>NW_024506882.1:1930686-2093186 GCF_017590055.1 Onychostruthus taczanowskii | reverse complement strand
GAATAAATTATAGTGATAAGATCTGGAAAAGTTTGGTTGGAAGTTAAGAGATTTTCACATCTGTGTCTACACATCCATGTCTTGGGAATAATGTATCTCGAGTACCAGTCACATAAAAATGCAAGAAATTGTTCCTCTCTCAAAAGCAGCCAAATCATTCATTGTACTCATGTCTACACTTTGACTGGTAGCTTCCAGCAGAGATCTGAGTTAGCAAACTACAAGGTTTCCCCCTGATTTCAAACCCTGACTGTTTAATGTGTGTCTGCATTAAAAAATACATAATTAGTAACATATACACAGCTTAATTCACCATGGCACTATTCCCTCTTTGAGATGGAATAAGTTAATTTATTCATGCTGTTCAAACATAAACCGAGTGATAGTGCAGGGGACTCTGCCTGTAACACCACGAGCCTGATTTATATCCCTGCAGCCAGTGACCATCCTTCCCTCTTTTCAGAGGGCTTTGGGATTCACTGCTTTTCCAGGCAGATTCTCACACTGTGCTGTGAATAATAGTCCAGTGTGATGTCAACAAGAGCTGAGAAATTACTGCTCATTTATTTAAATAAATGTGGCACAGCCTTTCATGCCTGGTGCAGAACACTTGGATGCATCCCACGGCAGGAACAGGAGGAACTGAGCTGTTTGAAATGCTCCTCAAAGCTTTTCTGAGCCAGCTCAAGATGGGAGAACAGCTGAAAATAAAGCAAAATGTGCAGCCTAACCCTGTATGGGCACTGCCCCCTGCCCAGTACAGCTGCCCAGGTAACAGAAACACGATGCACACCTTGACACACATTGCACAGCTTTATTTCCATAAAGAATAAAATTGTTTCAGCCATCACTACTCCAATGCTTTCCTCTGGCTGTCTTGTACAATGGATGATTAACTTACACAGATTATACGATGAACCTCTAATTCACAGAAATATTAATTAACAAATACCTCATACTCCAGAGAACACACACTGAGGTCCTCCAACAATGAAGTGTAAGCATCTCAGACGCTCACTTTATCCCAATTTTTGACAGGGCAAAACATTCCAACAGCTTCAGCAGGGCAGAATTGTAGCAGGCACACTAACAAATGTCCCAGTAGCTCTTTGAGGCACAAAAGAAAAGTTTTTGTTCAAAATCAAGAATTTCTGGCTGACATATTTCACGTTCCTTTCGGATTTAAAACACCCTGCTCTGAAAGCCACCATTATTTCCAAGTGAAGAAAGAAAAGGGAATTTGCCCCATTTCTCCCCACTCCTCACTCTGCTATTGTCCCCTGTATCTATTTCCAGGAAGCCAGATTCATTAGGGTTAATCTGCCTACTAAATGAATAAACAAAGGATTTCTCTGTCACTGAGGGGCCAGGTGAGCTGATATCATCTTCTAACACAGAAAATCATCCACACAAATACAGCACAGGAAATTACCTGCTGCAATCCCACACCTGGGATCATTTGGCAAGTGCCTTAGAAATGTTGAGTAGATGACTGAAATCAAACTAATTATGTGGGTTTTTTTTTAATGCAGATCTTCTATCAGGAGTTTAAAAAAAAAAAAAGGCCTTTCTGAAAATGTGATGTAAAAAGGTCTCAAATGTCTTGGTTTACCTCACTTGCTGAAAATGCAGAAAACTTGCTCGGATGAAAATGTTACAGGATTTGTGTAATTAAAATATTCTGCTTCCTCACTAATGACAGT
Organism: Onychostruthus taczanowskii; assembly: GCF_017590055.1. Taxonomy (NCBI): domain Eukaryota; kingdom Metazoa; phylum Chordata; class Aves; order Passeriformes; family Passeridae; genus Onychostruthus; species Onychostruthus taczanowskii. The sequence goes on along the minus strand of NW_024506882.1, from coordinate 2,091,483 downwards.
CACCTCTGGCTGTCTCCAGCAGTGCCCACACTGCAAAAACATCCAGGTTTACAAATTGTTGCTGTGAGAATCTAATGAAAGATACAGAAAAAGGGACCTAATAAAGCTGACATAAATACAATTTCTAATACCACAACATCCACCTGCCCAGGGAACTCCTGACACAGACCCAGCTCCAGGTGCTGTTAGTCCTCACATTTCTGGTGGGGGTCCCAGCTTTGGGAGCTGACACCTCAAGGATGATGGAGATCTGGAAAAGGTTCAGATCTTATTTTCCGGATCTTTGCTTCTTGTGGAGGAGTATCAAACCATGGGATGGTCTGGGTGGGAAGAGACCTTAAAGATCATCAATTCCCACCTCCTGCCATGGGAAGGAACATCTTCCACTACCCCAGATTGCTCCAAGCCCTGAGCTTGGACACTTCCAGGGATGGGGCAGCCACTCCTCCAGGCAAATACTGACAGATACCAGGAGCAGGAAGAGAGGTTGGGGGAATTTACCAAAAAACTTCAAAGATGAGAGAGGAACAAGAATTCCTTCAATGCAGGGTGTGAGCTGTGCACACATTACAGAGAAAAGGAGCCAACACAGGGATTAAGAACTACAGAAAACACTGTGACAAAGGTGAAGATGTGCTCAGCAGCTCTGACAGGAGGCAAGAGGAAAATCTGAGGAAAAATGAAACAAAAATGGGAGAGGTCCCAGGATTCAAAGAAAGAAGGCACAGCTGGGTAGAAACATAGGCAAAGAGCCCAAAATTCAGAGCTTGGCAATGCTATGGAGGAAGAAAGGGCAGGATGTGAAGCTTTGGGCTGAATGCTGCTCCCAAAACCACCCAGCCAAGGGCTCCCTTCCCTCCCACAAACATGGATTCCATTTGATGTCCCTTCTACAACAAGCAAGAAGAGATAAATTAAAACTGAGAACCTAGAGAGGGCTTTGATCCTACTGCCTGGAAAGATGTATAAGAATATTTTCTCCAGACTTTTGCTATGTATGGAAACCAAATGCTGACTAATCATACAAACCTTCTGGTGCCTCAGCACAGCTGGGATCTGCAGCAGAACACTGTCACAAGGGCCCAGGAAAACAGGGAAAACCAAGAAGATTGCTGAGAAAGAGGAGAAAATGGTGATCAAAGGCACTGGAGGCCCAACCAGACAAGAGGGAGAGTTTCAGGCTGGTGAGCTTTTAAGATCCAATTGACACATTTATTCTTGTATTACTCAACTTCAACAGGCCTAGTAATGATTATCCCTTTTCCAAGAGAAAAATAATACTACCTGCTGGGTCAGGACAGCAGTAACAGGATGCAAAAGGCTGAATTTTGGTTTTCTGGGTTACTTGTATTACTCAACTTCAACAGGCCTAGTAATGATTATCCCTTTTCCAAGAGGAAAATGATCCTATCTGGGACCTGCTGGCTCAGGACAGCAGTAATGGGATGCAAAAGGCTGAATTTTGGTTTATTGGTTTATAGATAGCACCAGCTGGCAGGGATGGAGCCATTCAGAGCTGTTTATCAGGACATGGCCTCATGTCCCAGGCACAGACAGGGATGGGATGTGGACAGAAGCTCAGAGGTGGCATTGTCACTTGTGGTGACAGCCAGGGCACACTCAGGGCTTCACAGCTTGAGTGTGCTGAGAAATATGGGGTTTCATTTCTCTAGGTACTCCTTATCCTTTGAAGTGGGAGAAATACCAACTCCAAGAGCAGCATCAATTCTTGCTTTTCACTTCAAGTGCTCATCAGTGTGGCATAGCTAATTAATGCTTTCAATAGGTGTTAAAAATTCCTGGGCTGTAAGGCAGTAAATGCATTATGAGCAGGCAGAGGCAAGTGGCTACAGTTTAGAAGCACAAAGGTGAGATAATGGCCTTCCACATCACTGAACTGTCAACCTCATTTAGCACAAAGCCTGGCATCTGGAGATTTCAAATCATACAGCCGTTTAAAAATATATAGAATGTTAAATTAAATGACAAACACGGGACATGTCACCTTTTACAGGCAGAAATGTAAAACCAAAGCATATGTTCTCCAACTGTATTTGCTTCAGGATCAGCAATATTTTTGTAACCTCATTAGTTTCTTGACTTGGTTTTAAACATGCAAGGATGGATATACAAATAAGTTACAGGTCCTCCACGTGACATCCTCAATTATCAGTCAATCTTTACCAGGAAAATAAATTAAGAACTGGAAGTTTAACTCTTGAGGAAGGTGAAGACAATGAGGAAAAAATTCTGCAAGCTGTTAGGAATTAATCCCTTTGTATTTTGAGCTCTGAATCCAAGAGATGAGTGCAAATATCCCAGTTGCAAACCTGCACTTACAAGCACACCCTGTGGCTCTGTGTGTGCCAAATCAGTTGCAAACCTGCACTTACAAGCACAAACTGTCCCTGCCACCCCCAGGGCTCAGAGGCAGCAGTGCACCCAAGCTCTGGTGGCCTGCACCAGCCTGGCTGTGTGACAGAGCCCAGGCTGTGGCTGGCTCCTCACAGGGCACCTTTGGGTGCTGGCACCGTGTCCTGTCACCGCTCCAATGGCAGTGCCACACCAGGGCAGCTCTGTGGGACGAGGGGAAGGTGACAAAGCCCAGTCCCCAGCACCACTGGGTACCTCTGCATGGTGCTGCTGCTCTGCACAGCCCAGCTCCATGATCCCCTGGAAAGGGGGACAGCCCTCACCTGCCAGCTCTGTGTCCCCTGGAAAAGGGGACAGACCTCACCTGCCACCCCCATGTCCCCCTGGCAAAGGGGACAGCCCTCACCTGCCAGTGCCATGCCAGCTGCCTGTCCCCTGGCAAAGGGGACAGCCCTCACCTGCCAGCTGCCTGTCCCCTGGCAAAGGGGGCAGCCCTCACCTGTCCCCCCATGCCAGCTCCCTGTCCCCTGGCAAAGAGGACAGCCCTCACCTGTCCCCCCGTGCCAGCTCCCTGTCCCCTGGCAAAGGGGGCAGCCCTCACCTGTGACCCCCATGCCAGCTCTGTGTCCCCTGGCAAAGGGGGCAGCCCTCACCTGTCCCCCCGTGCCAGCTCCCTGTCCCCCCACGAGCCGTGACCCGGGCGGGCGCTCACACTTCACGCCTTGCACAATCCCTCACTGAAGGGTTATTAAAAGGCCATAACTAGGCCAATAAAGCTGGATTTTATTTGTTCATGCACAGCAGCGGGGAATGCTGCCTGCTGATGGCACTAAACAAAGCATCACACCCCCAGCCCAAGCTCCTGGTCATTCCTGCTCCGAGTTCCACAGAGCTGAGAAATGGCCACGGCAGACAGAGCTGCTGCCCCTCCACCTTCCCCTCCTCAGCCCCAGAAAAAAACATTTCATGGCATGGGGAATATTTGATACCACCTAATGATCACCAATTAATAATCTCACTGAGAACAGAACATATTTAAGCTGTGCATCCTCCCAGGATGCAGCTTCCTCTGCAGGAACTGTAGGACCAGCACAAACCAACTGCAGTATAATTTAATTTTGTTTTTGTCAGGCAGATTCACAAAGTTTCAATCACGTTTCATTGGAGGGAAAGGAAAAAAGCATGAGCCAAACTTTGAAATAAAATCATGAAATAGTGAAGCCCTGCTGGCAGTTCAGCTTACTGGGCATCAAAGTTTAAACTTTGCTTTCAACCTCAGTTTTCCAAACATGCTGTCACTCACCATAATATGGGTTAAAAATAAGAGAAAGCAAAGATGAAATGTAAATGATTTAAATGCATGCATATGTTCTTTTGTAAAATGCATACTGCAGCTGCAAGATTTTTCCTCATATTTTGGACACAAATCAAGGGGGAAATGGTTCACTTACAATACAGTGAATTTTTTATCTAACTTCAGTGCTAAGATGCAGCTCCCTGCAAACATTTCACTGTATACTGAGTGTTGGTTTGCTTTTATTTGGGTTTTTTTCCTAGAGCTTAAACACAAACACCAAAACCAAAAGACTAGCAGAGTACTTTTTGCTTCTCCAAATTCTTTCACGGCAACTTTCTGCTTGTTAAAAATCCACCAGCAACACAAAAACTTTGCAGATGATCTACGGCCATTTACCACATCTTACATTCAATCACAAGTAAAATCATCCTTATTTTTAAAATATATTTTAAGTTATGGGCAAAAAGTAGAGTACTCAGTGGTTTGCTCAGCATTCCTGCTGTAAATAATAGAGGTGAAAATCCCAGTTAATGGGAATTGCAAGGAGCTAGCAAGATTCTTACTGCAACAGTGCCTTCTCCTGCTTTTTTGCATCAAGGTAAAATTAAGTAAGCACTTAATTAAGGTAAGTGCTTACTTAGGTAAAATTAATTAAGCACTTTCCTTGAGTGAATAGTCAGGATTCTTTGCAGTGTCCCAAATTGAAAAATGCTATGGATGTGTCACTTCTCACACCAACAGCACGGAGGAAACGCAGCACAAAGGGGGATGGCAGAGCCAGCTCCCAAAACTCCCACTCCTCCAAGCTGTGCCAAAGCCTCACAAATGCAGCAGTTATCCTGCAGCCCAGGTGGGCTGTGGGGAGCCAGGGCCAGCTGGGACACAGGGCCAGGCACTCCTGAGCAGATGTGAGCTCCAGGGCCAGCAGCTGGGCCAGAGCCCCCAGGCTGCTCCACACCAGGCACAAAGGGCTGCTGCTGCTGCAGGGAAATGCCAGGCAAGAAAGGCTTGGCAAGCCTGGGATTTCAGGAGAGGATGCTCTGCACCCCAGCTGACCTGGGGACATGGGATTTTTGATAGGACTATTACAATCTCAGAGCTTATAAAATGTATTTGGAAAGGTTTTCGTGTTGGTTTTGGGATAGGATACGAAGGCCCCAGGAATCCACTCTGAGGCCTTAAATCTGTGGCCAAACTCCAGCAAAAACCATATGTTGTTCATATCAGCACCTTTTGCTTTTCCCTTGCTCCATTTTCCAGGCCTGCACTGAGCAGAGCCTTGGGGCACCAGGGCTCAGGGACCACCTCTCACCTGCAGAGATCCAGGATAATGATGCCAATACCCCAAACTTGTTTTCTGTCCTTGCTGACTGTGCCCTGCCTGTTCTCACCTCCACAAGGGGAGCAGCACCAGGTTGAAGAACAGGGAGTGGTGGGCTTCATGTGAGAGAAGAGACTCAGATACTCCTTCTTTTGGAAGGAGAACATCCCAGGTGAGCTGCTCCAAGCAGGAATAAAAGCCCCCCAGCTGGAGGCTGGGACCTCCAGGACCCTCCTTGCACAGCAGAGCAGCTGAGGAGGAGGATGGTGACAATCAGGGGCTCCTTTCACCCCATGCTCCCATTCCTGCTCTCTGCAGCAGCCACTTGCTGGCACCAGCTTTGGCTTTTCAGAGCTCTCCAGCCAGAGCTGGAGCAGTAACCAGCACCCAATTTAGCCTGGGTTGTAAGAAAAAGTGAAAGTTAAAAGCAACACAAGCAGCAGATAAAGAACTATTAAAATCTGGCTGGGGTGATGCCAGGGATGGAGTCCAAGGCAGGGGAGGAGCCACAGCTCCAAGCCAATGGGTATCCCACAGTGGTGGATAATTAAGGAAAACAAAATATTTTCCATCTGTTTCTTTACCCCTTACGTCACTGAGGCAATAAAATATACACACAAGTAAGCACCAACAGGCTGTATTTTAACTTAAGATATAAATATTTATTCCCAACAGAGAACATCTTTACTCCAGTGAGTAGCAAGGGTGAGGAGGCTGTGATTGGAACACCCTCAAGGTATTAAACTCCACCTTTGAGTAGATGAAATGCCTGGCTAATTTATCATGCCAAAGAGCTCAGTTTTATGTGTCACATCCCCAAATCCACACTTCTGCTCACTCATCCTTATCACACTCTGATGGACAATTGCTAAAACCTGCTCCTTTTGGATTAACAGTGGTGAAAGTAAGTGCTTATGCTGATACTACATTAAAAATTACAGCAGGAGGAAAATGAAAGACAAAAGGAAGGGTCTGCAGAGCCTTGAGGACAAGGGCTGATGTTCTGGAACACCTCCTGAAAAGAGGGGAGGATCAGAACCAGAATCCTGATGGCTGAAACCATTAACATCTAACAGAGACTGCAGGCCAAAGTGGCAACAAGAAATAATGAGGCATATTTAGATGTTTCCAAAGCAAACATGGGAAATGGTGAACAAATACTTTGAAAGATAAAGCCTAATTAATGAAATCACTAAATAAAAATGTCTCTATTATAAACTGATTACAAATAAAGCTTTCCCTGAAACAATACTCACTCCAAAATCCAAATACTCTTTTAATTTGCACACCCATTTTAAGGCCATTTCAAGCAGTCTAGATTAATAGATGAGCTTAGAATATGTTACAAGCTTATAAAAAGATAAAGATTTGCAAAATGCTTCCTTTAAGCAGTGTAGGAAAAGAGCAGAAATGTCAATGCACACGCTGCCTGCAAATACCAGTGGTGTGTTATTTCTGTGCAATCTCTCAAAACACAAGTACAGACACTGAGGTTTCTGGATCTCTTGTAAGTTTAACAGTAGCTGGGAGCTCTTAGATCTCCAGCTATAATAAATATTGTATCCTACAGGAGCCCATCGGGAATCTCAGCTCATGTGTTGTTCCACAGAAGATTGTGGTGTCAGATATGATTAGAATCAACACTTCCCACTTATTCAGAGCTTTAAAGCTACCTACACACAGCATTAACAGCTGTTGATGAAAGATAATTAAGGGGCACATAAGAATCTCGTATTAATAATGAGTTTTTGTTAACTGGCACAAAACACCCAGGATAACAAGATGATTTTTTTTCCCCCCTAAATAAACCCGTGGTGTTTCTGTGCTTACACCACGCTCTAGCCCAGTGCAATTTTTCAGCTGATGTGAACTGAAGGTGCCTTCCCCAGCTGGAAGTTAGTGGCTCACACTTGAGCAGAGGCTGCACTAATGGAGCCCTGAACACGCGTCAGGCAGGGTGTGTGACACAGGAACAACTGTCTGCGAGCAGCAGCCCTGTGCCAGGGACCAGCACCAGGGCCCTGGGGGCCCCCTGCAACTTATCTTCCTGTGGGAAGAAAAAAACCATTCCCCTGGATTTGGTTATGGTGCTGGGGAGGTCACAGTTCACTCAGGGAGCTGTGACATCAACAGGGGAACTGCTGGGCCAAAAAGCACCTGGGGCAGGTGAACAAGGAGAGCAGCACCTCCAGGAACATCAACTGCTCAAAGTCAAACTCCACCCAACACAGCAGGGCCTGGGAATTGCTGATTTTTGATTTTCACTTGCACCACTGAAATCAGATGCATGCAGCAGCATTTTTTTAAGCTGATACAGACTTGGTTTGAAACACAACCATCTTAAAAGAGATGAATTGCTTCAATCACTATCAGACTGCTCAGTTATACCACAGGCAAACTGGGATGAGGAGTCTCCTCTGTCCCTTGCAGGGCAAAGCTACCCCACATCACCACACTGTGCTGTGGGGAGTGAGCTGCCACCTCCAGAACTGACTAAACCACCCACAATCATCACAGGGTGGAAAATTAAATCAGCATCTAATGATTCTGCTGCCTTTCACTCGCTGCTCCCATGCCTGTCCTCTCCAGTGTACTTCTCCTGCCTCCAGAAAACACCCACCAGTGTTTCAAGACATTAATGCTGCTCCATGGATCCCTGCAGCTGAGTCTTTTCCCAGTCCAGGCAATGATCCAGCAGCAAGTGCCCCATCAGTAGTGTCAGGTCACTTCAATTTCTCCTCACATCTCCCCAGTCTATAGGGCATAGCTGTTTGCAGATGTAATCATGTACACTGCATTGGCATCTTGGAGCCTGGGAGAGTCACTTCTGTCTTAAGGCTCTCTTCAAAAATCATCAGATAACATTTTCTCAAATTAGATGAAATAAATCAAGTTGAAAACATTCTAAGTACCAGAATTATGCATTATGCAGCTCATGCACACACACACTTAGCAAGGCAGATGAGCTGGATGAAAAATCATCAGATAACATTTTCTCAAATTAGATGAAATAAATCAAGTTGAAAACATTCTAAGTACCAGAATTTTGCATCATGCAGCTCATGCATACACATACACTTAGCAAGGCAGATGAGCTGGATAGAGAGAGCAGGAGCACATGTGAGGAAACAAAGATACCTGAGATATCCCACATGCTGTCACTAGTCAGGGAATAATGCAGAAAATGTTATGCAAATAGGTAACATAATAAGCATTTTAAATAGATACATTAACAGGATCAGCACACAAGTTATTCCAGGAAAGAAACATAGCTTAAACTCATGTAAATTTAGGCTGACAGCATGAGTAGCTACAAACCAAGCAGCGCTGGGCTGGTTTTTTGTGTTGCTGAACAGGTGATGCCCCCTAAGAGCAGCTTGTTCTCTGCCCATTATTAAAACCTCTCAATTACTGTGAAGAACAGCCCAGGGGCCAAACCCCTTCCTTGCCTTCAAAGCTCAGCATTATCCTCTGCAGGCCTGAGTGCAATCTCTATCTGCCACAACAAACCACCTTTATCCCAGGCAGGTAATTACAGGCTCAGGTCAAGGATTGATTTCATGGCCCTGCAGCTCTGGCTGCCTCCACTCAAGCAGGGCAGCCCTGACACCAGAGCTCCTGCAATGGGAGCCCAGCCCTGGCTCAGCCTGGCATTTATTGCCTGTGGCAGCAGGGCCAGCCTGGGAATTCACAATGGTGGTGACTTCATCTGCCAGCTGCATTCACACATCTTTACTACCTGAATAACTGATCTGCACTGCTCCCAGGCAGCACTTTGTGGTGTACAGCGTTTGGGAATAAATATTTGATTGTGCATACAACAGAAAGGAGCTCAGATGGTTTAAGGTGTGACAGCAGAAGTGTTTATTAAATTCTAAGTGAGAGCATTGCTGGACAGTAAGAATTTGTCCCTTGGTCTCTGCCTCACAGGTGTGGTGATGAACAATAAAAGGACAAATCCCTCCCCCACAAAGCCCCCATCAATTCTTCTGTTCATTAAACCCTCTGCAGGCAGAACTCTCTGTCCATGACCAGCCAGTCACACACAAAAGAGAGGGAAGTACTAAATTACAAGCTGATTTTAAGTGGGCATTGATTGAAGTAACCAGAAGAGAGCTTAGTACTGTCAGAGTTTCATACAACAGTAATAAACAATCTTCATTAAAAAATGATGTGTGCATCCCCCTGCAGCACAGCACTCACCAGGTTTCAGTTGAGAACATTAAGGTTCCCTCCACCCCACACACAATTAATGAGGAAAAGAATCCTCAGGATCTTTTTCTTCTACAAATTAATTTTATTCATTAAATAATGCCATTCACTGAAATCCTTCCCACTCAATTTCTGTATTTATTCTAGGCAAGAAATAAATAGATTTATTATTCTATTCTGTGATCTCCTCCCAGCAGGAAAGGAAGAGGTTGATGCAAAACAAGAGATTAGACAATTCCTCTGTCAATGTTCTCATCCTCTACTAGCAATGCAACCAAATCATTACTTGGCTGATGGTAAGTGTCCAAAACCTCTTTGTGTGAGGGAACAAACAAGGCTTTCCATAGACAGACACACAGATGCAGCCACTTCTCTTAAATGAGCAGGACTGAGTCACTGAGCACACCTGAGGACCTGAGCCCACACCTGGGGTGCAGCTGAAGGGAAACACTCAGTGCAGCTCTGTGGGCAAACTCACTGACCAGCAACTGCTGCAAAATCCTTTCTCTGGAGCTTTTCCAGCTCTGGAAGCTGAGAATTGACTGTACAGATATCCTAACCTGCCCATACCCCTGATTTCTGCATCATTCATTATTCAGAGAGCCCCACCAGGTTTGCTTTTTCAGACATGTAACACATATCATGTATGTCATTCCTCCACAGGTCAGAGAATGAAAATTCAGAGGTGCCTGGTTGGTGTGGGTGTGTACAGAGTGAGACCTTCATCTGCAGCATCACCTGCACACAGGAGGACTCTTTAAGGTTTATTTTTCATTTCTGGGCTCATAAATAGAGCCTGACTTGCTAAGGCTTAACCCACCTGTGTCAAAGCTAAGCCCAGAGCCTGAGCACACCTTTGGGGAGGAGGAACAGACACCTCTCCTTGCTGCACACAGTGAGCAGCTCCTACCTGTGCAGTGCTTCTGCTGCTGCATTATCACCAAAGGCTTCCTGCTTTACAAAGATTTAAACTCACTGCTGTCCCCCTTTAACATTTCCAACTGCCAATCTGGAACAGCATCTGGAATTACAGTGCATTTAATCCTTGAGGGTATATTCTCTCTCTGATGCATATGACTCAAATATGTGCATTGAGGGACAAGTGTCCAGTAGCTTTAGGTGACTGAATTTTTGCAAACTTTTCTTGAAAAAAATAAAGCAGATAAGAGTGTCTTAGGAGAATTTTGAGTTGAGAGAATCATATTGTAATATGCATTTTTAAAACACATCCAAATAACCTTTACAGATTCAGCCACCCACCTTGAGAATGCCACTGTAAATTTTCATTATTGATAACAACATTATTTGTTGAATTTTGCACTTTTTAAATGAAGACTTTTCCAAGTGATCTTATGAAACTGTCCTTAGCACACCACAGTTTTACAGACACACGAGGAAAAAGCCATGCTTAAAAAAAAAAAAAAAAAGGGCACACAAAATGCTTAATAAATTCAACAACAGCATTGCCACCAATGGGGGAGAAGGAAGGAACCTATTGGGAATGGCAGAAGGATAATGGAGATGATAAACATGTACTTGAAGTCTTTTGATAGGAAGGAGAAGTGATGAGTCAGATAAGCAGAGGCGCCACTCGGGTTGCATCTCCAAGCAACAGGCAATCAAAGCTCCAGATAAGCATCTTCATAAAGTGCAACAGGCTCCAGTGCAGGGGCAGAGCTGAACAATCACTTCCTGGTTCAGCTCAGGCAGGAAAAATTTATGACCTACTTAAAAATCCTTCAAAGCTAAAAATGGCTTTTCCATAAAGAACATCAGCTGTGTAGGGCACGCCGTGGGAAGAGCAGGAAATGAGAATACTCAAAGTGGTGGACTGGAGCACAAAAACCCAGTGCTGAACATGAGTGGTGTTAAAGCCAAACCCTTCCCATCCACAGCTGAGATTAATGGAGTTTTGTGCACATCTCAGAGGTGGGAGGAGAAGAAAATAAGCATAAAATACTCTTCTTTCCTTTGCTGGGCCCTGGGACAAGAACAGTTTGTAATCTCAAAAAGTGTATATATTTTCCTTGTGTCTCCTTTCCTCTGCAACAATTCACACCCCTAAACCATCACACTATTTAGAATCTGAGCCCCTAAGTTCTGCATGGGAAAGAGTGAGGATCAGGCAACACAAAACCTGCAAAGAGATGCTAAAATCCCTGAATCAAAAATCAATTCCAACCCAAACTTTCTGGGTGAACTAAATAAAATACTGCCATCAGCATGTCCCTGACAAAACCCATGTATTGTTTACAAGAAACTTATGAAGTGTTACAACCAAACTGAGTCACTGCTGTACAGTAAATATATTTTTAGTGTCCTAACAATGTATACAATGGATTTTGGCAATTTTAATACAGACACACATGTTAAAGGCATTATAAATGAGGCTTCATCACATTCACATGAGTCAGTTCATATTAAAGCCCCATCCACACCTCAGGAAAAGCTGTTCAGCATGGAAGAGGCACAGTCCTGTGTTTCCATTGTTTCTGTTGCAGATGGAGTAACACAGCTTTAGGAAGTGCTACAGTCACAGAATGCTCACATTTCAGAATTACTGCACATCCCTGGCACAGGTGAAGGCACTGCTCCTACACAGGAGGGAAAAATCCCCACCCTGATAATGCTGAGATCTCTCTCTGTATCAGCTGATAGTGAGGCACAGCTCTCCTTTAATCACTCAGAATCTCAAGTGTCACATACACACCCTGAAGCACTCCTGTGATTACAACTTGGAACCTTTTAGGAGCAATAACTATAGATGAACTAGTCAAAAAAAAACCATAACTGATGCATTAATATTTTCTTCTGTATCAAACAATTATTTTCAAAATTACTTTGCCATGTAGTAAAACAAACAAAATTCCCCTTCAATAACCAACAGCAGATGTTTGTCTAAGCCCAACAGGAATTAATTTAACAACTTTTAAATATTTGAAATGGAATTTATAAGGACAATTCTCAATATCCAAAGTAAATGTGGTTACTATTGAACTCTGTTATAAACACATATATGAAATATCCTGTAATACCCAAATAAATTCATTTGGCAAACAATGAAGTATCTTGGACTCAGCATTTACATCAAACAGCAAACAGAGTCTGAAACAGGAGCTTTTATTTTAACTCTCTTTAAACCAACCTTCAGAAACCCCTTTCTGTATGTGTTACAGTCTCTTTTTACAGTTTAACCTCAATCCAATCAGGAGTCTCCAGGGATTTTCAAATCACTGAAGATTAAAATCCTCTCCGACTTGACTGTTTGACTAATGCTGTGTGTTTAATAATTCTACTTGTGAGAGATTTTATTTGACAAAATCCTGCTGTGTGGACCCTCAGACGCTGTACAGCTGCACTGGAACATAAAGCTCTGCTGCTGCCCTTGTTTCTTTAGACAGGCTATTCCCCAGCACTGAGGGGAAAAGAGAACTTTATAGTACATCTATTACTCTGTTGATATTAACACAACCACTGTAGTATTAAATCTACACACTCTTTTCAGAGCAGAGCAGTGAAAATGTGCCTATTACACAAACATTAGATAAACTCTCCTGTTGTCCCGAGTGTTCACAGAAATCAATTACATTTATGATTACATTTCAATGAAAGCTATTTTATAAACGAGATGGAACTGTAATATTCTATGCTTTAGGCATTCATTAATAAAAGCATTTCAGTGTTAGTATTTGTAAATGTTCTGCTTTTTAGTTTAGGCAATTTTTAGCATTCTATAGCTCATGTTAAACTTTACATAAATAGTGTGTCCAGATCTTACCACAATGCTGTGATTTCACATTTGAGTGGTAAGGGAGGGGGGAAATAAAAATCATCATTACGGCAGGATCGAGTATTTGTACGAGACAGCACTTACCCTGTGGTGCAGAAAACCAGGACAACCTCGATGGCAACTATTAGTACACAGGTTACCAGCCAAAACAAAAGAGCAGGCTGCTGAATGTGGAACAGAAATGAGGGTGCTCCTACCTGAAGTAGCATCGATGACCGTGGAGACGCCGCGCCGGTCGGCCGCGGGCCGCGGTGACCCCGGCATGCTGACGGGCTCCGAGCGCACCGGCTGGATCCTGGCAACCACACAAGCACACAGTGAGCCAGGCTGCAGAACACCCTGAAGGCCATCAAGTCCAAACCATGACCTGGCAGCTCCTCATCAGCTAAAGCATGGCACTGAGTGCCACGTCCAGTCCTTTTCTGAACAGGTCCAGGATGGTGACTGCACCCGTCCACCACCTCATCGGGTGGACCCAATCTCACCCAAACGAGAATCACCTGGGACAAGCAGCAATTTAATTGTGAAATTGCTTAAAAGCTGTTGGAAAGTTCTGATTTCCCTTGCTTGGTGCACCTGAGATTGGGAAAATCCACCTAGAGACTCAAAGTGGGTATTCCCAACTAATGGCTCAGATGGGAGGTCTCAGGAAGCCTCAAAGGAAAAAGATCACCCTACCCAAACTTGGTTAAAAAGCCTCCATTGCCCTCCTCAACAGCAGGATTTTAAAGACCCATTTGCAATTGTTGATTCCTTTTGTAACACAGATCTGTATTACTTCTTTTTATTTCTGCTTTCTTTCTGCATGTGTATACCTATATATATATATTTTTTTTTTTTAAATGACAGCAACATCCTTGCTCATGGCAGTAATTAGACACAAGGAAAAATCACGCATTTCAAACCCATGGATTTCCAGTCCAAGGACAATCTGCCCACTTTTCATGGGACAAGTCATATTATCCATCTCTGTTGCTTTACTCCTAAGAGTTTCAGACACAGTCCCAAACAATCCAAGTCCCTACCACAGAACTTTGGACTTCAAATCACATGCAGAGTCAGGAGCATGGAAACTTGTTAAATCTGGAGTTACTGGGCAGGACACAAACACTTGGAGCATAAATCTCTTCTACAAATCACCAGTAAATGTAAACCCACATTACCTCTGCTCTCCTTCCTTCCCTTCCCTAAGCCCACCCCCTACCCCCAATTCCAAATCAGCTAATGTCCAAAACCAGATGAATTAAATACATGAAAAAGAATTACAAGGAAGGAAAAAAAAGAGTGGGGAAAAAACAAAAACAGGGAGGAGGAAAACATTCCAGAAGTTCACTTACTGTTCCAACACACTGACCGCTGTCTAAATTCATGGCACAAAGCTCCCACTCACGTCTGAGAAAATGAATTTATTAAGCAATACAGAAACTGTGAAAGGCAAGAGGACACTGAGCAAGGCCATCAGACTTTGTGCTGTGCAGACTTTGCCTGCCATGTGCCCAAGAAGGGACAGCAAAAGGAATCTGAGCTGCTTGGCCTGGACTGATTTTTCTCGCTGGTGCATCACATGCTCTTCCAAGACTTTCCTCTGGACAAGCCTGATAAAAAATGTGACACATCCCACATACAGCAAATGTCAGACAGCTGGGAAATAGGTTTGATTTTTACCTGAGGCTGTTGAGATCCAGATCATCTGTGTCAAAGTCCAGCAGAGGCTGCGGGGTGTCGCTGGGCCCGTGCGACTGCAGCACGGAGGAGCTGGAGGAGATGACGGTGGTTTGGCCGGAGGGGTGGATGGTTTTGAACTGGAACTGAGGGCCCATCCACAGGCGTCGATGAGGCCCAGTGTGAGTCACAATTTCCACCTGTGGGAAGGGATATGGGCAGTGATTAACACAGAGCTGCAACCCCAGATAATGAGGGGTTCCTTTGGTAGGCTGGACTCCTGGAATCCTGCTGTTCTCAAGTGAGAAGGGTGTTCTGAGCCAGGGTGTTTGGAGGAATGTTTAACAGAGCAAAATTTGGGATGTCTTTGCTGGAGAATGGATGCTTCAGCCAAAGCCAAGAGCTTTTTGCAGAGACTTGAAAGCTCGTGAACCACCAGCCTCAGGACACTGAACTCCAGTTCTTAAATTGTTCTAAAGATCAAAGCTTCATCCTGGCCACCACTTCACCTGATCCTGTTCTTTCCTCCCCTTGCCATGATAAAATACACCCTAAAACTCGAATGCTATGACCAAAAGGGAACACATTTCTGCCTGAATCTGCATGGAGCAGAGAAAGGAACCAAAAGCCCACATCCCCCAGACATCCCCATCCTGAGCAGGGCAAGGGAAGAGCTTCCAGAGAGCTCCTTCCAGCTTTGTTACAGCTGCTTGGTGAAAAGTCCACAGCTTCAACTGCTTCCCATGGATACAGTGAGAGCTGGATTGCAAACCACAGCTCCTAATTCCTGTTGGCACATGTGAGGAGAGGCTGGCACAGAGCATCTTGTAGGAAGCACAAGATCCATAACCCAGAGCCATGGGAAGAGTGCTGGGATGAGCCCAGGTCATACTGAGCACAGGAATGGATGTGCCACAGACAGGGTCCACACAAACACATCCATTTAACCAAAATTCCGACAATTCAGCAGAAGTAGGCTGCTTGTGATCAGGAAAACTGTAAATAAAAGGGTAAACAAAGCATACAACTTCATAATCAAGAGAATAGAATCATTAAGGCTGGAAAGGTCATGCAATACAAGACTAAAAATCAAAAAGAACTTTTAAAGATCAGAAAAAGGAAAGATAAAATGAAATTATTAAGCTCTGGTGAACTCATACTTTTAGAACAGAAAATAGACTATAAAGTACCTATCAGTTTCTGCTAAAACAACAATCAGCCTCAAAGCAGAAATGCAAATCACTGAGGGAATTCATGAAAACAGATTTTTGTATAGGTACACAGATGTATACCAGTAGTGATTCTCCATCTTTAAGGAGCAATTTGAAACCCTGGACGATGTCAGTTCTCTGCTAATGTCAGACAACAACCACCAGCTCTATTTCCATCTTTGCATTTAGCTCAGCCTAACTCAGCTTGGCTGCAGCCCTTTCTGAGGCAAGTAGCTTTTATGTAGCAGCGTAAATTAGGCCACAGATAAAGTAATCTGTGTATTTTAAGCTTGAAACCATCAGTGTCACAGAGCCGAGAGGTAAACAGATGCCTTTGCAATTTTACTGAGGCTATGGCCAGATGTTCCTATTCACTCTCCTGTTGTGTGCAGGACAAACATATTGTATCTACTTCCCACTGACAGCACACATTACCCACTGTTCTAATTGAAAAGTTGAAGTGAAGGGCGGTGTTTTTTCACTGCTTGCTGTTGCTGTTGATAACAACACTTTAATTTTGAAAAACATCCTTGCACTTTAGGCTTAATCTGAAGTGGCTTGCTCGGGGAGCAAGCGTCGCCGTGCTCCAAGGGCTCTCATCACTCCTGCTCTCAGCAGGAATTAAACATTTCAGGAGCATTCTCAGAATTATCCCTCTTCTGTGACATCACTTGGGATTTTTATTTCCCTTTATAAATTTATTTACTCTTCTAGAAAGATGGATGTGGTGAAGTTCAAGCAGTCGAAGTTCTGTTGACATTTTATATCTTCCAAGAAATAGTAATAAACAAACAGCCATAATGTAGGTTTACCATAATCTCTTTTTCCCTGAGGTTTCACCAGAGCAGTAAAATATGGAAATACCTCCAAACATTCCTGGAGAGGTGTAAAACTACAGGTGAAATCTGCTCCCAATGAGCTCAGAGATAAAATTCCTGTAGACTGCCCTGACTGAGAAGTTTCATCATCTTTGTGCTCTGAGAAATCAGACACAGCACAAACAAATGAGACACCTCAATGTGCAGCCACATCTGAAACCTCAGACAGGTAAATGAACTCCCATGACTGGATTCCCCAGTGAATGCTCCTCCTGGGCAGGTCCATGTGGAAACCTAACCTCTCATTTCAGAAAAAGCTGTGTATGATTTATTCACCAGTGGGAGAAGCAAATCCCATCCATAAATATTTCATATTTATGCCATACACCCCAGCAACACATTTAATGCATCACTCCCACAACAACATTGTTCTTAAACCAGAGGAAACCCACCTAATTTGTCAGGGTGAATTCCATGGATCAGGTACCTTGTAATTGCTTTGGCAAATCAGAGCATTTGTAAATTTAATTTATTTATTTAACTCTAACCTTTCATTTCTAACAGGAACTAATTCTCAGTGTATTATTCATGACCTACATTCTTACACTGAGGTTCTGTTTTGAGCCAAATGGTCAAGTATTTACTGAGTTCTTGTAGAGAAGCTTCATTGACTGAGACAAAGCAAGATTGGATAACATGACAAAGATTAGACCTCATATAAAAATCCTCCACCAAGCATGATAGTTTTAAAGGAATACAGTATTTATATCTGGTCAGAAGTCACAGGAATTCTCAATAGGAAATGATAACCAGGGTAGGAAGGAAATAAATCACCCACTGTCCCCTTTTTATGGTCAAAGGAAGGGCACCACCCAAAAGGCACCATCATTCTGCCAACTTCCTTCATCCCTGCCCAAAAAGCACCAGGCCAGGAGAAAAAGGGAGGCAGGTCACTTGGCTGTTGCCACCTGAAACTTCCCACTTCATGCTGGGCTTCCCAGGGATGTGACAGTGTCAGGAATGCTGGGGCTTTGTCTGGCTGGGGACCATCAGATCCATCATGCCCACACTTGGCAGCAGAGTCAGCTTCACACACAGCAACACCCTGGCTGTTGGAAGTTTACTTCCCACTTGGAGGAAAGTTGTGAATTTTGCTTCCAGTGGCTCCCACTGGTGTTTTGCTGGCCTGGAAGCCCCCAGAGCATACCTGTGACAGCCACTCCTCATCCTCCTGCCCGCTGTGGTCGGAGGCCAGGCTGTCGTAGGACTCGTGCCGGGTGATGGGCCCAGGGCTCCCAGGTGGCACCACTGAAAAAAACCCACAAAACACAAAATCAGACTTATTGTTAAATGCTTTATTTAAAAAAAAAGCTTTTAAAATAAGTTAATGGCACAGCAACGTGTGTTTTCCTAAATCTGTGACAACAAATTTTCTAGGAGTGCAGAAAGAGCTCTAATATTGACATTAAAGGGATGAAAAGATTCCTGGTCTTTGACTTGGATGTATCCATACAGCCACCAAGATAACTCATTGGCTCTTCTTCTTTTAACCTGAGGTTCTTAAAATACCAAAGTATTTTTATATTCCCACATTTTATAATCAAGGTTTTAAAAAATTTAAAAAACTATATTATTGCAGGGTTGACCTTTATGTGTCAAGCTTCCAACCACTACAAATTTTTATAGCCACGTAGTAAACCCCCAATAATTGGAGTTTTAATGGCAAAGCAGACACAATGGTAGCCATAAATACAGAATGGCGCCTCTGTAATGTAAACAGCTTTGCATAAATCCATACACTATATGGAATAAAGGGATTTCCATCCTGGTTTGTGTGTGTCAGTATCTGAAGCTACAGAGCCATTTCTCACACCTCTGGATCACAGAGTGTCCATACTGTCAAACCTGCAACGTCCCAAATTCAGCTCAGGGCCCAACTTACTCCAGACCTATTCCAAGTGCCAGAAAATTTAGAACATGTTCTTAAAAAAGAAGCTCAGACTGGATATTAGGAAAAATTGGAAGCAATGGAAGAGGCTGCCCAGGGAAGTGGTGGAGTGCCCATCCCTGCAAGGGTTCAGACAACATGCAGAGATGGCACCTCATGGTATGGTTTAGTGGGCATGGGTTGGACTCGATGTTTTTGGAAGTCTTTTCCATCCTTAATGGTTCTGTGCTTCTATGATAAAGCACCAACTTTTATATTAGGAAGAAATTCCTCGCTGTGAGGGTGGGGAGCCCCTGGCACAGGGTGCCCAGAGCAGCTGTGGCTGCCCCTGGATCCCTGGAAGTGCCCAAGGCTGGATGGGTTTGGAGCAGCCTGGGACAGTGGGAGGTGTCCCTGCCATGGCAGGGGTGGAATAAAAGATCTTTAATGTCTCTTCCAACCCAAACCATCCCGAGATGCTGTGATCTGCCATTTTCCCTGCAAGCCCCAGTCTGTGCCTGTGCACACCCATGCTGACAGCCCCAGGTGTTATCTCAGCTTTGTCTTCACCAGTTTTCAGATAATACAGCAACCACTTCCATCTGCTTCCTTACATCCACGAGAGATTGAATTCCATGGCTGAGGGATGTGTCTGTCTAGTCCAAACTCCTGTCAGAGAACTCACACTCCTTCCTGAGGATTCACAGTACAATCTGAATATGAAATCACAGCACCCACTTCTCTTCCTCAAAGTTTGTACTTAAAACCAAAGAAACAAACCCATTATTTTGACCCATTTTTCTGTTGCCCTCATGCTCCCCACACCTCCTGGCTCCCCACTCTGAATCCTCCTGCCTGTTCCAGAGAGCACAGCTGATCAACTGCAGGCTTTCCTGTTACTCAACTCCCTAACAAACTTCATGGCTCCAGCAGATGGTTTTGCTTTCAAACCAACAGGAACTTTATGGACTGATCTGAATTTTTTTTGTTCTTTCTATCCCAAGGGCAACTACCAGAGCTGTCAAGATTAGGGAAGCTGCAAAACCACAGCCCAGGGAGCAGCATCCCCCCTGCTTGGTCGCTGTATTTCTCCCTTGGGGAATACTTTTACATTTTACTGGAGATTCAAGATGGCTTTACAGTGAGAAAGAAATTTGAAAAAAAAAACAACTGAAACAACTGAAAAGCTGAACAAATGATTCGTTTTGGTGCTGCACTGGAAGCCTTTCCCTGAGGAGCCACAGGTCTTGTGTTTCCACGCAGCTTCCGAGAGCAGCATTAACTCTTTCCACCCAGGAGTGATGAAATGCTGAATTCCATGGAAAAGCTCTGCCTGAGAGTTCAGCAGCAGGGCAGCAGTGATAAAGCCTCAGCTGAGGTCAGCCCTCAGTCATTTATTTGGCTGTTTAATAAAGCAGCAGTTCTGTGCCACACCTATCACAAAAGCAGTTTGGAGGGGCTGGTTGGGATGGGGGATCCCAGCTCACCACGGGCCCCACTCCCACCATTCCCAGTGGGAATGTGCAGTGTGCTGGGAGAAGTGACTTTATCAGACAGTGATCCTGGCTGGAGATCTGCCATCCCTGTGCTGCTTGTTACACATGTACATATGGGCACATTTTTCCAAGTTGAAAATGCCCTTGAAGCTGTAGGAACAAACACAGTGTAAAAATGCAAAGCACCTTTTCCTCTTTTCCCCCTTTTTCTCTTTTCCCCCTTTTCTGGGCACACACCTCTCACATCCATATCAAGCTCCAAGATTAGATTAATTTAACCCTGGAAGGACATTTCCAGGAATTTGAACTCAGGATTAATCTTTTATCTTCCAGCTTAACTCCTTGAAAATCTGAATTCACACTGGAAATTACAACAGACTCTCACCCATCAGTGAGGTTATTCTGATGCTGCAGCACAGAGTATTTTAATTTATGGAGAATTTCCCAACCATGCAGGATAACAAATAATAAAATTCCAATTCTTGCAAAGCTTTGTAGCAAATGTTTTTACTGGTCCTCCTGTAATTTCTCTTTCCTTGGGAAAAGTCACAAATGGAGCAGACACAGAGCAGGAGCAAGAAAGCCTTGGCTGCACAGAGATATTTTACTGCAACTGCAGGTGCCTTGTACCTTCCTAAAACAATCAATTCAATGCCTTATGTCTGAGCTATGCTAAATTTTAACTTTTTCTGCTCTCACACCAACATCTGGAACAAACACATCAAATATCAGACTCCAAATGAGTCTGTTTAACCTAGAAATACACAAAGTGAAAAAGTACAAAAAATAAGTATTTACTAAAAATCTAACAGAACTTCTGTCTGTGCAGTATGACAGGATATGAGTTCCTATAGTCTGCTTATTAAATCAATCAAAATTCAAGGACATAAGGACACTTCTGAAAAACTGGACTGATACCTATAGCAAAAATCAGATTTTTGCCACCAGTATTTGGCAAGGGGCAAAAAGGATCTTTGAGCTGCTCAGAAGTAACAATGGCACCTTTACTCTCTGTCCTCCTTCAAGCCTCCCTTCTCTGCACTGACAGGATTGATGTTACCATTATATTGAAGGAAGATTGTATCTGGAAAAACCACACTGCAAATGAAGTTATTTGTGTGATAATTGCTAGTGCCAGGAAAACTGCACAGAAGGGACTGTGGAGACACAAGTGTCAACACAAGGCAAAGCAAAGGCTGAAACACAGCAGAGCTGATATTCCCCTGGAATTCCAGACCTGATTCACACAGTTCCATGGATAAGTATGTAAAAAACCCCTCATTGTTCAGAAACTTCTCCTTGATATTTACTGACAAGTAGAGAAAACAAACAATTTGTATTAATCTCAAATAATTTGCACAGACATTCCTGCCACGTGAGCAAGAGCTAGATAAATACACATTGGAGGAATATTGGAATTAACACACAGTGGGTTTGTTCATGGATGGGCTAATTATACAATAAATACCTAAAGCTAAGACAAATCTTCCTTCAAGGATTATAAATTATCATCTTTCAGCAGCATAAAAGTGTTGGAACAAAGAACCACTACAGTTCAATTGTAGTGTGTGCACTTATGGCTTTAATTTGGGAACAATAAATCATTAGTTTTACTTAGTTTTGTGTACTTCTTGAACCAAAAGGTTTTAATTTTCTCATTTATAGAAATAAGCTTTGCACAATTCAATTTAATTGAGAGTTATATATGAAATTCCCAATGTGCTCTTCTCTAAGGGCTGCATGTTTGTCCAAATTAAGAGCAAACAAAGGCATCTGAGCACCACAAAGCCTGTTTGTTTGGTGCTGCCTGCCGTGCACATGCCTGCAGACACCCAGAGAGCTTGCCTTTTCCATCTCCATAATTATAATTTAATGTAATTAACGTTAATAATGTCAAATGAGTTTCTAAAATGCAGTAGGAACAGGACAATGTACTCTTAAATAACCCCTGCAATCTCCAGTGATGTCTGTGGTGAACAGGTACACAGGATAAAAATGACATATCCCGTGTTTCCATAAAAACCCCACCTTAACACCTGATTTTGATGTTTTTTTCTCTGGTTCCTCAGCTACATCTAGGTGGTGCAGAGACCTGAGGTAATCACATGATTGCAAACAAACTTCAGGAGTCCTTGTGCTGGAAAATTCAGCTCCACAATTTGAATTATTTCCTTCATGCCTTTGTTCCACAGCACCACCAGCAGAATGTGATGGTTCTGGTTCAGGTCTCCACGGAGCCACTCCAAATTCACCACATTCACCATTCTTCCCTGTTATTGGTGTGATCTCAGCTCTGTCAGGGGCTGGTTTTGGTGTCCCACACTTGTGTAGCTCACATCCAGCACGTGCTTTGTGGGTTTGTGTCAGAGCTGGTGCTCTGTGCCTCTGGCTCTACCTCTGCCCAAGTGTGAGAACAAAGCAAAGGCCAGGATTTCATTTTGGCCAGAACACTCCCAGCCACGTTAACAATAAACTGTTTGTAGGCTGGAGATATGCTCCATGTAATTTTTCTTGTGGCTGCACGTTCCTGAACAAAGTTCTGGTTTTAATGCAGTTTTCAGCTTGTAAACTCCCACAGGAGCATGGCACGCAAATTAAAATATCCTCTTTTACCCAAAACTACTCCCTGCTCATTTTTTTCCTGTTAGGACTTTCTGAGATTCTTATATGCATAAGTACAGTAAAGTTAAGCTAAAAAAGGGCTATAAAGCAGGAGTTTAGCCAGACTGACAGTTACTCCACACCACCAGTTGATTAGAGCTGGATTCATTCATTATTTGTGTACTGTCCACAGTTTATTTGGTGCTTTATGGACCATCTACTCTCTCTATCAGCACTTTAATAAAGACATAGGTAGGTCTGTAATTAGGAGATTAATTCTTAGATTTTTTTTGGATGACTGCTTTACTTGCTCCTTACTCACACTGGTCTGATAGTCAACAGCCTGGACTTTTTTCCCCCAAGGAAGACTGGTATACATTCCCTGGGCTTAATTTCAGCTTCCATCTCCAAAGTTCCCTCAGGAGACCAGCCCAGGCAATGCACTTTTAAATCTGTGCAGAGCTAGAACCTGATATTATTCACAGGATGGAGCACCTTAAAGCTGCTCAACACTCAGACTGTGAGCAGACAATCAGTTCGGCACCACAACAGAACAAATATATTCCTTTCTGAGTTAAAGAATAATTTCAACTGCACGAAGCCACGGTGAAATCCATCTGATGGCCATCTTTAAAGAATTATGGAAGAGGTAACTATTTCTATAATTCACCAACTTCAAAAGTATGTTTGACATTATTGTCGGGAAAATTATGTTAACCATGGATTACTGTTACAATCAAAGTATGTAGTGAGAAGTCAAGAGGCTTAGTAGTAAATTTTCAAAGCGGTGCGTGGGGATTTACCCGTTTGACTCCCATTAACGGCAACGGGCGGCGCGCGGCGAAATCCCCGCGCGCCGCTTTGAAAACTGACCCCTGCGTGCTCACGGACCCTGCTCTAAGGACTTCCAGATGACCATGCAGGAGGAGGAAAGAACCATTTCAGCATGTGCCCTTGTTCATTACTGTTGTTTGTACACATCTGAAAGTGTTTGAGTTGCTGTGCCGGCGCAGTTTCCAGCGGGCGGATCGTGACGCGCGCGTTGGGGAGGGCGAGCTGGGGCTGAGCTCAGGAAGCCACGCACGGGCCCAGGGCTGTCCCTGCATCAGAACCTCTGCAGGCACATTCCCAGCAGCCAATGCACCTTGCAGAGTGCACTGTCAGCCCTATTATTTCACAAATGTTTCACAAGAATGTTAGTGAGTTACTCCACTGCTCACTCAACGTTTTACACATTTCCGCCAATCACTCACTGCTCAGCCAGAAATTAAATTTGCTTCCTTTAACACTCAGTCCTGGTTCTTGCAGGGAGCAGAAAGTGCAGACTACAGTTTTAGGGAAATGTAGTTTTCCCTAAACCAAAATACCATTAACTCAATTTCATTAGAAACACCTTTTCTAGAAGAGGAAGGGGAGGCAGATTAACCTGCAATCTGTCACGCCTTCAAGTGTAAGAAGCAAACTTGAAAATTCCATTTTCACCATTTGTGACTCTGTCCAGGAAACCCTAAACACACTCTCTATTAGTAATGCCTGCTTGGAATCACTTTTCTCCAGGAATATTGTCACCTTAGTAAAAAAAAAAAAAAAATTATATATATGTATATATATATATATACACACACATATATATAATACAGTAGTACTACAGTAAAGTAGAAGTTCATGAAAATTATTCACTGACTTGATGCAGTATTGGGCAAAGTGGGAATCTAGAAAATGGATCCTCTGGCACACTGATTTTGCAGTTTTAAGCCTGGGACACTCAGCTGACACAAGCTGGTGGCAAGGCCCTCACCTGTGGCACGGGGTACAGCTGAAGGGCAGGAGTTTGGGCACCATTCACATCCTGACCAGCACAGGAAAATGAGGCAGGTGGAAATGTTCACCCACATCCCATGGCTTGTTCCAGCTCCTCTCCACAGCAGCTCAGGTGAACTCAGGTGAAACTCCCCCACTCCAGGGCAAGGTCAGAGCTGGGTTTGGGTAGGGATGGACTCCAGAAATGGGCTATGTTCAACTGGCCAAGTGCAGAACCAGTAAAGCCCAGCAGAGATGCTGGAATGGAGCAGCTGAAACTGCCCCCAGTTCCTGCTTGAGCGTGGCCCTGCCACAGAGCCAGAGCAGAAAGGCTTTGAACACCTCGTAACCACACAGCAGAGTAATTGTTGTTACTGCACAGGCTCTGCTTTTGATCAGTTTTACTGTTTGAAACCCAGCTTGTTGTGACAGACATTGAACATACCCAGAGCAAGAGCAGCTCTGGCCTCCCAGAAATGCTACACAACTCTCTAGTTACATACATAGAAAGGGATGTGCCAGCACCTGCATTCTTCCATCCCAAATCCACTGCTAAAGATGCACCCTCAAAAGTATGCAAGGAGAAAGAAAAGGAACAGCACAAAATGGGATTATCAGACCAGTTCACTCAGCTGTGAGGAGAGCAGCACCTCTCTCTGCTGTGCACCGAGGAGGGCTGGAGGAGCAGAATGTCCAGATTCCTCCTGTGGCACTCCTTGGCTGTCATTCCAGGCACCACAGCTTGGTTTTCACAGTGTCTGTGTTCACAGCACATATTCACAGGTATTTAATGCACTCTCTTACACTACCTTACCCTCAGACTTTCCACAGTACTCACTAGCTCTGTGGATGTAATTTTCATTTCTGTCAATGGAATGTATGAAAGGAATATAAAAAGGGCCATAAAGAACCACAATGCTGCTTGGAGACAGAAGTCTTGCCCAGGGTGAACAGCTTTCATTAGAGGGAGCAGGAAGTGCAAACATGATGTCAGAGCTACAGAGATTATCTGTATACATGGTGTTATCATTTAACCCAAACAAACAGCAGGGAAAGGCTCACCCCCTCCCTTTGAAGACAATAGACAGTTACTAAATTGGACTTGTAATGAAAGCCATTTTCAGTGAAACACAAGATATGTGCAACAGTTGGTCCAGAAATGAAAATCTGTTATAACAGCCAAAAGTCAAAGGCAGCTATAAATACAGGCCTTAATCTTTTCAAGAATCCCTTAACGAAGCCTATAAAACTGATTGTATCTTCAGGCCTAACTCAAGTGCAAATTCTTACTCAGAAAAATGTAACAGCCCTGCAAATATGACTTGGAGAGTAGTACAGGGACAAGAAAGGAGAATACAGAGTGCATGCTCATCTCTTGGAATACAAATTACATTGCATTAAGAATAAACAATTAATGAGACAGCAGAAGCCTCAGCTACAGGTCCATTTTTCTGAGAGAGAAACAATTTCCAGAAGCGGTCGGAGCGGGATGCAGAAACACTGCATCTTTCCTTTTAACACAACAGAAATGCTCTTTGATTATTTAAAAGCCAATTGCAAAGATCTGTCTTCAAAACCTCCTATTGCAGGTTTAATAGCAAAGAGGTGCAAGTACACTTACCAGCAACACGGGAGTAAAGTACAGACTTTTGTTTTAACAAAATCTATATTTATACGATTACATTTCCTATGGTTGAGGGCAGCTGTAATTAATGGATTTCCCTCCTTCCCCTAATGCAGTCATTTGTCAATTTAAACACAGAATGCCCAATCAATTTTGATGTATTTAGT
Source organism: Onychostruthus taczanowskii (assembly GCF_017590055.1). Lineage (NCBI taxonomy): Eukaryota > Metazoa > Chordata > Aves > Passeriformes > Passeridae > Onychostruthus > Onychostruthus taczanowskii. The sequence goes on along the minus strand of NW_024506882.1, from coordinate 2,065,184 downwards.
AAGCAATTTGTCAGAGTACTGCACACCAGTTAATATATTAATTCTTGTCACTGGCCCACTTCTGACAACTGTAGGCTGTGTCCATGAAATTGGTCCTGATGAGCCAAAAATCTTGCTTGGAATGTGAAGGTGTCCTTTGCAGAGCCAGAGGAGAGAAATCAGATCTCAATCTATTCAATGTCTTTTTGGGGCAGTTTTTGGTCAGTTTTAGGGGGTTTATTCATTAATGTGTTAATTTGCCACGTTTCAGATATTGCCTCTACCTTCCAATAGAGAAGTGAATTCAGAGTGGAGAGATGAGGAGGAAAGGAAATAAATATGAAATTAGGATGTCAGACTTTCTGGTGATGCAAGGTTACCTATTTCCATGGCAATTCCATTATGTGCCATGAACGTGACTGTGTCAATTCAAACATGCAAAAAACATGTGAAAGGTACACAAGTCACACAAAGGAAACAAGGGATAAGTCAGGCAAATGTGCAAAACTTCAGGGCCTGGTGAAAGAGAGGAAAATATTCATTTGAAAGAAACCTGAACACAACCAGGATATTGTCATGGACATCTTAACAGCATCCTCAGGAGTTTATATAACCCAAAGCACCTTAATTCCTAAGTAGCAAACAGCAGGAAGAAGGCAGGATTAAAAACTAATTAATGACAAAACTTGGCAATTCTGTGGAGAAAGCTCTAACATTGCAAGTTCCTGTGGACACCAAAACCCTCCTGTGCACACGTGCAGTGCCTGGCACAACTCTCCTCCCACTGCCAGGACAGTTTAACTCCACCACATGATGCTATTTATGTTATAGCAAAAACATCTAGGAAGAATAAAATGTGACTTAGATTCCCTTCTCTGGTGGTTAGATTTGGAAGTTGCTCAGGACACAGGTGAATAAAGAGGGAATATTAGAGACACAAATAAGGTAGAATACTATGTATTAAATGTGAGGAGTGAAGAGAAATATCTGATACCTAAAACCCAGCACTGAAAACCTGAGGATTGTCATTAATCCAGGGGTCTGTGGGATGGACTCACGGGAACAGTGAGCCTGGAATCTGCTCTTTCAGAAGCAGCTCTCAGGACTGGAGATACTCTCTCTGACCCACTGCAGAGTTTGCAGCAGGATCCTGACACTTCCTGCAGGCCAGCAGGTTGTGGAATTTAACATGCAAGCTCACTTTCAAGCCATGAACTTGGAGAAAGCTGTAAATCCCTCACTTGCCACTTTCTCACCTGTGCAGCAGCCCGAGCTGTGGTAATGTGCTCAGGTAGACACGAGCTGCACACATTGATGCAGGTTTCTGCAGCAGATGTCACAGATGACCTCAAAGCAAGAAAACAGCTGTGCTGATCCACTTACAAATACCCTTGGGATAAAGGTCTTGGACACTTGTTGTACAAAACATTTCTTCAAACAATGGTTCCTTGTTCCTTCCTTTCTAGCTGCAAATAAAACTTTCAGATTCTTTAAAAATATTAAAAGCTGAACCATGTGTTGATAACCTAAAGCAGGATTTTTTGAATATTCTCTGTTTAGCACAAGAAGTCACCGGCCTGGTTTATATTTTTCAAAGACTAAGGAAGATTTTGGCCCTGTGTTTTGGCATCAAACCTCTTATTTATGAAAACCTGGCCGTGCAGCCCTCCAAGCAGCCTGCCAGACGTCTCATTGTTCTGCCCGGCTGCTGACAGAGGTACTCTGTGCTAAAAAGCACACTGAGGGTTTTTCAATGACCCAGGGGGCAAAGGTCACTTATTATAAATGGATAATGAGACCTAATGCAATGTTCTGAGTGTGGACAAAGAAAGGGTCTATCCATACCCCCTTGTGACTTGGTCATTCAGGCTTTTATTTCCCCTGCACACTTAATGGAGCCAAACAATCGGCAGAAATGCTATACAGAAACGGAGAGAAACTGCTGCATTCTACCTCCAGAGACAGCTACAAATAGTGACCCTGAAACGGCGCCAGGCTCCTCTCACACTGACGTGGCAGACAGATGGACCAGCCCCCCTCAGCCCCGGCTGAGCCATTTGCTGGCAATTAGAGCCCCCCGAGGAAGAGAGCACAGCAAAGGCAGGCTGCGGCGAAAGGCAGCCCAGGGCAGAGCTGCAGGTAAGCAGAGCCTGAGCTGGGCTTAGGAGCTCTTTAACAGGTGGCTTTTGTGGGAAAGATGCTTGGACTCCATTGTTGGGGACTTCACTGAGGAGCTTCAGCCTGAATAAATCCAGAAGACAAAAGTTCAAAGATAACCAGACACAAATTTCACTGTTATTGCCGTTTGAATGATGTCCTTTAGATACTCTGATGTCTTCTATTATTCTTTCCATTTCATATCCAGCTTAAAGAACTCCTAATATATGAATTAAAATCTGAGTTAAAAGTCTAATAATTCCAATAACACAAGTTCTTTAATTGGCCACGTTTCAGATACTGCATCTACTGTGCAACGGAAAAATAAATTCAAAGTGGAGAGATGAGGAAGAAAGGAAATAAATATGAAATTAGGATGTCAGACTTTCTGGTGATGCAAGGTTACCTATTTCCATGGCAATTCCATTATGTGCCATGGACGTGATTATGTCAATTCAAACATGCAAACAACATGTGAAAGGTACAGAAGTCACACAAAGGAAACAAGGGATAATTCAATCAAATATGCAAAACCCCTTTAAGTTCATTAATTTGCTGGAATTTAGCTACTACTCAATCTTCTTTAAAAAGTTTTCAGTACTAAATGATTTGAAATACATTGTATACTGTACTGTGTAACAGTATTTGAGCTGTTAATAAAACACACAATACTCATCTCTGGTTTCACTAGGTGGGATAGAAGTACAAGTGAAACAAGGCAGGAATCTAGCAAAAAAAAATCCAGCCAAAATGCAATCTAATGGTGCTGTGCACTGCCAAATACTTTTTCATATTCTTTTGTGCCCTTTGAGTCTTATCCCAATTTTCTGTGCAGCACAGAAGAAGGAAGACTCAAACTTTGCAGGTTTCCATAACTCTCAGATGCAGCAGATGGACAGGTAGAAGCAGCAGATCCAATCTGGCACCAGTGTCCCTTTCACCAGTCCCATCCAAAGAGCCTCCTGGCCCACATGGCCACTTGGTGCATCTCAAGTGCCCCTGTCACATAAAGCTGCCTGCACTGACAACTGTGCACAGCTCTGGTTTCCCCTGGAGAACCTCACCAGATGCCAGAGCTGCTCCCTTGTGAGACTTCAACTGCTGCATCACTTTGATCCTAGGCAGAACAGAGACCTGCCCCTCACTGTTAGCACTCCTCTCTCTTTTAAATAGTCAAATAAAAGAGAAATACTCATTTTTCCACAAAACCATTATAAAATTGTGTGGGTTTGTATTATAGATATATCACATATAGAGAGCTATAGGTGTATGAATGGTTCTGAATATGCCATGCCACAAAATATTGGCTCCCTGGGAATGTGGCTGGGCAAGACACAGGCCAAGGCAGGTGGGCAAACATCCCTGGCAGCAGTGCCAGGGCTCCTGAGGGAGGCAGCTGTCTCAGACTGTGGCTGGAAGGAGCCCAGCAACCAGGAGTTCCCAGGGAAAGGGAAATGCAGATGCACTCATTACTGGGTATGGAATTCACAGGAGGAAATGGCTAAAAGCATGAGAAGGAATGAGGTGAGGAAACCCTGAAGATTTCATGGGATCTGGTGGGTGATTCTCACAGCCCCACAACTCAGATTCATGGCAAAAATCCCAACACTACATTCACTGCTCCATCCTTACGAACAGAGTTACACACAACCCTACTGTGGGGTTGAACACCCACTGAAATTGGCTGAAAAATCAACTTGGAAAATCACCCTCTGCTCAAAACGTGCACATGAGACAAGACAAGAAGTTGTCAGCTACTCACAGCCAGCCAGAAGATACTGGTAGTACTGCACAGCATCTGCAGCCAGGAGCAGTGGATGGTTTGCATTAAATGGTGGTTGGAGTTCATTCCACTGAGGAGTTCTGAGGTAAAACACAAGACTATTAATATTTCAGCTAATACAGAGAATGTAAATCAGTGTTTCTGTCATCACATGCAATTATCTATACAAGCTCACAAAATGTTTGTAATTATTTAAATTAGCTTGTTCAAACACTGCAATCCACCACAGGCAGTGGAGCAGCAGGGCCAAATCGTGCAGATTGTGAGGCAAAGACAATACTTGGTTGTTGACTGCAGCAGGGATTGCATTAAAAAAAAACCCAGGAAGGAGGTTTAGATTAAGTTGGTAAATATGTTTAGGACCATTGTATGTCATGCTGACGTTATATAAACACACAAGAGAAACTGGGGAACTTTTTTGTTCTGTTAACTACCACTGCTTCCATCCTGTGAAGTCATTGAGCACTTACTGTGAAAATAAAGCTGTGTAAAGTTATGGATTATTGATCCAATTAGAATTTTCAATTCCATTACAACCTACTCATTTCAACAATAATGGTCCCGAAGTCTGTGTTGTAATTTTAATTAGGGTGGACCATTCCTAAATAGCTTGGTAAATCAAGTATTGATCACTCCAGTCCAGCCATAAGCAGCACTAAGGAATGTAGGAGCCAAGAAAAATCGATAGAAAAATATTTTAAAACGTCAAAAGCACTGACAACACTTTCTCATCAATTTTTCTTTACTTTCTTCCACATGTCAGGAATCATTTCTTCTACTGTCTTTAGAAATGGTACCTTCAGCTGCTCACAGGAAAACTCACAATGCTTCATTGTGGGAACCTTGCTCATGTCTCACAGCAGAATTCTGTACTTCAACACTACCAAAATAATCGTTCCTAGTCCTTATATAAAAAGAAAATTACAACCTGATCATTTAAAATCACCAATTAATAAGGATCTCTATTGATTCACAGCCATGCTCATGCCTAGCTCCACGTGCAGAGAAGGATTTAGAAGCTCAGTTCCCACTGAGGCACACGAACAGTGACAGAACTGTATGGAAAGCAAAGCTTGAATCTCTCTCCTCCAACAAAAAACTTTAGGAACCTTTACATGAGTGACAAGCACCATGGAGCTCATTCAAAAAGAAAGATCCCAAGCACGAAAGGAAGGCAGAGTCACAGGGATGAGGTACCTAACCAAAGTCCAGCTGGCCCTGGGGCAGGTGCCCATCTCCAGGGGGGTGTCGTCGCTGATCTTGGGCGCGGTGCTGAGCGGCCGCGGCTCCAGGACGTGCTCCACCAGGCTCCCGTAGCAGCTGATGATGTACAGGGACTCCACCACAAACTGCTTGGACTGATCTGGGGGCAGAAAGAGAGAAAAAGCTTATTGCAGCAGCAACGGGAAAAGCTTTGGCAGAAATAGCAGGCTCTGTGTTCTTTTAAGTCTCTTGCTCGTAGATAAGAATGTGAATTGAAAGTAGGAAAAGGGCTGGAGAGACAAAGAGAAAATGTACAAAACACACAATTTTCACACAATTGGAAGAATATCTCATACAAGAGAAGTTTCTCACCAAGGTGTGTTCTGGTGATTACACATTTACAAACACATCTTGTACATCTGCTTTGCCATTTGCTTTTGCTTTGCCTTTAGCAAAGGTGTTTCATCTTTATCTCATTTTTCTTTCAGTGTCACTTCACACCTTTGGACTGATCTATCAAAGCTGGGTTTCTGTCACTGTATCATAATAAAAGATCGATTATTCATTCCACTAATTAAAATTTCTTGTACATTTTACCAAAAGCACCCCCAAGCATGTTCCTGAAATTCTCGATTGCCCCTGAGTTTAAGGAACAAAATCCACAAATTGCTTAGAACCTGTCACAAAATACGAATTTAAGTTTAAATGCAAGTCCTAATTCTGTGAGGTACCAACCTTTTTCTCGTTTGAGACCAGAATTGTTTGCAAACCATGACCTTGAAGCTCCGAAGACTGCAGCGACACAAAACTCCCCTCCCACAGACTTACTGGGTGAAATCTGTGGAGCTGGTTTGGATTTGCTTTAAAGAAAGAACAAAATAAAATTATTATTATCAGTTAATTCTCAAAAAATTAAGATGTGCCTTGCTTAACAACAATTTTAAGATATTACTTCAGAAAAGGGGAATATCTGCAGATCCCACAAGGCTGAGCAGGATTTGCAGATGCTCAGTGTTTCCCAATAACAGGTCCCAAATTCCCCTGGAATACTGAACTCATTCACTTGAAAAACAGCACTGGCTCATAATGGAGAACTGAATTGTTTAAAAGACCCAACACCGAACATTTGCATTAAATAGAAACAACTTCTGAAGTAAATACAAAGAAATCCTGAATCCTTTGGGAATGAAAATACAGATTCTGGGTCAGCCATTCCAGGTCGAGATCTCCTTGTCTTTTCCAAAGGAAGTCAGGAACAGCCAGGGGATGTGAGTGACACAGGGTGGCAGGGAAGGACATGCAGAGGGTACAGGAGAAGGAAAGGATGCACACACTCATGAGCCACTGTTAGAACACAGCAGGAATTCTGTCATGGAAAAGCAGACTGAGGCACTGTGCCCTGAGCCCACGATGTGCATGGAGCAGAGCCAGGGGGTGAGGATGTTCACTGAGACATCCTGAGGTGCTTCTCCTCACAGGGACCTGCAGGTTTCTGCTCTGCACAGCTCAAAACTATGGGCAGAGCATTGTCCATGCCCCAATTCATTAAATCAGGATTTCACCCTTTCCTCAAGACAAAAGCTGTTTGATGAATCCATGCAGGATTCTTCTTTCTTCATGTTCCCCTTGTTCTAGTCCTTTTCATTGAATTATTTTATATTTTTCTCTCTACTCTATTTCACTGCTCCCTTCTCTTCCTACCCATCCCTCCTTTACATTTTTCTTTCTACCAATTTCTTCTCCTGCACAATTTCAGCCTGTCATCAGACCATCCCATTAACCTGGTTCTTACATAACAATCTCCAATTCTGAGAAGTGTGTGCACAGGTGTATGGAATTCAACATAGAAGAATATTTTTAAACAGCAGAAATCAATTAAAACACTGCATGGTTTTAATGATATTTAATTTATGCTAACAGATCATACACATGGCAAGCCTATGGTCACATGGACTTGGATCAAGCTGAAACTTGTACATGTGGGAGAAGCTGGAATGTCCCAAAAGAGCAGTTGGAATTTATAGTCAGTAACTCTGGTATTGAACCACCACAAAGCACTTAATATCCAACTGTTAAACCTACAGCTACAGATGACTGGGTCAGAAATCTGTGTTCCAAAAAGATCCTGCCTATAAATGTATTCCCTTGCTTGCAGTGGCACATCATATTTCTATATTAGAATATTTAAATTGTGATTGTGCTAACTAATAAGTTTATATTAGTCACTTAGAAAAAAAATCAGAATGGATTTCTTTCACTTTGAAATAATCATCTACCACAGAAAGAGTATTTTTAACCTAACTGTATCTTGAGAATTATTTTAGCTCTCACTTTTCAAGTATTCACATACTCATATTCCTTCAGAAATGAAAACATAAATGTGTCAGTGAATTAGTGTCTTGTTGCTTACTTCAATTAATAAATTATTGGATTTAATACAGAATTCAGGACAGTGTCACCCATCAATCACTACAGAGCAAACCAGGAGCACAGGTATGACTCTGCCACATTCACTTCCTCTTGACAAAAGATCTTTCTATTCTGTCGTATATTCTTAATATTCTCAGTTTTCACTGAACAAATTCTGAAGTTATTAAAATTATTTTTCAAGATTAATGAAATAATTTCAAATGGAAAAAAAAATTGCAAACAACTGCTATTCTCAGCTACAAACTAGAGTAAAGTTCTACGGAGACAGAATTGCCTTCAAGCCTTGAAGCAGAAGTGAACCTGGGACTCAACACATTTTTCCAGAGTCCCCAGACCTGTGTTCGACCAAATACAATTATAAACAGCCTTAGAGGAAATGGTCTGAGCTCAGTTCTATTTACATCTTGTCTTTAGGATGTGCATCTTTCAAGGCAAGCACTTAAGTGTTGGTTTCAGTGCCAGGAGCTTTTCCCTTCGAGGATGATGTTGTGTAGACAGAAAGAGCAGACCTTGTAAAACACGATTACTCATGTGGTTAAACTCAGCCCTGCTAGCAAACAAAGACAAGCAAACAAACAAAAAAGATTTGTGCATCTTATTGGTTTGGACAGATTTCTGAAAATGCTGCTGAGATGTCAACAAGTCTATTTTGAAGTCTCTTGTAGCTGAGGAATCTTTCATTTGAGCATCATTTTTCTCGATTCCTGAGTTTTCATCAATACATTCCAACACAAATTTCATTCCTCCAGCAAACCTCCAAAGCCCAGTAATTTTCAGTAACAGTAATGCCATTAGAAAAATATCTTTACATGTCACTGGGATATTTTAACAACTTGGAAACTATAAATCCTCATTATTCTTCAGATGCAAACACCCTCTCAGCTTTATAAATGATAACAAAACAATAATGTTGAAGGTAGGTGGTGAATGACTTGTTTCTGCTATGAACTCCTGCTCTTGCCTTGCTCTTGGCTTGTCAGCACTTCATAAATTATTCCAAGAGCTGAAATTTAGGCACATTTGGCCTCACTTTTACAAAACAGTTACTTTAAAAGAATTTTCATCATACAGTAACTTCCAAAAGATTGTACCATAGTTTTCCTGAGAAGGGATGCAGAAAGAAATTCAGATTTTTGGGAGTCAATGCTAAAACCAAGGCAGTGAAGCACACAGGACCAAAACATTCCCCATTATAATTTCACTCCTCATTTCTCCTAAACATTAGGAACAACAGCTTTGCATTTAAGACATCAGGAGGATGAAAAGGCAGCTTACTTTTTCCTCTCTGGATCTACTCCACTGTGCAACCACACCTGGGATTCAGTGAGACACAGCAGTAGTTTCAGCCCAGTTAGATCTGTACAGAAATCTAAATCAGGAATAGAATGTATCTGGGGAAATTTGTATTATTATTAAATGATCTAACATAATTTTGGAGGATTATTTCTACCTTAAATGCAAAAGCACCAAGATGTAGATACAGAGTTGGCCATGACATTCTCTATTGAAATGGCACAAAAGGAGATGGGAGGAAACTGAAGAAGAAAATGAAGACATCACTTTGTCAGAGCTTAAAAAGCAATGAAGAGCCTGAGCTCAGCATGAGAGTTCTTTCATGTTGCCAACACAGTAAGAACAGATTAAGACCTACTGAAACCATTCAGAGCTCCCACTTGTCGACTTTGTAATACATGAAACTCTGCCATAATCTCTGGAAATGCATTGTGGTAGCTCTTTGTAAAAACACTAAATAGTTACTAATAATTTAATTAGTTTACATACTAACTAAATATTATTATTTAACTAGTAAGAATTAATACACAAAACAATTTAAAAACCAGAGCAGCACAGTTCATGATGGAGCTTTATGTCTCACAAAATTCTTCTAGCTCTTAAATGTATCTTTAAATCTATTGTCAAACAAGTGACATGAATTTAAAACAATAAATAAATTGTATATATGTGATATGAACGAGCTGCCTTATATATATATTCAAATATTTATAGTCAAATAGCACCAGTCTGCAAAGATTTAAAATTGCTTTGATTTTATATTCCCAACAAATATATAGGCTCCAAATATATGAGATTCATGAAAACAAAAGCACTTATGCCACTCTAAACCCACTGAAATGGAAACATTTATGACTGCTGATGGAAAAAGTTTTATCTTCACTACATAAGCAGCAACAAAAGTATCAGGGGAAAAATACTGCATGGAATTTGCATTTACACATGAAGTTACAAAAAAAAAAAATCTGTCTCAAAGTCCAGAAATTTTAATTCATTTATCATTGTGCCTAAAATGTGAAAACAAAGATGTTTCCAGTTGTCAGATCATGAATAAAGCAAGAAAAAGCACGAAAAGCAATGGTAGGATCCTTTATTCACCAGGCACTTAGCTGTCAAATCAACATCCAGTTTGTTTACAGAATTTTAGGTCTCATTAAGACCTTAATGGAAACAACATGATTTCTTCCCCCACCCAAAGTGTGTTTTTTATCCTAATTTCTCTGTAGATGAGTAAGGACCATATTTCTGAGCTAGCACTGGCATTAAACAAACCACAAAAAGAGTCTTGTGAAAGACAGGCAACAATTTTGGAGCCTATTTCATATATCCCCCTCTTTAATCTCAGCCTTTTAATCTTACTTCAATCTAAAACCATTGCTGGTTGACAACGTCTCCTGCTTCGTGCAGGGGTGACCCACACAGCCTTCGCTCAGAAATCCACTGCCAAAACTCTTCTTCCAGAGCCTCTGCACTTCTTAGATCACCACCAGGCAAAATTCTTTGGTGCACCATAAACTGTATTTAGAAATGGTTCTTAGGGAGGTACTTCAGGAGTTGGAAATTCTCCACAAATAAGGCAAAGTTTCTTCTCTTTCCTTTTTCCTTTCCTTTGCTTTTTTCCTTTCCTTTTTCCTTTCCTTTCCTTTCTCCTTCTCCCAAATCCCTCCTCAGTCTTTCTCTGGGAATTCTGTGTCCCACAAAGCTCTTAACAAGTTCTTTTCCTGAAGAGAATATTCTGATAGAGACATTGAGGATGATACACATGGTGCCAACTTCTAGAGCAAACCCAAGAGCCACGTACAAATATTCTAACAGATACTGGTGGGCATAGTTAATAGATACCCTTAGCTAAATTAAAAACAAAGAGAAAATCCCAAAGCCACAGAAAAACCCCAAAAACCCAAGCCCCAGAAACTTCTTGATGGAAGTTTTAAAATTTTCTAAGATTCCTGTTTCTTCCATTCTTATTATCCAAAACTTCCACCATCTCAGCCCAATCCTGTTATCAAGTGGTGACTGAGGTGATGCAGCACTGCCCAAATACTGAACCAAACTCCAACATCAAAAAACTTGTTAAAACTTGCTTTTTCTCTTGTCTGCATTTTTTCACATTAAAATGAAACCCCCTTTTATTTCAAATATCCCAGTTTTAACAGATCTGTTTCCCATATTGGAACGAGATGATCTGGAAGATCTCTTTCACCCCAGACAGTTCCATGACTTTTTTTCTCCAGAGTAATCAGCTTTCTTTTTTTTTTCCAGTACCCATTTTACTGCTTCACCTCTCACTGCAGTACTTTACTGCCTACTCACTGCTAATCTGGCTTATTTTTCAGAGGTCATCATCGATGTTTTCTGTCTGTAAGCAACTTAGTGCTACAATAATAAAGGAAGCAATATAGAAAAAAAAAAAGAGAGGCTTGTTTGGAAAGACATTGCAATCATTTCTGCCCACTTAGAAATAATTTATTTTTTCAACTTCCCTGCTACTTAAAAATTAAATGCACTCTCAAAGGTAAAAAGAAGGGGAAAAAAAAGTGAATTCAATTCTTTGCAATGCTTGATGGTGAACACGCATCCATAGTTTAAAAGTGAAATTATGTGCATGGAAACCTATGGATCAGCCATGCAGGTAAACAAATGAAAACAAAAAATTAATCCAAAATTAAAAAGTCTAAGCACAGAGTTATTTTCAGCAAGGACAGCAAATGGAGTATAGGCATGCTGGGTTTGAACTGGGAACTCACCAAGGAGCTTTTATGGAAAAACATCCTGCTCCAAACAGGTAAGGTCTTCACGGAAAGGGGAAAAATGCACAGAAATTAGATGAGAACTCAATTCCCAACAAGTACACTGTACATCATGCCATTAAGATTTATGCAGAAAGTGAACAGAATCGTTGTTAGAGCCCTTGCTGATGGCCTGGAGGAGCTGCCAGGGGAGCTGCAGTGCCCAGGGCACGGCCCCAGAGGTGGCAGCTGCCGGGAGGGCTCCGCGTGCCGCGACACGCGGGGACATCGGTGCAAGCTGGGCTCAGAGTTAGAGCTGGGCTTAGGCTCAGCTCAGGGCCCCCCTCCAATCTGCTGCCAAAGCTGGGGCTGCAGCAGATGCTGAAGTCACAATTGACAGGAAAAGGGAATTAGCATCCAAATCAGTCCTAGGTGGGGGTTTTCCATGGAACACTGAGGGGCTGAGCGGGGCACTTTTACAGAGTTACTGAGAGGAGGGCAAACAAAACCAACAGGTGCAATCAGAACTTTTAAGGACAATTATTCAGCCTTTTTCTAGGACAGAAACACCCCATAAAATTCAACTGTTTGACCCAGAAGTCTTCTCCTCCCCCTTAAAAGCTTGCACAGATGCAGGAAAGAGAGGCCTAACTTAGTTCAAATGTATTTGATGCTCAGTCACCAGATCTAGAGCTGAGTGCTTTTGGCCACCCAACAATTTACACCATGATTTGATTTCATGTTTTCTTCAAGTATTTTGCACAGTGGAGAGTTTTTAACCTGATATTAATCTGAGGGAGTTTTCAATGGATATCTCCCTTTAAAAAGCCATTGCCCTAGTGACATTTGCATGAAATCTGAAAAGGAGCAAAAGGAGGCAAATGTAAAGCTACTCAAAGGCTCAAGGCTTCTTTTGAGTCTCATTTGGGATGTAACATCATCCACAAAATCACTAAATAATTGATTTTGTAAATGCCAATGGTTCTGTTTTCTTTTCATGCTCTGACTCAGCAGTAAGTTCTGGGTAGTTGAAACAGGTGAAATATTTCCAGGCAATGAATTACCAGAAAAGGTCCAGCACTGAAGGATGTATAAAGCACTCAGCCATAGACCAACACAATTAAAAGGATACCAGCCTGATAAAAAAGAATTCAGTGAACTAAATCTGACATGAACACATCAATGAATGAAGGGATCCTCTCAAAAAACATTCAGGTGAAGGTACAAACCTAAGACAAATATTCTTCAACATGCAAAAATGCAAACATCCAATAAAGAACAGAATATTACAGAAAAAAAATCCTGTTTTTAATTAGTACTATAGGCCAAAAAACCTATTTTTTGAGCTTCATGTAAGGGATTGGCCTTTAACTTTCTGTATTTAATAAACTGGTTAACATTTTTGGGGACAGAGCTCATTTGACAGAACCAACCACCCTTCTAGACCTAATATATCATCTTTGAACAGTGGTAAAGCCCAATTAAATTGTCTGAACTGAATGATCTCCTATAAAGTCAGCACATCCAGTCCCTGAGTCAAAGGCCAGTCTAGAAGATGAGTCCAGCACTATTGCACTGCTTAAATATTTAATTGAAAGCTAAATCTCCTGCATAAACCAAAGCCAACATAAGTTAAAACCTGGAATGTATCGAGTGTAAATTTGAAGAGTCATTGGAGAGTGGTCAGATCTGCCTGGGAGTTTAGAACTCAATTTCTAAATGATGATCATGGATGTTTTGGACACTATTTCTTTTTCTTCTCTGTCTCAGTTGCTCTCTCTTCAAACCTCAGGCAAATAACACCTAGCTGAGCCCATTAAACATTGCAGAAGACAACACTGGCTTTTTCTTCTCCAACTACTCCTATATTGACCTGATTGTACTTGCAAATTAACAAATTCTCTTTATTTTAATTACAAACTGGCCTAGGTGGGCTTCAACTGAAGGTTTTGTTCGGTTAATTTTGGATAGAAAATGGATGAAAATGGACAGAAAATTTTGTATCACGAAGAAAATATAATTACACTTGCAAAGACTACAGCAGAGTCTTATTAAAATGCTTTTTACGTGTGAGAAAACCAACTTAGTGCCTCCTTTCTGCTCCAAAGACCTGATTTCTTTAAAGACAACCATTTTTTCCCTACGATATTTATATAAGCAATTGTTTTCCCCTATTTCCTTCACATAATATGGATGGAATGCTAATTGAGAACGAGAGAGAATTCACAAATTACAGGATAACCCAACCTTGAAGAGACAGCACCAGATGGCTGCGCTCGGTGACAGCAAGAGAGCAGTGCCAAGGCAAAAACTCACCCAGGTTCCCCTTTCCCAGAGCTAGGGAGAAATTCCAAAGGAAATCATGCAATGAAGATGATTTACCATTCAAAGTTCTGACAGAATTTTCACTGTTTCTTACCTGATTCTGAGTTTCAGTGAATTGAAAACTGAAATACTTTGATTTTGTGTGGTTATGTTTAGTAAACCTATTCAAGCTTTTAATAAGCTGTGCAATACCCATTTATTCTAGCCTTCATCATGCCAAATCAAGAATCCTTTCATAATCAGTGACATCTGACCAAACTTCAGTGCAAATAATTGAATTTTGTATCAATTACAAATCATTACAGCAGTTGCTTTGTTACTAAAATACATTATAAAAACTAAAAATGATACAAAATATGTCTGAGAAATGTGCCAGAAAAAGAATGTCTGGCTTCAAACAATTGTGCTGAACTCTTTAGCTTTACTATTTTCTTCTCTACATTTTCAGTTATTTTTTCCCTAATGAATTGTACCTTCATGTGGTGATTTTGCACCACTTATTTTGTTTGCTGCAGTTGCTGACTGTGGGATAAATGAAGCTCCCTGAGACAAAATAAGCCCAAGATACACCAGTGACTTTCTGTGCATAGAAAATTAAAATGATAAAATTGCATCAGACACTTTACCTACTTCCCCCTTCCTGACTGAGGGTGGAATGAGGGACGGGGTGAAGAAGGGATAGAGTTTCATGTTTGAAAATACACTATCTAAATCTCTTGGCTGGAAAAAAAGCAATGTTTACCCTTTTGCTGCAAGGCACACTGGATTTCTGTGTTTTGACCAGGCTCAGCTAATGCAGGTTCCATCCTGCTGCTCACTCCAGCAAGGATGATCTGGGGAGTGGAGTATGATACAAATATAATGACCCTGTCCCTTGAGGAAGTTAAAAACAAATGCTGCTGTCACAGGAGCCAACTTTGACAGCAGTTTTTCTTTTGGGACAATTATTTTATCTTTTCTTTCCCTCCTTCCCATTACAGCTCATCCATGTCCACACTGGAAACTAACTGCAACTCATCCCACAAACCCAGGGAACTCTTATGGAGTTACTGTGGGGCACAAAGCTGAATTCTAGAACATTCTGATTCACTGCCTTTTATAGACAAAGAGATGGATCACACAGCTCTCCTCCTTTCCAGTCTGTAAGCTCTTTGTAAATGAGCAATGAATTAATCCATTCACCAGCATTGACAGGGAATTCAGCATTACTATCAAAATTTTCAGAGGGAAACTGAGGCACGGATATAGAAAGACTTATTAAATCCAGCTCTTGTGCTGTCCTGCATCCCCCCTAATCTTTAAAACATCAGAAGCTTCCTTACTCATTAGTGTTAGAGCCCCTCTGGGAAAGCCTGAATGTGCTGACAGCACAAACTACAGGAAAGCCAGTCAATGGGATGACAAAATGTAGGGACAAAAATTAAGTGCTTGATGAAGGTGCAGAAATTACAGTGGGAGACTCGAAAAAGCGAAGGAAGAAGCAGAGGGCAGGGATGAAGGGAAGGACAGGGATGGAAGGCAGAGGGGATGCTCCAACATACTCCATGCTGACAATGGAACTTGCATTCAGAGCAGTGACTGATCAGAACATGTTCCAAAATCTACATGTTTGCAGGGGGGAAAAAAAAAAGCATCTGTGATGAACAGCACAGTCATGACACAATTCCAGACTCCGTCTTTCATTCCCATAGGGCTACAGGGAACACTTTTAAAAAATTTACTGCCATTCCACCTGTCAAGCAACATGACATGCTTTGCAGCTCTGCTCCAGACACATGATATTAACAGCACTGATCAGTCCTTTCAGTACCTGGAAAATATTTTGCTGTCTTGGATACTGGCACAACAAACCCCAACGTGATTTTTTGGTTAATAAAATCTACAAGACCTCATGAAGATTTAATATTAAAGACCAAATAAAACGGACAAATCCTGCCCTCTAATTATACGGTATTTGAGCCTTGCTTAAATGTGCTGCAACAGATTAAATCTGTAATTCTTTCAAAGTCACGAGCACGGGGGAGGAATCTTTGAGGGCGGCTGGAGGAGCCGAGCGATGCCGAGCCCGGCTCCTTTTCTGATCGCTGCACAACGCGCGGTTCAGCAGCTGCTCCCAAGGAAGAGCCTTGTTTCCTCGGAGCAGCGCTTAGAGGTGCTGACCACGGAGGTGTAAATACATCTGTCTTTTGCCATTTGCAGTAATACATGCCTCCTACACTTCTCCCAGCGAGGCAGATGGTCCCTGTCCTGTCGAAATCTTACACTGCACAGACTTCCAGTGCTATGTGTTTGCAGAAATATGAGGGCAGATGTTAAATATGTTAAACACACGCTTTGCCCCCTGGAGGTTTAAGTTAAGGCTGCTGTCTCAATTTGGTCATTTTAGGCATGCCAGGCTTCTTGGATCCTAGGCATTCCTCTTAAATCCCTGCTTTATAAATAACAGCTTTTCATGTTAATTTTGTGTACTTTCATCAAATATTTTGGATGCAGAACAAATGAAGGAAGCTCTCGGCTTACCGTTACAAGGCTACGTGGGCTGTGCTGAAAATTATGATCCTCATTCATGAAAACTCTATTTACACAGCAGGGTATTTCCCATGACTGTTGTTTTCCCCCCTTACATAAGCCTCATTGAGCATTTTAAATTTAATTAGTTTTAAAAATGACATAAAATGGAACAGAGACAGTTTGTGAATAGCATAATTTACCATAAAACTACAAATATGAACACTCCAAATATGTTTTAGATGTTTAAGAATAAAACATTAAATAAAATACTGCAGACTTTTTACAATTGCAATAATTTTAGAAAGGTTTCTTGGCATTAAGGAAACCTTTGTGAAGAATTTCACATTAAATACAACTGTAAACCAAGAGCTTTTTTCCAATCCTTCTTCTCACTGTTCCTATTACCTACCTCCCCTGGCAGGCCCTCAGGTGAATTTTTAATTTCTTTCTCTGCTGTGTCCCACCTGGTTCTAAGTCTCTATTCCAGTTTTGGGAGCCTACATTTATATTTCTGTCCTTCAGTGGCCATATTCTTCAAGCCAGGTTTTTGGTATTTCCCCTCTTTGAGGAACTGTGACTCCTGCCCTGTGACAACCTCCCTCTGATCCTACCTCCCTTCCCATCCTCATCCAGGATCACACCTGGATATGCTTCCAAAATTCACCTGAGCAGCAGCAAAATTTTTTTCACTCAGCTTAAACTGAGCAGAAAACTAAAAAAGCAAAAAATAAGCAACTGAAATGTGCCTGTGGAGGAAGCTAAACCTCAACATGACCCTCAAACTGTTCCTTCACTGTTTCTTAAGTTCCATTTCCAATTATCTGTGAAGTTCAGGAATTTCTCTGTGTGCTTGGGGCAGCTGCGTGTCTGTGGCTCACGTTTGGCTCAACGAGCCCCGTGAAATTCCCGTTTCACGGCAAGGCCAGGAGTGGATTGTTGGACAGACACGAAGGGATGCACACGTGCACAGCCCAGCTCCTGCCTGCCAGCACTCACACCCACTGCACCCAGCTAGAGGGGATTTTACAGCATGTCCTGAACTCCAGCACAAACATGGGAATTACACAGGGAGAGAGGGAATATCCGTGAGCTCTCGCCTGAAAAATAATTCCCGGTTCATGAAACACAAGGGAAAATTCACTTCGTGAGCAGGGTTTGAGCAAAGAAAGCACTGAAGCAAGGGAGGCAGTGCCTGTGTTTGCCAAAATGCAGGAAAAGGTTAGGAAGCTGTAGGACTCACAGTTGTTTTGTCCAACCACATGCCATGCTCGGATCTACTTTCCTTAAAAATATAAAAGCCCTCTGAAAACTAATGGATCAGGTTTTTAACTGGAAAATATTCAGGAATTCAAACAACCAGAAAATGAGAGAGGAAAAATATAATCATCACACTGTAGCTTTAATTACAATAAAAGAATATTTAAAGTTTAGCAAAAGAAAAATGTCCGCTGTTAGACAGTATTAATTAATTTTAAATTGCTATGGTTTATGAAGCTCATAAAATCTTAAAATATATATATATATTTAGAGAAGCTTTTCCCAAAAAATACTTTGAAGTACTTTATCATGGCACATGAGAAGTAGTGTAGCTGACTCTGGAGTGGAAATCCACCCAGTCCAGAACAGTGCAACAGAGGAAAAATAAGGTCAAGAAAACAGTGGGATTAAGTTTTGCCTTTCTGCTGAACCTGGCTTACTGTCTTTCTAGCTCTGACGGTCAAAAATCGTTTCTGCTTGAAAAGGTTGGAAATCAAAATAAACAAACTTGGGGAAAAAAGTAAAGCCATATTTTATTCTGATTGAATACAGCTCTGCTTATGTTTCATTCCAATTCCTGGTGTGAAAATGTCTCCTGACCCACCCAAATGAATATTCCTGAATTTACAGAGGTTTGTTTTCAGGCTGTATTTATTTATCTGACGTTTTCAGTCTCCTCTTCCTCCCAGCCCTCTTCTGCTGCTATTAAATTACATACACTGAAATTAAAATATAGAATAAAACTAATTCTCACTAATAACACAAATGATTTCCACATGAATCACAAAGGCTGAGGAAGGTTTGTGCCACTTACCCTGTGCGTTTGGTGATGGTCCCTAAGGTCATTGGCTGCTTGATTTGAGCAAGAGGCAACACCACAGTCAGACTTGGGAGAGGCAGGAGTCGAGGATTCCCAGGATTGTTGTTTGTGAAGTTATTGTAAGTGTCTTGGCTGTTCAATTTACCTTGATGGGATAGAGATGCAATAAAACACGTTACTGGGAATTTTTCTTCATTTATCATTTCTACATCTGCCTGAAATAAGATAAAAAAGACCAAAAAAAAAAACCCCATAAACAAGCTGCTGTCGTAATACAAGAAAAAAATCTAAAAAAATAATCTTCATTTCAGATAAAGAAAAAATTAAAATGGAAGAAGCAATTACTAATTTTACATATGGGGATAAGGAAGGATTCTTTTCCATGCAAGGGAAATTATTCCTGCTGCTGCTGCTGCTTGTCTGGCAGTTTTGTTCACCGAAAAGTTTTCGAGTTCGATTTGAAGGACAAGCTCTGGATTCCAATTCTCTGTTTAAAAAAAAAGGAGTAGCTGGAAGGGAATTATTTTCCTAAAGTACCACATACAGTGTTGGTAATTGGAAGTCCTGAAAAGGTCGCTTTTGTTGTCTCGACGGATAAAGACATACAGAATAATCATCTGCAGAACTAAGGCTGGAGGGAAATATCAAGTAACTATGTCAAATAAAGCCACGCCAAACTAGATGTAAAAATCAAAAAAAGTATCAAAAAAGTAACAAATTTCATATTCATTCAAAAAGACGAAAATGAAACACAGGTACTGAAAAAAAGGAAAGGGAAAACATAACAAAAAAAGCCCTCAACAACCCTAAATTTAGCTGATTTCAAAGAGGTCTGTGCTGGATGGACGCCCAGTTTGGATACGCTTTCTTACTCGCTGTATCACTCTGTAGTCACAACCTTTCATTCTTCAGTTGGAAAAGGAAACTAGCTCCAAATTTCATGGACAGTAAAGAAAGAAATGTGAAGAAACCAAAGAAAGAAGTTAAACAAAAAAAGGGGCCAGTCTGTTTATAGCAGAATCAAAAGTACTTTAAATAGACAAGCAACCATGAATTAAAAGGTTTAGATCATTAACTTGTTTTTCTGTGTTCCTGTAATGCTGTGAAACGCTGGCTTTGTTCTTAATCAAAAGGGAACCATATTGGGAATTAGGTTCCTAAACAACCGATGCATTCTACACAGATATTATACAAATCCCAGGCCAAATCCATACAATCTGCCTCAAGAGCAGCCACCTTTTTTCAAGGAAGAAAAACAGCACAGCAAAGGGTTTCTCACAGGAAGCTGCCTGAAAAGCTTTAATGGTACTTCAGATGGATTGAAAATAGGAAAAGGAAGGCGGAAAAATCTTAATGAATGTCTCATCATCCTAAAGACACTCAATGCTTCCTTCACCCTTCTTTTAATACTATATAACTGTAAGCTTGGGGGTTTTATTTGGGTTTTTTCTGCAAAGCCCCCAGACCTCTGCGTCTCAGAGAAGCACAATACCAGAAATGATGAAATTACAAAGTGTATTTTGTGATAAGTATCTGGCCTGAGCATCCATCAATACGTTTTAAGAGAAATAGAAAGGCTTTAATGAAGAACAAGCCTATTGAAGTTCCCAGGGAGCAGATTTCATTAATAGCAATTTTCCTGCACCAACTTGGAATACAAAGAAAAAGGAAAAGGAAAAAAAAAAACCCAGCTCAGTTTTAAATAAGACTGAGATGCAATTATTTTTTTTAAATTAGTTTAATAATTCATTTTTTTTTGTTTTTTTTTTTTTTTCAGAAAGGCATATGAATAGTTTTGTGCACTATTGTCTAATTAGTCAGTGTTCCTGCAGCTAAGGCCTCTCTGGAAGTGTCTCCCTCTCCCATATTCCCCTGGATCCACATGGGCACAGCAAACACTGACAGTATCCACTGAGGGGGCTCCAAATGTCTGTAATTTGTTTTCTATTACTTGTCCAGAATCTAATGATTAACTCTGAACTACTGAGCCACAGGCTGGGTTGGAAGAGCCCCCTCTCCCCTCTCAAGGCACATTTCATGTCTCAGTGCCCTCTGCCCCCAGCTTCATGTGGTTTTCCATATGCAAAGCCTTCAGCTGATTCCATGGATTATTGCATGCAGAGAAATGAGGAATTTGCAGACATCATTCCTACACAAGGATGAGCTGCTTTGCTTCCATACAAGTTGAGGACTCCCAGAGCAGTTAAGGATACTTAGAAAACTGCAGGATTATCTCATCCCTTCAGAGGTTTTTATTAATTGTAGGAACAACATCTTACAAATTCTTGAGTCTTGAGTCTATAGACTCATATATAAGGAAACAATAAACCTCCCAAAAAAGTACTAAATAAAAAAAAGAATGAAAATGTGTAAATGTGTATTCTGAAAGGGACTAAAATATAAGATGATTCTTCTTTGAGAAAGAAACCAAAAACATCAGGAGGTCAAGGATTTAATTTGTAACTATGTATTTGGAACTATAGCTAAATCTGATGTATGCAAACCTCAATAAAAATTAACTAAACCAGACCTCAGAACACACAGCACTTCACAGCACAAACATGATAAAAAAATTCTGCTGTGACAAATGGAAAAGCTGTAAATACCAAACATATGTCACAATAACCATTGCCTGCCAACCTGCATTTTCTGCTGCAACAGTCAGTTGCTTCACTGCAAAAAATGTAATTAAAAGTGATACTAGTCAAAAATTAAAAGTTGGAATGCTACAAAGAGGAGAGAAATTATTTTTGACAGGAAAGTTGTTCCTTAAATCTGACTACAATAGTATTAAGATGGTGGGGATGATTAAGGTTAAAGAAAACCCCCTAATTTTCTGACGTGCTGCTGTACCCATCCAGGAATCCCAAAAATTACCCTTTTGTTCTTCCAGCCCTTCCAAGTAGGAAACTCCTGCAGCAAACAGGAGTTGTGTGTGCACAGGGCAGTCAGATCGGGCCAAAAGAGCACAAAGAATGCAGTCAAGCATCAACATTATTTCTACAGCTCAAGCCGTTGTTGATTCACTGTCAAAGGACAAGCAACAAATAAGCCAAAGTTTAAGTCTGGTAGAAATATCCAGAGTTTTTCATCCAGCAGAATGCTGAACTCAAGTTACCTCCTGACATGTGGACAGTGCATTTAACTGTAAATGGCTGGAGACTGACACACAGAGATCTCACCCTACAGACTACTCCAGGAATGCTTTCATTGCAATCAATCATCAGCATCACAATTCCAGGGCAAACACGTCCCCTCAAGGATCATTTCCAGTGGAGCATCCTGAGCAAGGAGGCACTTTCCCTTGGTAATCACCCAGAGCCCTCAGGACCTCATGCAACACATGGGGTCAAGTATTTGTCTTTCCATGGGGTGCCATAGAGGAAATTTTCGTATCAGAGCTGTGCATGGGATACATTAAAGCCAGTCTAGGCTGGTATATCTCTTACTAATTTTACTAAGGGACTTCCAAAAAGCTGGGGATACCATGGCTCTGGAGTCTGACAAGTTTATTTGCAAGTGCAGCCTTACACTGGGCAAACATTGCCTGCTGAGACACTGAGAACCCAATCCATTGGGGGGTTTGGACCTGTTTGCTGAGAGTCTGCGAAACCACCACCATCTCATCCCCCCAAAACCTGAGCCACTCTTTTCCAGACGTTTCATTCCACTGACAATCAAAGGAGAAATGGATTAAGCTGAGGATAAAAGTGAAGAAAGAAAACAACAATGGGCTTTGTTGTCAGAGGGAGGGAGCGGCCGCCGGGCCGAGCTGTATTCCCAAAGCGGCCATCACTGACAGACTCACTTCCACCGAGGAAAAAAGGGAGGCCCGCAAGTGCCGGACAAAAGAAATCCCAGCAGGCAAAGAAAAAACAAATTAAAAGCACCATTATAAAATACAGATGCTATAAGGAAAATAAACTTCACAAGATTTAGTGGGTTTTGACAAAGCTGGACATCTGTGGAAAAGCCATCAGGAGCAGCTCTCCCAGGTATGGCTGGAGAGGCTCGGGATCCCACGGCATCGCTTCCCTCCTCAACCCCTGGGCAGAGACACCCTCAGCTCTCCACAAACCTCAAATGTTGAATCTGTAGGCCTGAATGTGAGATTAAAACATTTGATCAAGTCACACGTTTTAAAGTTTTCAATATGTATTTTTGGATATGAAAGGAAAGCTACATCAAGGAGAAAACATTCAAGAGTTGCAAGCTTGTAACACTGTTCAAAAAACAATCTATCAACTGAAAGCAATTAATACAGTTACATGTCCTTTTCTGATCAACTAAGAGCCTTGATGAATTCAGGCCAGATTTCAAATTGGTCAGTGTTTGAGCAGAGCACTTGAGGGCACTGCTGTCAGAGATCATCTCTGAGGAGAGGAGGAGAAACGCCCTGATTTTTGGCACTACTAATGACACAAGTGGACATCAAAATGCAGCTTGGCAGGAACATTCCCCAGCCCCAAGGATTGCATTCAGCAGCAACACAGTGTGGCAAAAAGACTTTATAGGATCCTGAAAGAATGATGTGGAGGAAGCCTCTGTTACTCAGCTCCTCAGTCCACGCACAGCACCACATTAATGCAACCAAATCACTTCTTATCTGATTTCAGCTGAGTTTGAATCTATCAGTACCACAAATCCCATTTGTGCATGGAAACGGAACTCCTAAATCACAGCCAAGCTTAAAACCAAAACTACACCCTCACACCTAAGGGATGCAAACATCAACTTATCAACAAACTGAAACTAAACCCTTTTACCTGTTAAATTTCAGCATGTGTAAGACAGGTCTCCAAGTGCTGCAGAATTTTCTTTGGTGTAAAATGTCAGTGAGCAAAGCAAAGAGGGCTTGGCTCAGACAATTTTTTTTCTGGTAGGAAAGTAATGATCAGAAGGATTTTAGCTTCTCTGTACACTTTATTTGAAAAACTAAAGTGGTATCAAGCACCTCTCAGCCTTATAATAAAATGCTTCTATGTTGATTTTTTCCATTTTTCTTCCATTACTCCAATACAAAAAGCTTAGTAATGCAGTGTCATTAAAATTCAAACCCTACTTGATTAGCTTTTATATCTTCCAGTATTTAACAGACTCCATTTCAAAGGGTACCACGAAGTCTACTGACATTAACACTACATATAAACATCTATAATTTGGTAAATAAAAATGCAGTAACTCCAGGCTATGCAATCATGTGGAGGCCAAGTTACAGGAAAATGAACCATGTTTGGTCATTATTTCTGTTTAGTGTAACACTGAGGATTCCTCAGCTACGTTCCCTAATTTTATAATGCAAGGGAAATAAAATCCTCTCTAACTGGTAGGCAAAAAATGGCAGGAAAAACAGAAGTGTCATGGATGTGGTGGTTTATTTTGCTTTGCTTTTTATTCAATACAAAAAGTTTCCCGGATGAGAATGGAAAGCTTCCCAGCTTCAGTTCCAAGACTTTCACCCTCGTTTCTGACCTTTCCTCAGACATGTTCCAGTATAATCTGTAATCTACTACAGTCGGAAGAGGAAACAGCAGCGCCCTGGTGAGAAACGCTGCCTTGTGACCCGAGCAGAGAACCCAGCGGAAGCAATGCTGGCTCCCGGAGTCCTTGGAAGAGCCTGACAGACAAACGCAGTAACGGCCCGGGAAACACACCCAGCACCACGAGCCCTAATTACTGCCAAAGTGGGCTTTTGCTGTCATGTTTTGTTTTATTCGGTCCAACACGTGTTATCTTTCTTTGTAGAATGCTAGACATTTTCCTAGAAAAAGTCAGGAAATGAATTATTTTAGTTAACGATCGCCTCTCAATTAAAGTTACATTGCCATTTCCTTGAATTGTGTCCTATCAAATTTAAACTCATTTCACACCCTAACCCTCAATATTTCCAGTACAATTAGACCCATTAAAGGAGGAATATTATGTCTTAGCTCCTGTACACATATCATGTAGCTACTCAGAGCTAAACCTATCACTAACTTGCTTCCATTGGAATGGATGGGAGAAAATAACGCAGCCGGTTGTTTTTGTAACATTTAAATCCGTTTGATATGGAACCTTTGGAAACACAGCTGCACTAAATCTCACGGTCACCCTAAGAAAGAAGAGCTTGCTCTCTGCTTGCATCCAGGCAAGGCATGTGATGGTGACAGCTCCTAAGTCAGGGTGCTCAGCAGAGACGCACAAGCACCAGTCCAAGTGTCTCGGTCACTGCTGGGACAGAGTCCCCTGCCCTCTCACCCGAGCTCCTTGAACTTCAGCAACATCCACTCAAAATCTGAACATGGCCTCATAACAGTCCCTTCCTCCCTCTGGAGTTTTTCTACTATCTTCAGTTTCAGGAACTTTGTCCCTCAGTTATGAAGTGTCCCACTCACTGATACCCAATAATCTCCTCCTTTGCTCAGCAGAGAAGGAACTCCCATGACCCCTTTGCTGCCTGTGCCTCTACCTGGACAAAGACAGATTTCCTTAGAGAACAACCCCTCCACCACCACACACACAAGTCTGGCACAATAATCATCTTTTGGGACTTATTTAACTAAAAATACTGTTTATGCAAGGCTCAAGTCCATGTATGGGCAAAACTCGAAGTAAACCCAACCAAACTGGTTTGCCAGCTGCTGGCTCCAGGCTTTGAGCAGGCAGCGGCAGCAACGCTTCAGCTGGGCTGTCCCAGATGGTGTTACCAGCCAGAACAGCCAATCTGGCCACCCTCTGCTGGGTCCTCTCCAGCAAAGGCCAGGGCCAATTCCATCCTCTTTGAAACAGATCTTGCACCTTCAGCTCTCCACAGATGGGGAGAGTGCAAGGTTAGTTTCTTACAACTACTACAGGTATAGCTGCACAGTATGCTGCAAACAAGGAGCAGTGGCATCCTCCTCAGCATGTGGCTGTAAGCCAGCTCTGGGCCAGAGGCTGTGGCTACCACAGCTCTGCACTGGAGTTTGCAAACTCTTGAGAGGACAGGACTCTGAGCTCAGACTAACACTGCACTAATGAGGTTATCGTGCAGGCAGCCTCCGGGCGCTGGGGAGAGGCTCTGTTGCTCCGATTTCTTGCACATGGGAATTCTGCTAACACTGTCTGCTGGTGAATGATGAAGCGCTTGAGAAAACAAGAATGCACTATTGCTGCCCCTCGTTGTGTCCATCCATCATAATTCAGATCAGCACAGATTTCAATTCAAAGCCTTCTTTCAGAACGACTTCGAGATGCTTCAGCATTGTAAACTTTGGAAAATTTTGGTGTCTCAGACTTCTCTTCCAAATGATACAGAATAAAATTATCTTTATGAACTTAATGTTTTTTGTACTGAGACAGCAGAGTCAGAAAAACTCATCCGCTGCTCACAGAAACTGCAGAATGAACTGGCCTGGGAATTTCTGAAGGACATCTCTGTGTGCAAATGTGTTCGATGAGGAGATAGGGAAAGCTTAATGCCAGCCCCTTACCCAAAGGGTTTTTTGATTTTATTTTGATGATAAACTACATGTTAATACATCTGTGAGTTTTTAATCCTCACTTTTCCATCTCTGCCTTATTTTCCCTCCGGTTGCAACCATAAGAACAAATATTTTAGCATCTGAATTCAATCCCGGTTGAATACACGAGATTTATCCCAAGTTATGTGGAAAAAAAAAAAAGTGCCTTGAGAACCACTGCATTTGAGAACTTGATAATAATATCCATGGGTAATTATAATAAATGGCTTGTCTGAAACACCCATAGGATAGGAACTGAAGCAATCTGTCCCTCTTGCACCCACCACACACCCTTGGCAGCTCTGCTCTTTTACCCATGACCGTTGAGGATGTTTTCTGGCTCCGTGACAGCATCGTGACTCAGGTCATGAGAAGTGTCAAAGATGCATTTCCTTGAGATGGGAAAAAGCAACTGATTTTAACAGCCCACAAGGGCTAAGTGAAAAAGAATAAGCTCAATCAGCATATTTAAGGGTAAAGATAAACCTTTTAAAAGATAGAAGTATATTTTACTTCTAATCTTAAGGCTTACGTTTCTTTCCATAAAGTGTTTACATTTTTCAGGCTACCAAAGATGCACAGTTGATTAAATGCCTTACTTAAGAATAATAAACTGGGGGAAAAAAAAAAAAAAAAAAAAAAGAGGGCAGCAAGGGCAACACCCATTTACTGCATAATCCATCACCAATCATATAGACAGAGAGTCTGATTCAGGCTGCAGACACCAGGGAGCAGCCCTGGATTCCCAGAATACCCACTGCCAGGGGAAGCAGAAGGTGTTTGGGCTTCAACTCAGCATGTCCATCAGATAAAATGATTGTTCCCACCAGCTCTTGCCCCATTCCTTCCCCTCGCTGGTTACTTACACAGAGCTTCACATGCTTTCACCTTCCCTCATGCCAAACCTCCCTTGTCATGCAACACCCTCCATACTTAAACCTCCTCCTTCAGCTGACACAGTCTCTTGAAAAACTCTAGATTCTACTTTCTCACCTTCTGATCCAACATATTACAGGCTTGTATCAGGTGAGCAAAGCTACTTTCTGTCATTTCACTGATGGCAGCTCCCTTGAACCACTTACATTCCTTGACCTACCAACAAATGTCTGGACTGCAGTGTCTCCTCTGTGCTAGTCCACTCTTCTCCTGACCTAATTCCAGCCTTTCCCCTTTGTGCTTTGGCCATGAACCATGCAGAGAATCTTTCCTGCGTCACTCCTTCAGTGACCAACTCCTTTCAGCTGCGCTGTTACTCCAAATCTCGATCCTAGCGATGGTTTTTACGCTGATCACACCCATTTCAGCTGCACACAAGTGTGCCTAACTGTCTGAACTGAGGCACTGAGAAAATGTAAATTTGAGCATGTTCCTTCGCATGGATCATTAATATCATTATTTATCAATTTCCAATTGACAACCCGATCAAAACACTGCATCAACTTCAGGATGTCATTACTACCTGCAGTGTACAAAAAGGAAATGCACTAGCCTGTCTTTTATGTACCTGGTTAGCTGGGGAGATTTGTGGATGGAAAAACACCGGTTTACTGTAAACTAACAGGGAGTAATCAAAGGAACAATTGAAATAACCATAGAATTACAAACTGTCATTCAGTAAGTCGTTTTCAGATAAACACTTAAAATTCCAGTTACCACTTTGTGGACTCCCGCAGTACCTGACTCTGACACATCAGCACTTGACCCTCTCAAAATTTCCTTCCATTTGATGTTACCAAGACTGAAATCATCCATCCTGACAGGAAAACTTCAGTGGGACGCTCACATCTGTGGTAATCCCACTCCTCTCTGCCTTCCCCTCTCCCTTCACCTCGTGATCCATCTCTGCCATCACGGTCTCCTGTGTGCTGCCGATTATTTCCCCTCTGTCTGTCTACCCACAACCTCTCCAAAACTGTTTGCTCTGACCGCTGCTACAGCATTTGCTGTGCTAAATCACTCAGTCATAGATTTTTACACTCCCTATTTCCAGAGCTGCAATTCCCTTCTGATGTCCGTCCCCTTCAATTTTCAATCTATCTGGAATATCTGAAACTTCTCTTTCAAATATCAACTCAAACATGCCCCAGTCTTCGATCTACGCTGTTTACAAAAACCTGCTTCAGAAACACTTGATGTACAGACACGAACTTCCCTTGTGACAGAATTTATCAGTCTACTTCCCTACTTATCTGAAGGGAATGGATCTTTTCCTTCCACTTCAGAAACTATCCAAAATACACCACCCGCTTCTTTCACTCCACTGATTCTCTATCAAATACAAAAACAAACAAACAAACAAAACAAACAAACAAAAGGCAAAAAAAAAAAGAGGGGGGGGGTGGGGAGAAAGGCAGCAAAAACACAGCTTCCTTAAACCCAGTAAGCTGCTGGCCACTTCCCAAACTGGTGATTCCAGCTCTTCCCACCTCTTCTCCCAGCCCTACACCTGGGACCTTCCATCGCCACCACCGGGACTGATTAAGAAAGAAAGAATCATCACAGAATCACAGAATGGTCTCTAAAAGTCACTACCAGGTAAATTAATTTTGGGGGTTTTTTCTCAACTGCCTTAAAACCGTGAAGAGAAACTTCAAGTGAAGTTGTGAAGAGAATCGCTCAATGCTTCGGCCAGCACAGAGAATATGGACGGTTTATATTTGTAAATAAATAAATAAATATTTACGATGCCCATGCAAGCAGCTCAGTGCCTGTGTAGTGAAAAAGAGAGGGGTTTATCCTCATCGCCACCATTTATCCGTGTTACGGCGCTACCACGCCAGGTCCCCCCCTCAGGGCCGGCCCCGCCTGAGGCGCCATGGCCGGGGAGAGGGCGCCCCCTGCAGGCCGCGGCGGGTGAGACGGGAGCTCTGAGGGAGCCGGCGCGGCCGGGGCGAAATCTGCGCTAAGAAACGGAGCCGCAAAAGGAATCATTTGAAATTATTTGAAATTATGCTTAAATTTAAAAAGAGACGAGTGTGACGCTGTGGAGAAACGCGACAGTGACACAAATAGGAATGTTAAAAGCACGATAAAACAATGCGGGCCGATGCTGCAGCTCGCTCTTGTTTCCGCGCAAACTGTTTCTACTGTGAGACGCTACAAAGAGAAAAATTAAACTTAATAGAGAGTTTTTCCGAGAACCGTTGTCAGCTCGTGTTCACAGCGTTTCGTGAAGGAACTGCCCTCCAGTGCTTTAAGTTATTATACAGTTAATTTTCTTTGAAACTATTTTTGTCTGCCTCTCTCTAAATAGGTGGTTTCTTAAGTGAGTGTTACTTAAAGGAAACCAATCTGTTTTTCAGGAAGGGCTGATGATGTCAGTCCTTTCAACTCTGCTTTCCCATAAGAATTCTTCTAGTAAAAGGAGTTTCACTCTGGGAAATAGTGAAAAGTAACGTGAAAATATGTAAAGCATCTCAGGCTGCATGTTTATCAAACTTCCAGTTTTACGCTTGGATTTTAATCACGTTGCGATTGTGACAAATGAAGGAAAAGCAAGAGAAAACCATTTGGTTTTTAAACTTAGAAAAGATTTTGCAATGAAAAACGTGCCATACTAAAATATTTATAAAGAGAAAATTACAAGCCTGAATGCACTGTATCAAGAACAACATGATTTTTAAATAATTCTAAATTTATATACTCCCTCTCAGCATCGGTATTAAATCTGAAACAGAACCACGGCGTACTATGAACAGTTTTTTGGCAAATAAATAAATACTTCAATCCCCAATGAAATGCAAGGCAAATTCAGAGAGTATCATATTATTATGGAATATTTTTAGTAGGTGTGGATGTGTAGCTGTAGATCCAATGTTAACTTACTGGATTATTATTTGTTCTGGTGCTGGAAATTCCTGCAGCCAACAACAGAGAAAACCGAGTGAGCAGAGCTACACAGACTTTATTTCACTTACTGACCATGCAAGAATTAATAACATTCTGTAAATTTTAATTTGCAGGATTAAAATAATTGGAGCTATGTGCAGTTTTCAACCGTCCAAGTAAAGCATTGCATTTTTACAGCTAAATGTTCCTTGCTATTCACATGTGTCCTGAAGAGAACACGGAGAAGTTTGCAACACCAAGGACATTGCTCTGCTTTAATTCACCCTTTAATCCTCACAGCGTACCTGTCAGACAGGTAAGGACCATAAACCCAATTTTATACAAGTGAAATGGTCACATAAGGCCATATTTTACCCTAATGTTCACCCCAACAACTAACCGATGTAGTAATAGTCTTATAATAGTAAAAGCCCATAAAAGGATCCCGACATAACTCAGATATTCCTGACAACACACTCTGGCAATCCAAGGGAATGACAAAAATACAACCTCGCTGCATTAAGAGACAGAACAGCCCAAACAAAATCTCTGTCAGCTATAAAAGGTGCAAAGGAAATATCTCTTTATCATCCTCTATTTAACAGTTTACTTCATTCTGCTGGAAAGAACAAAGCCAAACAATGATTCATTTGGAAATGAAATCATCCCTACCCCCAGCAAAGGCTGACATTGTGTGGGTAAACAGTCCTAGGGTGCTCCAACACAATGTAAATAGATTGTCTTGCTACTATATACACAGCAAACAGTTTCATTTTGAGACTAGGAGGAAAAAAACAAGTGAGAAAAATACGACAGAGCCCGAGCTCTGAAAATATTTACAAGAACAAAAGCTAATCACAAGTTTCTATCAATAAGTTACAATTGCTAAGCAAAAGGGAAGATAAACCAGTGCAGTCTTTTGGCCTAAGGAATACCAGCAGAAAGATTAAAAGCAGTTTTTTCATGTAGGGTTTACTGACAACTGGAAAAGATGTAAGAGGAAAATCGTGATGACGTGACTCCACACAGAAAAATCCTCCAGTTTGCCACAATCTCCTCTGAATCAGTCACTTAATCAACACCTTGTCCCAGAGCAATGGTTCTCTCCAGGACACGGTCTCTAGCTTTATTTCCATCATAATCATCTGCACTTAGAGGGGTGATTAAGGAACATAACAGTTATTCTTCTTGAAGAAAGCTGCAAAATTAAAGTCATTCCACACGCGGGGAACACAGATTTTTACTGTTGTCACACAGCAGAGAGCTGACAGACAAAATCAGCTGAATAAAATTCAAGGGTTGCAGAGCAAGTTAGAAGTAAAGCAAAGAATTAAACCCAGAACTGCTCTTTTCTGTTTCGAGTACTCGTTTACACTTCTGTCACCAGACTGCCTCGACTCCTCCAAACAACAATAATTTAACATTATAATATGGTAAGGAGCTGTTACAATCTGAGTAAACACATCTTAGCTCACAAATTAAAATAATCATCGGTCTCTGACTAATCCTGCTGCCACACACACACACACACACACAATCCCTCTGCTGAAAGTTGCTCCGAACTTCAGGAGTCTTTTACAAGTTGATGATAAATGGCTTTTTATAAAAAGCTTAGAATAGGGTTCAATATCCTGCCTGCCTTCAGCCAGGGGAACTGAAAGGTTACTGAAATGAAAAAGCAGCAATAAAATTACTGAAAATATTACAGTTCTTTACCAAATGGACTCTTTCAAACTCAACTATTTTTTTTCCTAATTTTTTTAAGGCATCTGTGCTAACTCCTCTACAAATCCCCACAAATTTCTCATGGAAAACGTTCATATGAAGTTTTGCAACCAACACACAATCACAGCACGTGTCCAACTTCTGCACTGCGGAAGTGATGAGCACAATCTGTGTGAAGTCCTCCAGAAATCAAAGTCACCTTCCTGCCTTAATTCTCAGCACCCATGTGCAGACTTCCAGTGGAGCTGTTTGTTTAAACAGAGCTAATTTTCAAGCAGTGATGGCTGCACAGAGATCTTGAAAGAAATCTGATTTATTATCTTTCAAGACAGACATCTGCAAACTGAAGGCCCAGAACTCTTGAGACACTCCCCTAAAAGCTGCTGCCTTTCTCTGTGACTCGTCCATGCACGCCTGTCTCCTACCTCCACCACTGAGCATCCTGAAACTGCTGATTCTTCTTTTTAAAAAGTGTCAAATCTATTCAAAACTTCAAATGTACCTCAGAGGATTGTAAAGGCAACAACTTACTGCAATTTCCCTTGACAGAAAATAGAATTGGCTGGGTGATAGCCACACAAATTGACAGTTCCTTCCTCTTCTCTCCATGATGTTCACAGTTACAAGCAGTTGGATGTGCCATAGCAAACCTTTGGAGCACTCCCCAGCCTGTTTCAGGCTGAGCTGCTGTACAGAGATGAGAGAAAGACAAATAGTAGATACACAACTGTCTCCAAAGAGGAAGAAAGTTCAGAGCACGTTTTGGGTGCCTTCCAGTGGCTCCAGGCAGAAGAGGATAGCTCCAGAACAGCCACGCACAAACCTTTGTTCAGAGAAGTCCAAAGAAAGGCAAAAATAGAGAGGGCTGTTCTGAGACAAGTCTGGTTCCCTCAATAACCATCAAGTCATAAAACAGTTCCTTTGATTCAGAAATCCCACAAAGGTTCTCTCTATAGCAGAAAGCCCAGCACATAGTTGGGCTTTCACAAGAGCTCCTAATCCTGCTCATAATTAGGGAAGAGGGACTGTTCCTGGCCATTTTTAATACTCTCAGACTGGAAAAGGGTGCCTACCCCAAACAAACTGCTATTCAAACTTTCACTTCCATGGAACTTGTGACTTACTCTCAACAGAAAGGAGGCATAAGGATGCAGCAAATCCTGAATGCAAACAAAACAGCTTCTAGCACAGACCTCATGAAAGAGGAAGGCTGAAAGAAAAGACAAGACTGGAAAAGCTGTGACATTGATAATTTTTGAACATTTTTTGAAGCTCCCCTTCACATCCTTCGAGTTTCTCCAAGGCACATCCACCACAGGAACAGCATGGACAGATCAATTTTTACAGATTGTTTTACCTTTACACATTATTTGTCACGTTGTTCCCACACACACACACAAAAAGCAGACACAAATCTGTGCCATCAGCTTCCCACTGCCTTGTTCCCACATTTCTCCTCGAGCAGTATTTACTGTAGATATCCAGATGTGATTTGTGATCATCAAGGCAAATGAGCAATGAGAATTTTAGGCAAGAAAATTCTTTGAATACAGACCAGTTTACTGACTGTATGCTACATGGAAACAAAACTTGAAACCTAAAGACCCTCAACCTTTCAGTTTTGAGTAGAAATTATTAACACACCTCTGACAGCATCATTTACTTAAAGCAAGCTGCAAAACTAGATCTTTCCAAAATGCTTCCACCTTGGCTTATTCCTGCAGTATCTGCATACATAATATACTTTTGCACAATACCTACAACATTTTATGAAATTCATGTTCTCCTCATGATGGAAAGAAAGGAAGAGAGTGGATTTACCATGGAGAGGTGAGCCAGAGGGGCTGCTGGACAGGCCGGGCACGGGGCTGCAGCGTCCGCCCTGCTTCGACGTCAGCTCCTGCTCGATCTCCTCCAGCCCCGCGCTCTTCTGGAAGCGGCTCATGCGATTGACCACCCGTGGGGACATGTGAGTCCTGACACAGGGCTGGCCTCCGTAGGGATTGATGGGGAAAACATGGGAAGTGCCTCGGAGTGTGCTGACCACCACCCAGCGGCAGTCGTGGCTGAAGGAGATATCCTGTACCTGGAAAAGAGGTGACAGGGGAATGAAGCCACCAACGTGCACACCTCCAACACAGGGGTCGTGTCTCAAACACAAATCTGAACTGGAAATGGGAAAAAAAGCCCTCACATTTAGGTAATAAATTGAATTTTGGTGCATTTATCAATGAATTTAGTATTCAGCATATACACTGTAATTCACAGTTCCAAACTTTTCAAAATATTCTGAGATTATGACAACAGACCATGCTGCAAAGGGCTGCAGAAAGCCACAAGATCTTGATGTAGTTTTCAAACAGAATTTTGTTCTAAAAAGAGCTGGGAAATTGTTTCAATTACATGTTTTGTATTTGCTTGTTTAATCTTCAGAGATTGCCCAAAAACGGGAAAAGGGAGGGATGACAAGAAATGAGAGAGATCTCACCACTGGGCCTGATTTTGAAAAATACTGGCACAAGTCTTATTTTAGCTTAAAATGGTCAGTTTTGAAGCAAATATAACAATATAGTTAAACATTTTCCACTACAGTTACTCCTTGCATAGATCTCAGATACGAAGTCCAGAAGGATTTAATTCTCTTTCAAGTGTTCTTTACACAACGCTTTGATGGAAAGCGAATTCTTGTTCCTGAAGGAATGCTTTAAAAGAGAGATTAAAGTTTGTTTCCAAGCCCGTCCTGGCAGACAACTCAAGAAAACAAGTAGTTGAAGTTAAAATGATTTATCATAGAGAAAAAAAGTCCTGAAACAATTCTTCCAAAAATGTTTTTAAAGGTAAAAGCTGACTAAAAGGAACCATGGGCACAAGTGGGATTTACCACAGCAAACAAACATACAGACGAAGGATTAGTTTTCATTATATTATTAAACAGCATAAACAAAATAAAATTCTTTAAGATTTCACTGAAGCCAGTTTTACAATGCACTAGGTACTCAAATTGGAATAAACACTGATAAAATCTTGACAAATATTCCAGAAATGCACTCCAGCTATTCCAGACAAAAGCAGCAAAGTATTCATCGAAGTGCAAGTTTCCAACAGAGCCTGAAGCCTCGGAGATAAAAAAAGGATTTAAGTCTGGTGACTTGTGACAAGATATTTGATTGACAGACTGCCACTACACAAAATGCCTCACCAACATTCCCGAGATCAACTAAAACCAGCGCTACACACCTGCTCCTTTCAGGGCTGGTGACATCCCCAAACGAGCTGCCAAGGAGGCAGCTCAGCGAGCTCCCAAACCTGACAGCTTTGGCACTTCCAGGATTCAGCTCTGAAACACCTACAGTGCAGCACTCGGAGCTCCGAGTTTGCTTACAAAGTGTTTCACCTTAACAGATTGCTTAGAAGGGATTAGAGACCCCACAGGGATTAATAAGGGCTCCAAAAAAAAAAAAAAAACCCAAAGGCTGTGGAGTCAGGGAAAACGATGGCACCGAGAGAATTTCAGTACTTGCTGTTAAAGTGGCAAATTCTCCTGGTCAAAACCAAACATATGAACTGTGTAGAAACTGCCACTCTCAGTTACAACAGAACCATGAGATGACAGAGAAAAAATTCCATCTCACTGTAGCATGCAACAAAACTGTGTGTTTCTACTTTAGTACTCAGTTTCCAGTTGGCACCCTGGGGGTTGTGTTCTTTCAAAAACTACACACAACAGCCATGGCAAATGACAACCCCAGCCAAGAAACTGGGAAACAATCACTACAGGATGTTTTTTTGGTTTTTTTTTCTCAGTGTAAACATTACATAGAAAAAAAAAGTATTCCTGATCTACAGGAAGAAAGTGTGGAACTCCATAATCCCAAATGCTCTCTTTAAAAACGCACTCACAAACACTGGCTGCAGTGGCCATGGCTGCCTAAAACACGGCTGAAACCACAAAGGCAGAAGGGTTCTAATGCTCAGGAATAACATGGTAAAAGCATTGACAGAAGAGTGTGCAATGAATTAAGATTTACAGGAGCAGAGCTATGAAACCCTGCTCAGCAGTGGCACAGAGTATTTTGGAAGCTGCTGCTCCATGTGATTCACCTACTGCTCACTGGTCTCCAACACGGCCTCGTTTGTCTTTCACAGATACAGGAGGAGCAGCAGAACCACAGGCACTCCAAGGAGGTGATTCAGAGAATATTTCCAATTCCAAGGGCATGAATTGAACACGCTCACAGCAAACCAGCACAAACCCATCTGTACAACGCGAAGGAGCCCGTGACTCCCCAGAAGAACTGGAAGATGGCATGGACCAAGCTGAAAGGACAATGCTCATCGTGGCAGTCTCAGAAACAGCTTCAAAAATCAGCTGTGTCCATGAATAAAGCCCTATAAATTATGCCCTGGGCCGTGCTGTTCCCCACCACGTTCCTGTACATTATGCTGAGTTCTTGACTGCTCAGAGTATAAACAAACTGCACAGTGGCCCATTAGTGGTTTTCAAGTTTATGCTAAGCGTTGCAGTTTATTGCTGTTCTTTAGGTTAATGTACTATTATTTCATGTATTTATAATATATTTCTGGATTTGTTGTTAATTATGATGTAATGTTTAGATACCAAAGATCAATCAAGACCCCATAGTGTTTACAGATATATGTTAATAAAGTACAAAGTACACCAAATCTCTCACGATGAAAAGTTTATTCTATAGCTCAAGGTCAATGTCACATTTAACACTCACGTCTGTATTTTAAAATTTTATCTATCCTCTTCTGTCTGGACCAGTAAAGGGAGTTACAGACCTGAGATTTTGTTTAATTTGGGAACCCCTAAGATGTTTTCAAATTCTTTTCAGTCCCAGACTCTCCAGCTTTCTTGCAGGCTCCCTTCATGTACTGGAAGGCCACAAATGCACCACTCCAAAGCCTCCTCTTTTCCAGGCTGAACAATCCCAATTCTCTTAGCCTTTCCTTATATGAGAGGGGCTCCAGCCCTACAAACATTTTGGTGGCCTCCTCTGGACTTCCTCCAAAAGGTCAGTGTGCTTCCTGTCTTCTCCTGTTTCCCTCCTATTAGTCTTCTATGCTTCTTTATAACTTCCACTTCTCTATTTCCCGGTGCTTTGAACATTATGACGTAAAATCCTCCAGAATGTAGCTACCACTCAGAGCCTGCCCTGAATGACACAGTCAGGTAATTTAATACAGAGACTCCTCCAAGGACATGGCACATGTCAACAGCTCCACTGAGGATCAGCTTTCAATACTGTACAGCTCAAAAAATAATTTCTGATATTACAGATCACAGGATGGGTTGTGTTGGAAGGGGCCACAGAACAAGGTCAGCCCAGAGCACCTGGCACAGGACTGTGTCCAGGTGATTCACATAACAGAAAGCCAACCTCACAATGCTGAACCCTGGATTTGAGTAATAATGATCAGAAATAAACCACATTTTGATCTTCCTAGCACTCTTTTTTTCCTTCCTAGCACCCCTCTGTCAGTCGTGTGGAGTTATACCAGGTGCAATCTGTATATTCTTGTGCATTTTACTGCATTTAATTAAACGTGGAGAGTGGGACCAGCAGTGCTGCAACAGGAACGTGACCTGTTCATGATCACTGTGCTGTGTCACAGAGAAAAAACACCCTGATTTGAAGCACAGGACTCAAGTATTGAATTATGCTGTGCAGGGAGATGGCAGAAAGAAAAAACCAGTATCATTAAGCAATGAGAAAGAGCAGCAGTCCCGAGGAGGTAAGGGTCAAAATAAATTAGAAAACTGGTCTGTATGTGAATTTTTTTGGCTGAGAAAATTAAGGAAATGATGTAGCAACAAACATAAATGAAAAAATAATAAAATCATGGTCTACACAATATGATTTATCAGACCCACACAGACCCAACTGTGTCTCCCCATGTCCTCAACACTGATTTCAGTTGTGTAAAAGCAAGGGCAGAATGTGGGCACAGTGAGAGATTCACGTGGGGCCTTTAAGCAGAGCTGAGCTCTGTACCAGTAACTGGTAAATGCCACTGCTCAGGGCTCCATCTCCCCAGGGCAGCCAAGCCACTTCTGACTGCAGCAGCTTCTTCTTGTCAGCTCTCATCCGACACTGACCAACTTCCCCAAACCAATCTTGGATTATTTCAAGCCCATTCCCAGCTTCTTTCCTAGAAATAAGAAAGTCTTCCTAGCTTACAGAGTCTATTTCAATATCCAACTATGAGCATGTCACAGACAGGAAGGAATTCCTCGTGGCCATGGAGATTCACATCCAATATCTGGAAGTTGTTCCAATGTTTCACTACCTGGGCACAGGGTGTGACACAACCTTGAGCAGTGTCTGTGGAATCACATCACTGAAACATCTCTGCATTCCCTGGAAAAGCATCACATCAGTGTGCAGCCAGGCTGGAATGTTTTTATCATTCCCTGTTTACCTTCTCCCACTGAAGTCAGTCCTAGCTGCAGTTTGGGAGTGGGAATAACAAAAGTCTGACAGAGTAAAGGATTACAGAGGAGCTGGCCAGCAGCCAGCTGATGCTATCGTTCCGTTTATTTGTCCTAGGCTGAGATAATGCTGTTTTCAGGGATTTTGTTTTTGCTGTTTACAATTTCAGATCAAAGAGAAAGGATCATCAGGTGACAGGCTAACTTTCATCTGCAAGTAAATGAGCTTCCTCAGTTCAGAACATGCTATGCCTTCATTAAAAACCTTCTAGAATGCTCTTGGGTAAAAATATGAGTGAAGTAAGTGTTGCCTCACAATGCAAGAGTTGGAGGACAAGAAAATGTATCCTTAACCAAAATGTGCAGGACATACACGTGCACATTTCTCCTCTTTACAGCTGAACTGTGCAAGCACAGGTCCTCTGAGAGGTTCAGCTCTCTCTGACTCAGTAAAATACAACCAGCCCTTGCAATGGACCTTCCTGGTGTTACTCTGTGCTGCTTTTTGTCCTCTTAAGGGAAGAAAATACAAAAACTAGAGCACAAGTGGCACTCAAAGGCTAAAATATCTCAGTCTGGTACAACCAAACAGGGACTTCTGTCTGTGTTTGCAGAACAGTGACTTTGAACACTGTGACCTTGGGACTCAGTGAATTATCTGAGCACTTCACATTCTGCCATGGTCATTGTCTTCACAGTTCCCTTCTGAGGCAGAGGTCCACCTTCCATCCCACCCCATCTTCATCTGAGTCACAAAAAGGAGATTTTGGGAAAAGTGGGGTGAAGCTCTGTCAGCCAAAATCTCACATAGAAAAGCAGAGCTGATTTCAGCAGGGACATTAAAATCCCACATATAACATGGCCATAATGATGATGGTTAAACAATTTATAATGGGTACTAGCTAAACAAATCCTGACACTGATAATCACTCATGTCCATCAACACAAATTAGAACTTTTTATAGCTCCAGTACAGAAGGTGACCTTTAAGACCATTGGCCTTGATTCACAGTTAGTTTTAAAACAGGGGAAAAAAAAAAAGAAAAAAGGAAAAAGGTCTGGTAGCAAATGTATAAATACTGTTCTAACCAGACAGGAGGCACAGAGGCTCCCAGTGTGGGCTGCACTGAGAGTTTTACATTGAACAGTCTCCAAAATTCTCTAATGCTCCTCATACATGAAATTCACAAAACAAAAGAGCAGCACCAGCAAACTCCCCTCTTATTGAACAGCTAGAAGTGCTGTTATTCCAAAAGAAAAAAGTAAACCAATCCCTCAAATTATAGAAATATTTCAAACTATGTGTGTTGAGAATCTCAGGTACCAATGCAGTATTGTTTAATTATCCAGGGAGCTGTGAAATCCACCAACACACCTCAGACTGGTTAGAATTTTCTCCATTTTATGCCACTCCAAAAGCTATACTGTTCACATCCCAAATGAAAACTGTGTGGCAAACTAGGAAAAAATTTTACTATGTTGATTCTGAGAATTTTAATGCAATGCTTTCACAGAGATGCTAATACTATATCCCAAAAAAACATGTATCAATAAGGGTTCCTTCTCTAAAACATGTTCTGTTTGGTTTCCAATGTGTGCCTTGAAAACAAATTTATCAGCTGTAAAAACCAGAAGAACATCTTTGTTCCTCATGACTGAAGTCCTGTGCTTTGGGTTTCAATATTGAGTCTTTGTATGAAGGGAGAACAAAAATAACTCTAAAACATTAAACACATTATAGAACGTGCCCAAGCAGATGGCAGAGTATGTATATACACACAGATCTCACTGCTCTTTGTAATATTTATAAAAATTACTTGTTAGTACTATATATATTATCCCAAATGAACAGTTTTTCCTAATTTCCTCTCACTTTCCAGACTGGTTATTCCTTCTTATAGCAAACCATTGCCTGTAACAGCAATTCCACTTTTCTAGAATGGTAGCAGGAAAGCTTTAGAGTATTTAAACTACCAGAAATGCAAATTCATCCAGACCAAAAATTGATCAACCACTGCTACATTCAATAAGTCTTTCACATTCCACTTGTTACAAAGGTATGGTGAGAAACTTGAAAGAAACTGCTCAACTCCCAGGGAAAGAAAAGGTTTGAAGGAACTGTGATCAGGTACCAGAAGCAGGCGAGCTCCCAGTGCCAGGGTGATAATCCCAGAGCCCCAGGCTGTCCCTGTCACAGTGCTTTACATCTGCCAGGCTGCCACAAGCCTGTGCTGCCCGTGTGTAATTGCATCAGCAAGTGCAACACTCATTTCTTACCCTGTGGTGACATTTTTATTTATTCCTGTATTTAAAGCAGGTTCCTCAGCAGCTCCTCAGTGCTCCAAAGGTGAGGCTCTGCTGTGAAGGACTCAAGCAGAACTCGCTGCTGCCACAGCCCTGCCAGTGAGAGCAGATCCCTGTTCCCCACCTCACAGCAAATCACTTCACTGAGCATTGCTTAAAATACAATTCCAGACTTCCCCACCCTTGGATAATATCCTAACTCAGCCCTGCATCTCTGAGAGGGGGATTTTTCAACAGGGAAGTTAAACTGGGGAGTCTCTGCAGGTTCCCCCACTGTGCTAAGAAAAGTTAATCACAGCCTTTTGATTAACTCTTCCTTTCAACTCTTTAATTGTCTGTCTGTGGCTTTTACCACCAGAGCCAGGCAAACGCTGACAGTTCCTTCACGGGCACGAGACAAATGTTGAACATGTTACATGAGAAAAGGTTAAGTGCAAACACAGCCAATAATCGGGGCTCTTTGGAGGCAGTGCCAGATCTGAATAAATCTGACAGCACCTCATTGCAAAGGGCAAGAATTTATTATTGTCCAGGTTAAACGCTCTGCTCTTATCCCTTCTGTGGCTGGAGCACAAGAAAGGCTCTTTGTGTGCTGAAACAAACATTAAAGTGCCAACATACACAGAATGTATAAGGTGTCTGGGGATTATTCTTCAGCAAAGAGTTTCACTTACTTTGGCTTCGGTCTCTCCCCTGTGAAGTGTGTACAAGTGATGGACGGCACTTTGTGACGATGACCAAGGATGTGTCAGGATTTGGAAAACATGGAAATCATGGCCTAATGTGTCAGTGGTGACCAGCAACATCCCTGGGGGAAAAAAGAAAAAAATAGAAACACAAAAGATTAATCGTTGCAAAAGAAGAGGCTTAAAGTGTCTGTCTAAAAAACACTGAGTGTGGCTTACATTTGGGGTTTGGAAACAGAAGAATACACAGAAAATTATTGAAATGAAAGGGATTCACCTCATAAAAATGAATCAGGACTTCAACTGAAATCATAATCACAGTACCATGACTTAATATATTAAGATAGTATTACAACACAAATCTATAAAAAACATCTGAAAAATCTGAATATTCCAAGTAAATCTGGGAACTGTGTGGCCAATATGAAGCATTGAAGTGATGGATGTTATAGCAAAACCCCAAAATGCTCTTCCCTGGGCAAGAGCCAGTCTAAAAAAGATTGATGTCTCCACAATAACAATTTTTGGAAGAAGAGATTATCAAAATCCAGCCAAAACAGCCCATAACAAAACAATCCTGAAGAAGCATCTTCCCTATAAATGAAAGAATCTCTCTAATTTGTTGGTGAAAAGCAGAGTTGAGAGCTTTCAAATTAAACACTAAATGAGGTACCAGGTTCATTGAAAACAGGTCACTGGTGGAGGTACTGAAATGATTCAATTAGATCAGCAGAACCACAGTAACTTACATTTGCTATTTACTTTTTTATCCCACAGTGTCTAAGCCCACAACCCAGTTTTAAACATTTACAAAGATACTTGAAGTCAATTTGCCATAAATTTATACAAGTTTATACAAAAAAAAAAAAGTATTTTTGCACATACAAGGAAAATACAGCATCATGGCAGAGCTTAGGATTACAGTAACAAACTACAGGTTTTTTTCTGTTATTAATGAAATTTAATAGGTTATCACCCAAAGTAACCCTCTGACATTTAGTTAACATCAAGTGTAAAGTGATTTTAGCAGTTTAATAGTGACATTCTAAATAATTTTCAAGATTCCCATCTATTAAAGAAAAAACAGGAATTCCACTCACGTCTGTTGCAACATTTCTCCACATAAAGCACAACTGAAATCTTTTATCCTGCAGGAAGAAAACTTAGTCCCCATGACACTTATTCAGAGGATAAATTGTTATCTTATTTCTGCCATAAATGAGTGTCCATTGCCTTCATTTATTTACAGGTGATACCAAAAATTGCTTTTCCCTTTACTGTCCCAGATACCAACAGCACACATTTGAAACCTCTCACATGTTACCACTGATTTCCTACCTTACAACACTTGGAAAATGTTAATATTAAACTGAAAAAAGTGTGCCAAGCAGCAGAGTAAAAATTAAGTGTGATTAGCTTTGCTATGGGACACCATTTCATCACCAGCTTGGTATCTGAGTGTTCTCCCTCCGTGGCAATCCTGGAATCCAAGAGATTGGGTCCTTTAGGCCCAGACAGAAAAATTTCTGTCTTTTCTTCCTAGTCCTT
The DNA here is from genome assembly GCF_017590055.1 of Onychostruthus taczanowskii. Lineage (NCBI taxonomy): Eukaryota > Metazoa > Chordata > Aves > Passeriformes > Passeridae > Onychostruthus > Onychostruthus taczanowskii. Next base: position 2,022,668 of record NW_024506882.1, on the reverse strand, counting down.
TAGGCCAGAAAGAAAAATTTCTTTGGCCAAAGAAGCCAAAGGCTTGGCCATGTGGGTCCAACATCCTGAAACCCAGGGTACACCCTCAGAGCCTGTGTGGCACCGACAGGGCACATCCAAAACCTCTGAAAGAAGGATCCTGTGAAGGCAAACACGAAGTTCCAAGGCGCTGAGGCCCACCAGCAGCAAGGTACAAAATCCAAATTGCTCTCGGAGACAAAACTGCCTCCAAGCTTCCCCTCAGCTTGACCACTGAGGCTGGCAGGGCCCGGCCACCCACGCTGCACCCAGGCATTTCCTGCAGCTCGCACAAACGCACCATCTCACGTCTGAGCTCAGCAAGATTCCCTCCAGCAGACACACTTTTACTGTTCCCGGCTGTTCCTCCGGCCCCGAGTGTTAGAAATGAAAGGGAGTTTGTTATGGAGCTGAGAAATCCGGGAGAGCACTGGGGTATTATGTTTGGGCGGTAAGGCATGTGAGCTGAGGTTGGTCTGGATGTTAATGTTGGCTTAACTGGCAATTTCCTTGATTTGTAGTGACTGTGTTGATAGGAAATACAGCTCAAGTTGCTCCGGTGCAAGGCAGCCAAGCCTTTCGTGTGGGATTATGCACACAATTTGCATTAATTCTGTTCTGCAACATCACAAACTACACTTCCCTTCTAGTGAAGTGTGCGGTCCTCAATAATATATAGCATTTCCAGCAGAGAAAGCTGGAAGCAAAGAGGGGTTTGTGTGTTGGAATGAGGCTGCTGCTGTTACTGGAGCGAGGATATTCCAAAAGATCTAATTCAACCCAGTAAGAACTTATCTTCTCCATTCCCATGTTTGTCTCTCCTCATGCATTAGACAGCTTTATATAGACGTGGAGGTGCTTTGGGTCCTTTTGTGCTCTCTCTTATTCCCGATGGAAAGGACCTTTGGAGAAGGAGAAGCTGGAGGAGATGGATCCATAAGACTTTTCTCAATACTGAGCAGACAAGCTCTGCAAACAGATGTTTTTGCCTCCCCCAAGGCTTGAGAAGTCTTTTATAAACACAGACCCAGGGCTGAGCGCACCCAGAGATCCCAGCAGAGCGTTCTTCCTATGCACCCCAGCACACAGCACAGTGCACTCAAGACGGTAAAAAACCCCTAAATCTTCCAAAAATCTGTCTGGAACTGGAGACAAAACGCTGTGCAATGATCCCAAGCCAGTGAAAACACAGGATCACCATCCTTGTTGTCCATGCAATCCATGGGTGTTCGGCTCAGAGGGATCTGGTTTCCAGTGCTGGCGAGAGCCGCAGGTGTCTGCGGGCAGCACAGGGAGGGGATCATCCCCCCTTGCTCCTCACAGGCTTCTCCCCAGCCCTACAATGCTCTCTTCAGGCAGAGCAGGGCTCACTTTGTGCCAAAACCTGTGGCACACGAGCCCCCAGAACCCATGGTGGTCCCTGTTTGTTCCTTTGGTGCCACCCTGGATCCCGACAGCCGCAGCCGTGACATTCACCCGTCTACCTGCAGCTCTGAGCACTTCCAGATGATGCTCCCAGCTCTTGGTTCCGTGTGTGCTTTGCCTTTGGGTTTTCTGGGTTTGGTTTGGGGTTTCTTTTCTCTGTTTTTGCTAACTTGAAGGAGTGCAGAGGTGAAAGACAATACATTTGTGGCTGGAAAGGAATTGACTTAAAAATAGAAAGATGAGTGGTATCTGATTTGGCAATTTGTGTCTAATCTGAACTCCTGCTGCCTGTCCCATTTGGAATAAATGCATTTATTAGATGAAAGCCCAGGGAAAACTGGTCCTTCACTTGTATTAGAGACTCTTTTTCAGTAAGTTAAAGGAGGCCCTTTCACACCCACATCTGCATTTGAAGTACAAATATAATCTGGCAGGACTTGTATCAACACGGAGGTCCCAAGCACAACACCACAGATGGGAAAGAACGTGTATTTATAAAACAGCATTCTGAAATCTTTTCCTCGCCCCTGTTATTCAAACAATAAATCACCCATGTTTCAGAACACTGGACTGGGGTTTGTGGTGGGATTTTCCAGCTCTCATTACTTCACACTGAAGAATCCCAGTTTTCCATTATCACAGCTCAGCCATTTTGTTTCTCTCTCTTTCTCCCTGCAGCATCCCAGCAGGAATTCCTAATCCCAGCGGAAAAACAAGAACCAGAATCCTGGTCCTACCTCACTTTCACTTTCAAGTGCAGGAAACTTCAACTCAAGCTTCTTAAGAGGCCTTGGGACAATTTTCCCAAAAAGTTGTTTAGACGGAAATACAGGTTAAAGCCGTGCTAAATTCAGTCTGAATGTTTTCTCTTATGAGGGACTTTATGGATGAATAATCAGAGATGAAAAGTGAATAATTCTTGAGGATTTCCTGCTTATTTTTCCAACTGGCATTAATCCCTGTTTAACAGATAACAGCTGAAATCCATTGGAAGTCTTGCATACACAGGACCCAGTGGAAATTTATGTGTAAACCAGACTTCATTTAGTATACATCTCATTGCAAAAATTCTGAATTTGCTTATCCACAGTACGAGGGTGCAGCCAGATTAAATTAATGACTGTTTTACTGTGTGGTTGTTTTAAATCCGCAGAGATGACTAAAATCCAGTTTCAAAGGAACAGATATCCTGGATGGGGAAAAAAAATTAGCAAAGCTTTGTTTTACCTGCCCTAATTTACAGCTTCCTACTTTTCCTGCATTCTGTTTGGGGAAACAATCAGCTTCTTTCAGGACAGAAATAAAAACACGAGGAATATATGCATAAAAGGAAAAACTAGTACAGATGTAGACTGTGGGTTAAGAGCTATTTATGCAGTATCAGAAGACTAAACCAGACTCTGGCCTGGCCATAAACTAAGCCCACGCCCTAAATGAGGTGCCAAGCCACAAAAAGCATTTGCGTCAACTGGGAATACAAGGAAAAGAAGGACTTCTAATTATAGGGCCTGGAAGCGGAAGCCGGGAGCGATGGGGAGCTGAGGCTGCGCCGTGTTTATCTGAGAGCTTCCTCCCCTCTGCCTGATCAGGCTTGGCCTGAGCTGGGACTGGAGCTGCTGATGGGACACCGAGTTCTGAGCTCCTGGCAGCCCCAGGGCAAATTAGAGAGCTGGGCAGCCCCACCACATCCTATTTATAACACCTCCCTAATTGCAGAGCTGTTGATTGCGTGCATATAAAGGAGGTCTGCATGGCTTGGAGCTTCACCAGGAGCTTCCCTACAGTTTTCAGAGGGTTTTCCACCTCCCCAAACTGAGTCACTGTGCCAGCACTCACTGAAGGACTCGACACCTTCAAGCTGTGTTGGATTTCTTTTCAAAACACCAAGGGCACAAGTGCTGGGAACCAGGCACACGTCTGTGTGGAGGAAATGTGGATCCATGGATGGACTGGATTTAGGAATGCAACCCTCAGATTTCCGTGCCCAGCCACGGAGAGACCAGTCCAGCCACTGCACCAACTCACTGCCTGTCCAAAAAGTGATTAAAAATATGAACCTCTCACACTTCAGATTGGAAATGTGAACTTGGATCCCACAGAAGGCTGGTACTGAGCTTTGGAGGTTCCCAAATTACAGGCTCAGAGCACTCAGGGGAACCACAGTGACTTAGAGCCACTCCTGGTTCAGTCCATGTGGATTTCTCCTTGCACTGCCACCTTCCACAGGCTCACTGGGACAGGATTCCTGTTCCACTGAGCTCCCTGGGCTCAGCAATTGCATTCAAGTGACAAAGTTTATATGGCCCATGGCTTTCTGAGGCATCTGGAACAGGAACAGCAGCTTTATTTATACCCACTCAACCCCTCTCCCAGGCAAGTGAAAATACAGCCAAACATCAGAGCTGCTCAAGCCCTGGCTACTCCCAAGTGGACCATGTGCTGCAAGTTACAAAACTGGGTCTCAAGAAACCTTAACTAAATAATGAAATTCTGATTTTAGCAAAATTCACCGCAAAATAAACGCAAGCACGTAAAGATTTAATGTAAATATTTTTAAAATCCCAAGAAGTCAAAAGAAAGAGAAGCCAAATGAAGTATTATTTTGTGAATAAATAACTCACTATGACTCTTGCAACTCCTAAAATAATCCATGGCTACAGCTCTTCCTTCACAACCAACCCAAAATGCAATTCTTGATCAAGCAATCAATCATCAAGGATTCCTCCTTCTGGTGACATGGGACACAGGGACACAACATTTATAACTGCAACTCATCAAGCTGCCTTGATTTCCATGTATTTGTCTTCCAAGGCAATAATTCAAGTTGAAAACCAGAAGAAAATTAAGAGAAAAACTGAAGAATTATTCTGTCATTAAGTAATAACAGCTTGATTTACTCTACAGAAGTGTTTTCCTGCCCACTTTCTCTGATCAATGGGAAAAAACTTGTGCAGAGATGTTCCAATTTCACCCTCTTTAACTATTAACTCAAGGCCACCGTCACGTTTCAATACAGAACATTAAAATAATCAGAGCAATTTCAGGTCTGTTAAAGGTGCAGTCAGGCATCCCAAAGGGGACACAGTTTAATCTGTTTTACTGCTGGCCCAACATTAATTTTCTTGTTATTAATGGGTGGAAAATCTCTTTTGTAGCCAAGGAAGCGTAATTATTTTAAATTTTCAATGTCTTGCACTTCACAGCTCTCAGCTGCCAAGCTGGCAGGAGCAACACTTCTGAAAAGCAGATCATTTATTTACCACATCTAAAAGAAAAAAAAGAAACCCAGATATTTATAAACAGCACCATTTTTTACCCGTTTACTAATTGAGAATCTTATTTGTAAACTTTCCTCTTTGACACTAAAATTGGAAGGTACCTGCCCCATCCTATCGATTTAAAAGCTGGTCCTACTCCCAGACTGAGTGTGGATTTAGCTATAGCTACAGAAGTATTTTAATCACTGTAATTTCAGTTTTTTAAGGGTTTTTATTGAAAAATATTGTGTCTTTTGCTCCCCTCTAGAAGGGTGAGAAGCCAGGATCGAGTCCTGCAGCTGGAAATCCCCTCTATGCTGCATTTGAGTGTAGAAAAAAGCTTTTATTGGGAAAAGCTGTCCCAGGAGAAGACCACCAGGAAGCTTAGGTAACAAATGTCCTTTTCAGAGGCTCTAAGGCTACTCACTTGCCTTAACAAATTGGAAGCCGAAGCAGAAGCCCTAAAAAAATCCAAGGGGATAATTCTCATCTTTCCTGGCTGCCCACAGGGTTTGTTGTACATATAGTTCTTGGCAGTGCAGCCTGACAGGGAAACGAGGCACAAACCTTCCAAAAACAGGAGTGAATGATTTAAACAACCTTTGAACAGACATGAAAATTTATACATGAAAATTTATATAACTTGCCTCCCAAACCAGACACAGAAAATGGAGATATTTGTATGGATGCTGCTGGAAATCCCACCTGGAGCCCAGGAGGCCAAGTCCAGCTTGACCACAGCAGGAATTCCCACAGGAACTGGGATCCCAGCACAACCCCCTGCTCTGGTGGGCTCAGAAGCTCAGCCCAGCTTCCAAAATGATTCATTATTGGTCTGCATCACTCGAGGCTCCCATGGAAAGTGGAATTCCAAAGGAAGAGCAGCAGTGTCCACATGAAAATGTCCTGGTGTCCTCCAACACCAAACTCAACACTTGAACACCAGGACTCCAGAATTATTGATCATATCTAAAATTTAGGGCTGATTTTACTACACTTTGTCTCACCTATAAATTGTGAAAACATCTCTACAGGTTTTCATGTTCCACTTATTCCCACATTGCATCCTCGAGGCCTTGTGCCCAAAACACACCTTCCTTGGGGAGCCCAGAGGATCTGGCCCTTCCTCCCCTCTGCAGGGGCAGCAGGAAGAAACTTCAAGGGCTAAAAGAACAGACTGTCCTCTGTCTGTGGAGAACTTGCCCAAGTGTAGACAACAATGTATTTAGCAACTCAGCTTTAGCACAAATAAAACATCTATACTTTGCTTTTAAATGTGGTGAAGACAACTGAAATAAAGCTGCAGCCCAGTGGACTTTAAAATTACCCTCAAAAGGACAAATAACAATTCCTGTAGTATGGAGAGATGTGGATCATTTACACACAAGTTGGTTTTCATTATCACAGTTCATAAAGGCATTTACAACTCTGATTTGCACAAGTGAAGAGAGGATTCTGCTCATTTTTAACACAATAAAAACCTATAAAGGGATCCTCCCAAAATTCAGGCCTGAGCACCTGTGCAGTCCCTGTGCTGAGACACAATGGGATTAAGGGGTTTATCAGCCCCAGAAAGTAAAATTCTCAGTGAATCAGGGCAGTGCTCCTTGTTTGCCTCCCCAGCACAGCACTGCAGGCACTGTGTGCTGGTCACTGCCTGGAATTAGGAGTCAAAGTGGGGTTTCAGAGCAAGCAGCCAAGGACAGAATCAAAAGCCACCTCTTGTTTTGTTCTCTGTAATGAGCTCAGCCTGACTGCCAATGACCACTGGAGAATGAGCTGGGATGATGTTACAGCCCTGGCTTCAAACAAAATCCTGCCTTGATGTTCAGTAAAGAGCTCACAATCCTGGGCTAAGTGCTGCTCTCACTGGAGAAGAGTTCTCTGCTGGTTTGTCCCCATCCCTCCTGCAAACCTCACACAGCATCTGCAAGCAGCCAAAAATAACACCACTTAAAGAAGTGTTTTGCCATTAAACACCATTTGATCTAAGTGTCACTCTCTAAGTTATTGTCATCCCAATACCTGAGCAAACCAAAGAATTTGAACATAATAGAAGTATCCAGCAATTGGCAAAAATATCCTTCCTTTTGAAAAATAACAAGTTAATTTGGTTTTGCATAAACATTCTGCTGCCTTTTAAATTTACACAATCCTGGAAACTCTCTTAAGGAAGCATTTAATTAATATCTAGTTACCATTCTAATTTAAGCAACTGTATTTATTTCACTTATTTATTTCATTTAATTAGCATTGCTCCATTTTAGGTATCATCCTTCTTCCAGAGCACAAAGCAAAATGACTGCTCTGGAACTGAGGATTCTCAGTTCACTGCACAGAGCTCCATGAAAAAATCCCTTCCAAGAAAATCCAGGCAGATGAGAATACAGCTTTTCTGTCACAAAACCCCAGTGAACAGCTCTGCACTGTTAAGGAGTTCTGACACAACAGATGGGGTGTCAGAATGACACCAACTGGTCAGCAAAAGTGAAAACATAAATGACAGACATTTAGTTTTATTCTCTGAAATGTGACTTGACCCTCCTAATCTTCCTGGCATTTGCTACATCTTAGAAATTGTTAATTTAGGCACTGGAAGCTGTTGATTCCTGACCATTTCCCTGAGTGCTGCTGCCATCAGCCAGAACATTATTTATCTGCAGATAATGAAATGTTAATTGTTAGATTAATAAGATCAATTAATACACAAGGTTTGTAGCTGTCCCTGCTGCCCACAGTGACTGTTCATTTATAAAGAGAAAGGAGAGAAACAGGTACTTTTGAGGAGTTTCTTACAAGTATTTTCAGATTTTAGTTGGTTTCACTCAGGAGAGAGGGTAAGATCACAAACTCTTCATTAGCAAAGAAATAATAAGTTACTTTAAAAACCAATTAAACTATTTTATTTCTGTATTCAGGGAGGACTACAATTTAATCAATGTGCTGATCCTCTGGATACCTGAGGATCACAACCACGTGGCAGGAAGATCCCAGCAGACAGGAATTCCTCAGCAGTGGAAGAGGGGCTGAATCTCCTTCCTCCTACCACAGTGAAAGAGTTGCTACAGTTTGAAATTTCCAGAAAAGACAAATGACCCATCCTACACTCTGCAGAGCAGGTCACCTGCAGTGTCCCAGTGGGACCAGCAATCCCTCCAAAGCCAGGGGACAAATTCCCATGGGATTTCCTGCCTTGTCTGCACCCATCCCAACAAGCAGAAGAATCTCTTACCACTGGGGTTGAAGGCCATGCAGCAAATGGGCTTCTCATGAGCAGGGAAATGGGCCACGATGCCATCGCTGTCCGAGTCCTCACTCACCAGCACCTGGGGACACAACACAGCCCAGATCAGAGAAAAAACACTCCAGAGGGAAAATCCCCATTTCCTGACCCAGGGATTGCTGGGTAAGGTGTCACATTCACAGTGTACCTGCCTCAACAGCAACAATCCTGGAACTCCCTCACATACAGACATGAGAGCTGCTCTAACAACCAGAAAGGATTATCCACTCTATGCCTGGAATTCCTAGTCATTTATCCTATTTATTTCCTATTTCATTTATTTCCTATTTATTTATCCTATTCAAATTAGGGAAAAATAGAAAAAATAGTCCTGTCTTTTTCCATGAATTATAGCTGACTGCAAAAGGGCTCACTACACCGTGCTGTGCAGGAAGCTCCATCTGAGGTTTCCAATAACAAAATTACATCCTAGAAAAAAAAAAGAATATTTAACCCTTACATAAATCAGTATTTTGATCCCAAGTACATAAGGTAAATAAGTGGAAGATCAGATCAAACCCCAGAGAGTGGGTTTGCTTTCCAGGAGTCCCCCAGCTGGGAACAGCACAGCTTCCATCCTGCTGTCAGTGGTGCTGGAATGGAGAGATCTGGATTTCCAAAGGATGCAAGGAATGCCCAGGGCTGGGAGTGTGGATACATTGTGGAATTTACAGTTAACATGAATTTTCTCTGACTTGAAACTGCCTCACTCAGTATGAGGTAACACTATTACAAAATTGTTACCAAAAAATCAGGCCCTCATAAAATACCTTCTTGTGAACAAAAAAGGAATTAAAATACAGCAGAGAGTTTTCACAGCACAGGGAAATTCAGTGGAAAAGGAAATACCTGGACTGAGATCTGTGTTGTGCAGCAGTTTCTGGGGCAGGGGACAAAAGATAAGCTTTGGTGTTTTAAACAAAAGCAAATTTGAAGCTGATAAAACTCCAGGGCCGGTCAAACTAAAGCTGAGTGTGAGGACATACAAAGGGACAAAATAGCTAAGTTTAATTGCATGAAAAAGCAAAGATATTCCTAGATTTGTAGAACAGAACCAGAATCTGTGTGGACAAAACCATGCAAGAGCTGTAGGAGTGTTTTATTCTTTGATTACATCATCCTAAAAGCTGAATTAAGTAAAACAAAAATAAAGATCAGTCAGAAAAGGACTTGACAAAGAGGGTTTTGTGGTGAGCAAAAACCATCTTCTTACTGAGACAGTGCAAAACCACCCTGAATAATTTGTCTGCCTCTTCCAAAATAATCTGCAAGGTTTTTAATACTTCCTATCCCAAACAGATATCAAAATCATTTGAAGTTATTTTTCCACTCAGAAGACCAGGAATCCTCTCCAGGCGTTTGGAGCAGGGCTGGAGGAGCCTGGCTGGGCTGGGCTGGGCTGGCAGAGCCCAGAGCTCTGGCACCTCCCAGCTCAATTATGGCTTTGCTCTCCTCGTCAGCATTTCCTGCAGCTTCCAGAACCACCAAGCCAGAGGGGCTGGAGATCTTCTGAGGGCTTTGCAGAGGAGCACAGCTCTCCCTGAGCCAGGGAACCTCGGGCACTGCCAGCCATCATCATCAGCTCCCACTCCCAGGGAGCTGGGCTCAGCCTCAGCACTCTGCTCTAATTAAAGAGAAATGATAATGACAAATGAATACCATAAACCAGCTTCACAAAGAATTTTTTTGCAGGTCTTGCCTGTTAAATAAGAATATTCAATGAGAAATGTGTAGGTATCACAGGAGCTAAGTCATTGCTAGAAACAGGTATACAGGATATTTCATATGCAGCCTCTTCTACAGGAGTAATTCAACATGGCTTTATTTGAGGAAAAAAATAAAAATGATAAATGCACTGCTGTTATCACCCCTGCAGAATAAACCCCTGTCCAACAGGCAGGAGCACTGGATGGCAACCTGACCCTTAAGTATTTTTCCTCTGGAAATATGATACAAAGCAAAAAGTCACAATATCAAAAACTGCAAAACACCTTAGACTTAGGAACAGACTTAGAAAACTTGAGAACTCAAAAAAGTCCAAATCTCTATTTGTATGTGATGTTAACTGATCCCATGCTTTCAATTATTTTGTCATTTACTACTTAAAAATATATTCCTGGAAAAAAAATACTCCAAAAAGAGTTTTTAAAGATTTCCCCTTTCCCTATAAAAGCTGATTATCTGGTACAGCAAACCAACCTTTGCAGATTCAAATTCAAGTATGTTCATCTCCTGTACTAACCAAGTAAAGCAAAATAAAAGCCAAAAAAACCAACCACAAAAGCACCTTTATCACTCAAAAATTTGGAAATCTTGGGCAGTGGGGAATGTGACACTCAGGGCTCCTTTCTCAGCACCCGTGGGTGTCACTGCCTCTGACAGAATGGACAGAACTGGCTTTGGGAACACACAAGGAAGCAACACTTGCTTCTGTGTGGAAAGATGAAAAAAATGTTCTTCCTCTTTTTAAAATCAGCATAAAAAAATAGATACTTTAGGAACAGAGAAAAGTGCTTTTTTTAAATAACCAGTCCATTGAAATCGTCAGGATTTGCCAGGTCTTCCCTTTGCTCTTCTGCACTGCACTTGGGAATAACAAATATCACTTTTCACAATTCCAACACTACAAAGGAAGGAGGAAAAAAATTGACTTAACTCCATCATCAACCAAATATCCCTCACAAAGATGCACCAAACCAAAGCCTGGTTCCCATCCCAGCTCAGAGCTTGCACAGCTTTAAACCCCAGAGTGATTTCCCTTTTTTACACAACTCCAGGAAATCAAAACTATGCTGATCCAACACCCGGTGCTTTAGGAACATCAAACCAGCACCACCAGCTTCTCCAGCCAGCTGAGGATTCCGTGCCCCTGAAAACAGAATTGGGAATTTTTCCTGGAAATCAAACCAGAGGGACAATTTCCCTAATAACACACGCAGGGGCTGTCGGAGAGCTCGAGGGAAGCAGTTCATTCTGCCTCCCAGAGCCTGCAGAGCCCACAGGAATCCCAAGGCTGCAGTTTTTTCCCTCCCAAACAGGCTTCCTTCTCCAAGGTAGTGGCCTCTAACCACTCTGCTAAAAAACCTTCCAAAGTCTCTCATTGAGAGAGGTTCAGAAATCTCAGCATGGCTCTGGTGGTCCCAGAGCCACTGAGCTCCAGCAGGATCCTCCTTGCAGATCTCCCAACAAGAGACCAACACTGAGACTTTTCTACCAAGGCTCCTCGTGAACGAGCCCTCAGCTGCTCCTGATGCCCAAAAATATTTTATCAAGAGCTGCAGCAGGATTTTCCCCAAAGCTGCCCAGCCAAAGAGCCCGTGGCTGGATGTGCTGAGCCAAACCAACTCCCAAAGCAGCTCTGTTACAGCAGAACTCTGAAGTTTGTCAAAGATTCACCAAATCATCTTTATCTCACCCCAAAAGAGGAGACAAAGCTCTGAGGGCAGGGTTGCATTTAGTACCAGCCAGCAGTGTTTGCTGCCAGGGCAGGGGAGAACTGCAGCCAGAGCTTTTTCTGCTATGCCATATTTTCCTTCCTCTGTGGTATTTTCAGTACTGCTGAGCAGAAGCCACTTGTAATTATGACTTTAATTATTTTAATCTTTAAAGGCAAATTACACCACTTATCCCAGTGGAGACATGTTTTTAAATAAAACATGAAAGTAACACAAATAAAAATGGACCCAAATCTAATCAAGCAGGTCCTACTCTTAATACAATTAAGAAAAGACTAATCCCATCATCATAAAAACAAATAGGTTTGGCAATAATTATAAATATGAATATTGTATAACAAATATTTGCTGTACACTTGAGATCCCCAATGCTTTAAAGAGCTGGAGTTTGATTCACAAGGAGCCTCCCCCAAGTTACAGCCAAGGTCAAACTTCAGTGGAAAGGGGCTAAAAGTGATAGATCTGTGGCATTAACTACTGCACTCCTTTTAATAGAATCCAGCATAAACTCAAACCAGCCTCACGCTCAGCCTGAACCATTTATCTGAGACAAAAATGTCTTCTTGACAAAAACCAGATCTCCTTTAATAAAAGTGAGGCAGACAGTATTATGCTCTGAGGGAATCCTGTTGCTCTTTTTATATTTATATATAAAAAGAATTCTTCTGTAATACACAGAGATATAAAAAGTGAAGAAAATTGAGGCCAAATATCTGTGCATCAGGACATCACATCAGCCTTTGCCAAAGCTGCTCCTAAAATAAAAGCCCTGGTGTTAATGACCAGTGGAATTATGTCTGCAGTTAAAGTTTTATTATTGAATATGCTTCACTCTTTGAGCTTCTTTTTGCTTCAGACCAAAATTTCACAATTCCTGCTCCCGATAAGCATCTTGATTTGGTTCAATTGCTATCAACTCCTCACCAAAAGAAAATGAACTTTGGAAACTGCGGCTGCTTTTTTCCCAAAAATTCCTCTTTAATGCAATAAAAACTTAATAGGGAACAGGGAGGAAAAAAAAAGCCCTGATTACATTTTAAAACATAAATAGATCAACATGTTATCTTATTTTGCTGAGCTGTTTTGAAAACATTCCCTCCAATACTGCAGAGCTGTGGATGAGCTGCACGGTGAGATTTCATCACCCACAGCCCTGGCGAAGGCACCCAGCACTGAGTTTTGGGTTTTGAACTGGCCACATCTTTCTCTGTCAGCCAACTGCTAGATGTTGAACAGATTTACATTCTGCCCCAAAACTGGTGACTTTTGAGCAAGGTCATTATTGCAGCCTGCACGTGGGTGGCCCAGTGGATGAATTAATTAAGAATACAGAAACAAAGGTCGAAAGAAAATAATTTTTCTTTCAAACCCAAGCCAATAAAGTCTTACACGTTTAATTCCAATTACTGAAAAAGAGGACATCTGTACAGCTTTAGGTTTATCCATTTCAACTAATTAAGGGATTCAAATAAATAGTCCTTCCATCTAACTGAAAAGTTTGCTAACACTTCATTAGAAGGAAGTTTAAACAAGCACACAACCTTGTTAACATATTTTGGTTTACCACAAAGTTACTTGGGCATCTCGATAATTATTTTTATTCCTTTTACAAATATCTCCTGACAGCCAATGTCAATAATTCTGCATTCCTCTGCATTTATTTAATTACCTCATAATTCAAATTTTCTTAAAGTAGCACCAATTCTGAAAGTAGGAGCTATCACATAAACAACTGCTGGGGATGAGAGTTTACTACAGTATCTACATTCATAAGGTTTATTAAAAATGCTTTCCCTACAGATTTAATCCTGCAAGATTACATTTGGAGAGTTATTTGGTCTTAAATTGTGGATTTTTCTGTGGTGAGTTTGCATTTCACCCTCTGCCACGGCAGCACAGGGCAGTGAACGAGACACATCGAGCTCCCTCTCACATCCCTCATATTTAATGCCTTTGAAATAGGAGAAATTATTAAAAATTAGTGAAAATTATAGTTAGTCCTCTTGGTTTGTGTCCAACACGTCCCTTCATCACCCTCCTGGCACAGAAATTGTTATATTTGTACATATGCACAGAGCAGCTCAGACCATTTCCAGAACCTGTGCACTGTGTTGGAAATAACTGAAAAAGTACTTGGATCATTAATTTGCAAAACTTTAGACACATTTATGTAAAAAAAAAAAATGCTTCCCCACTCAAAAAAAAGTTCTTATTTCTCCTCTAAAATTATTTATTTGCCTGCCTTAGATTTATTGCTGTCTTCCATTTTCTTTCTCTTTTTAAAACAGATTATTTTTTTTTTAACTGTATCTTATCTTACAGGCATATTTTATTACTTGGAAAATGTATCTATCACTGCAACACCCAAATTCTTAGTCAGGCTGTGCAGGTGATAGAAATCTTTATTGACCTGAAGGAGGTGAGGTATTTATTTTATATTAAGAGGGCACTGATGATAGGAAAATAATTCCTCCCTGCTTCTGAAATTGCCCTGAGCTGTGACAAGGCTGGAACTCGTGTGAGCACACACCAACCCCTGCTGAATGGGATTCAGGGCTTCCCAAGTGCTCATTTAGCCCAGAAAATACTTGGCTGGAATTTTAAATTCAGGGTTTCTCAGTAAGAGGAGGAAGAGCCTGATGGGAACAGCCATGAACATCCCAAACCAGCAGGAAGGGTTTGTTGACTCCACTCAGAACTCTTCTTTTCAGGAATCTGAAAACTGGGGGTATAAAACAAGGAAAAATCCTTTCACTGAGAGTGCTTCAGCACTGGAAGAAGAGTTCCCCCAAAGAAAGTGGAGTCCCCATCCCTGGGAGGATTCAAAAACTGAGCAGGTGTGGCAATTTGGATCCATGGGAATGGCAGGATTCAAAGTCTGGCCTTGATGATCCTGCAGGTGTTTTGCAAATGTAATGATCCTCTGAATCTGTGATTCTATAAACCAGTAACTTCAGAAAAACCTCTGAAACAGACAGTGACCCTACAACAGAGAGGATTTAGCATCACCAGCCTGTCCCACCAGCCAAAGTGAGGATGGAGCTCAGGTCACCACTACTCTCAAACTGATTTTCCACAGGAGAGTAAACCAAAGTCAGAGATTCTGGGCACAAGGAGCTCAGAGCAGTGCCTGCTGCAGCCCAGGGCAGTGAGCTCAGCGAGATTCTCACCTCCTTCAGAGGTCAGAGGTGCTAAAACACTTCCCTGAATCCTGCCCCAAACCCAGCCAGGTCACCCAGCCAGCACAAAGTGCCATCCACACTGGCATTCCTTGCAGGAATTCTCCTGCCAGCACACAGCATCGCATCCCTGCCAGGCTCCTGGGACACGCCAAGATCCCTGCCACAAGCAGGATCTACCAGCTCACATCTGCACAAAAACTCACAAAAACTCACATTTCCACTGCAAACAGAGCTGCAGGCACAGGAAAAGACTCAGAGGGACTGGGGGCACCCAGGACACCCCTGACAGGAGAAGGTTCTGTACTGGCAGTGTGGAATGACCACGTACAAAGTGCATTTATTTATTTTAAATCAGCTTTCTTTTTGCCAGAGGGACATTTCAGTAAGAAAAAATTGTTTAAAAAATCTCCTGCACCATGAAACTCTAACAATGCAAAAGGAAGGTTATTTTCTTGTTTTCCTGGAAATAAATATAATTCTGAAAGCAAATTGCAGCACTGGAAATAAATGATATCATTTAACAGCATTTAAAATCTTCAGATCACAAAAATATGAATGCAATACACACAATTAGGATATCCAACTTCCTAGAGGTTCAAGAAAAAACTTATTTTCCTAGAGCTGATGGCTTATTTATGTAAGAGCAGCAGGGTTTGGACAAGACAAACGTTATCATTTTACAGCTCCTCTCCTGGAGTGCCCTTTAGGCTTTGATAGCTCCCTACTATTGTCAGGGTCAGAGGACAAGTTCATAAAACCTCTAAATCATATATAACCAGCCTTAAAAACCTAAGATCTATCATTTTTTTCCCCCTAGGCCCATGCAGAAGAATCAAAGCACAGACAGCAACCAGCAGAAATAATGACCACATTCAACAGCTTCATCAGAAATTTATGAAGTCAAATTTGTCTTTTTTTCTTTCCTTGTTGTATATGAAGAGCCAAAAGATTTTTTTTCCTGGAAACAAAAACAAATCCGAACAGCCAACAGAATCATTTTAAGACCTGATTCTAAGATCTTAATTTTTTTTTTCCATTATCTTCTTTCTTTTATTTCAATTTTGGAAGAAAATGTCTGCACTGTTTTATGAACAATTCCCTTTTAATGAAAATTGCTTGGCTAAATAGTTCCAAAATTAATTCTCAGGGAACAACCATAACAAAGTTTTTCTTTGTTTTGTTATTTTTTCAAGTAAAAGATTCTATTTTCCTGTCAAGAAAAAAAAAAATAAAATAACTTGGCTAAATATTGGACTTCTGATGTGTCCTTAATACCTCACTAACTTACCTGCAACGAGCATCATAAAGATAGGGAAAAACAAGAAAAAAATTGAAGTTTTTTTTGTTTTAACTTCAATAAATGTGACCATGAGAAAGAAAAATCTCACAGACTAGTTACAGAATAATGAAGTGCGTGGGAGTTCTGCATAAACACTGATTCCAGGACCAGCCACTTTAAAATTAAATGAGTGGCAGAAACAAACAAAAAAAGACATGGATATCTTCTCTGTCATAAAGACAGGAAAATCCAGCAATTTAAAAATTGTCTGATAATGGTGTGGAGTTTGTAACAAAAGATTTTTCCTGATGCACTGCACTTTGTATTATTATATACAGTAAATTTAAGATTATAAAACAGTGCAAATGCCTCACAAACCAGCATTGTGCTCAACTGCATTTGGGATCTACATAAAATTATAACTTTTACCCTTCACACCCAACTTCTCCCATCATTTATTTTAGCCTGGAATTCAACCATTCCCCCCATTCCCAAACAACCCCACATTCCAGCCCCGTTCTGTATTAATAAGGATCATCAGACTCCATCTCCACTTCCACTGATCAGCATCAATCAATGTCAATTAGGAACAAGTGTCGGGGAGACAAAATGTGACACTTCACACTTGATCTTGTCAAAGTGTCACATAAATATGCTGCAAGGACAATATATATTTTGGCTGCGTTTCAGTCCCAAACAGGATTTTATCCCAGCTCTGTGGGTCTGTAAAATTCCCCGCCCCGGCGAAACTCCGGTTTCTTTTTCACTCCCAACAGCACAAAAAGGATTTCCCTGGGATTGTGGTGGCCTGGCTGCGTGCACACTGTTACCTGTCCCTCTGCCACGGTCTCGGTGTCGATGATGGTGACAATGCCAGGCACCAGGGGACTCCTGCGGAGGTTGCTGTGAGCCAGGATTTCCTCCTCGGTGGCTCCCGACGGCAGCGTCCCCGTCAGCTGGGTCACCACCTTCCCCACCATTGTCAGCCCAGTCTTTATTGTCTGCAAAAAAGGGCAAAAAACTCCTTCAAATGATGTTCAGGGTTCAGCTCAGGTTCTTTCTGGAAGTGGATTTTTTTTAGGAGTGGTGTATCAGCTGCAAAAGGCTGCAACAAAACAGCTTGAAAAAATTTGGCGTCCTAGCAAACGGAAGAATTCACCTTTCTTTTGGAAGTCAATTATGCCAAAGCACTATTGAAAAAAGAAGTATTTTAATGTTCAAATAATTTAAAGCGTTTGTATTTTAAGTATTCCAGTGCTGGGGTTTTTTTTAAATTTGGTTTTAGTTACTCCCATAGCATGCATGGTCAGAAGGATCAAAGACGAGGCCACGATGGGTGTGAGGAGGGTACTGCTCACACTAAACACAAACAGTCCCTCAAGCTGACAGAGTTTTGTCTTCTGCACTGTGCAAGAGAGTAAGAATTTGTCTTTTGTTACATCTGACACACTCATTTTTTTACTCAGTAATTAAGCATTAAAACTAAATATGAGACTCAAATCCAGGAAAATTAAAAATGCCACCCTCGAGGTCCTGGAACTCTCAGGCACATCCCAGCACAAGGAATGGGACTTTCCAGGCTCTGCATGTTTCCCAGACATGGGCTTGAAAACACATTCACTGCACCAGCTTTTAGCAGCTAAAGATGCTGAAGATTATTTTTATTTTGCTTTATTTTATTTGGAGAAAGAGACAGAGTAGACACAGTAGGAGAAATGCAGGCTGAAAGAAAAACAAGCCCAACTACAACTTTAAATATTTTCTCCTTGAACCAAGGACTGTGCCTTATTTGCCTGTAAAGAATTGAGCAGATTTATTATGCAATATAAATAAGAAATAGCAAAAGAGATCAGAATGGAATGACACTGTAACAAGCCAATTCTTAACTAAAAAGACAAGCTAAGCTGCCTGCTAAATTGAAAAGGAAAAAAATGTCCAGATCCCAAGCTGAAACCAAGAAGCAGCCACAAATCAATTGCAACTGCTTTGTTTAGTGCTAAAATCTCAAACTGCAGTGATTAGAAAACACATTAGTGTTCATCAATTAGCAGCCAAACGTTTGTTTTAATAATTCATGGGAAATGACTTACACAAAGTCTGTTAGTGTGTTGTCAGGAAAGCCTCTGAAGGGCCAACAGCAGCAGGCGCCACACGGTATCGATGGCCATGGCCAGCCAGGAAGGCTGATTAACCTCTGAGATGCCTCTGCTGATGGACTCACCCCATTAATGCTAATGGAGATACTTCCACTTAAAATCGAGCCAGGCCTTTAGCACAGCAATGGCTTTGGGGGTTTAAAGTCTTTAGTAATATCCTGCCATTTGTTTCTTGTTATTTCTTTTTATACCCGGCTACGGCAGAGGAGAATAAAACGGGTTTTAACAGTGGCGGACTCGGGAGGCTGGGAGAGGTAACATAAAGCAGATATTGACAGCTGAGGAATAAACCTAAAATAGCCCCAGTGCCATCACAGGGATGCATTCCAGCTCTCCTGGCAAAAACTGACAAGGCAGTTTTTTGGCCAATAGCTAAAATCCTAGAAAATGATTTGTTCTTAGTTTATAAGGCAGGGAGGAGAAAGCAGAAAATGCTACATGGCAAAATACCTGTGCAAGGGAAAAGGCCAAAAACTGTAACTGACCTGTTGTAGAAAATATCTTCAATATTTATAATGAGAGCAATGGGATGGCAAAGTACCAACCGTAAATTTACAGCTCTCTAGAAGAAAATGACCAGTGTGGGCCTGCAGCAGGGAGAGGTGTGCAGAGATGTGGCCAAGGCCATTAGCTCAGAAATATCAGTGCAGAACCATTACAGCACTTACTGCTGCTGTGTATATTTGCAAAAACTTCTGGGGTAATCTTTAACCTTTCCCATGCCATATCAGCTGTCCCTTCCATCCATTAGGGCTAATGACCTTGCTCTCACATAAGCTGTTAGTCCTCATTAAGAAGTTATCAGGTAACAAGAGAAAACAGATGCAGCCTTTGCTAAATCACTTTACCAGTACAGGATTAAAAGATATGGAGAAGGAATCAAGCAAGGGAGTTATGAGGTGACAAGGACTTGGTTTATAATTTGATGCGAGACGTGTGACAGAGCAAATACATTTTAAATGAAATGGGTTCAAGTTTGCACTGTCCCAGTCCCTTTGTCACTGATGGGAACCCGCCAGTGAAGTCTGCTGATAAATAAAATGAAAATACTTGATCCAGTTTCTTTTGTAACCAGTGATCCACAGTGTGCAGAAACACACATTATTGATATGCTCATGTGTACCCTATCTACTTCAAAATATGACTGTTCACATCTATTTGAATATAAAGAAATACATATATTTAATTAAAATCGATGTATACCCTCATACCTCATTTAATTGAAAAGCAAGTACAACTTTAATTAGATGAAAAGAATTAAAATGCACCATTCAGTGCCTGTTAGGATGCTTTGTTCCAACAAAGGCCTTGCATCCTTTTAGTGACAACACAATATATTGTTCCTGTTTCTCATAATAAATACATTTTATTTGATCTATTTTATTGCAAATGAAAAATCTATAGCAAGCAGAAAGAGACATCAAAAAAATCTGCCTTGGGTGTCAACACAGTGAGGTTGAGCCTCATACTCAGTTAGAACAAAGGGATAATGGGGTTTATTCTGAAAGAAATTCTGTGTCCATGCCACTGTTTGTTCAACTGAAAAGAATCTTTATCCCCTGGAAGGGACTTTCCTGTCTGCACGCACTGAGTGCATTCTTCAACACCTCTAAGGAATGTTACTTCCATTTTTCCAAACACATCCATTTTTATCTGCACTCATCATTAATCCAAATGTGAATCTTGACACATTTTCTGCTTCCTGAAATTTTCTGCTTGGTCAAATGACAGAAACTACCAGAGCTTTTGGAACATGAACACTCAGAAGGCCACCAACACGATCACGACTTTGACCTCGGTGGTTCTGGTCAACAGGGACCTTCCCAAATAACTCCCAAGTTATTTGATTAAGGAGGAAATTTATTTGCTGCACCAAGAGCAGCAGCTCCCACTGAGAACAAACCCCTGACAGCACCAGGACATGGGTCAGCAAAGGGAAAACCATTACAGAAAATATTCTGTGCTGCCACCAAGACCTTCTAGAGAGGATCTGAAAGGCAATTCTCCAAAGTGACCCTGCTGAAAGCTCTCAGCTGTCCTTCTCTTTCATATGAAGGTTCTTTCACTTCAGTAGAAAATTGGAAGCCAACCAGAGAAAAGGCTGTAACCCAAGGTAACCTGGCAAATAAGAACTTTAATGGAACCACTTCTGAACCAAAAAGCAGCAGTGCAGGGAAAAGGAAAGGACATGCACTTCCCAAAAGCTGTTCCTTCACTAATCAAAGCAAAGGAATTACAAACCCCTGCAGCTGACAGGACACAACAGCACAAATGAAGGTTCATAAATGAAGAATTAAATAAGGAAGGAGTGAAGTTGATGGTGAGGCAATGAAATGGACAAAGAGCAGTGGAAATATGGAGCATCTATTTGCCAGCAAGAAAGTCAGCCCTGCAGTTATCAGAGATGAAAACCTGCTAGACAGCAAGCCAAGACTCAATGAAATCACTAATAAATTAAACATTGCAGATTTACTGTGGCGTGCTCATGGATAACAAATTAATACACTAAGCTGAGACACTCCTCAAGAGCCAAATCATGCAAATATTTAAAACTATATTAGTATTAATCTTGTCTATTACAGTAACATCCAACAGACAGGAGCATGAGCAATGTGCTGTCCAAATACAGAGCAGCACAGAGCCCATGCCCTGGGGATTATCCCTTTTCCTAACTCTCACTGGGAGTTTATCTCTGTACAGAGGCTAACAATCTTTTCTTTCCTATGATTATAAACACATTTTATCTTCAGTATCTACTCACATGATGCAATAGCACTACTTCAGTGTGATAAATTCAGCTTAACAGCAGAATTTCTGGATTATGATCCCTGGCTAGTACTACTCAGCAGGGAAGGCCATCAGCTACAGTGATCTGTTTGCAGGATTTTGCCACATCTGATCCAAACTGTGGCTGATCACACTAAGCCACTCAGTTTTTCAAACTTATCTGTGTTATAAAAAAGATGTTCACAATGCTGGGATTGAAGGAATTTGGGGAGATTTCCCCACACATCTCTTTTTAAACTGTGCTGATGGTGAAAGCACACAGAGATCCAGCAAATCACCTCGGGAGAGGAGCAATTCCAGCTCCCCTCAACAATGTAAAAAGCTGTGATTTTTCTCCTTCTCCGGCCACACTGTGATTGTGATGGACTGTGTTTGTTTTTCTGTTTTGTTTTCACATGAGCTGGCCTGCCCTGTGTCTCTCTCTGTGGCTTCTCCTAACTGTTGTTTTCCTCGGTGCCACCGAGCCTTCTGTCCCACGCTGTCATTTCATTCCTATTATTAGGTTTGTTTTGTTGCACATATCAGAAATGAAAAGGCTGGTGGTTACAAGGGAAGCTTGTAATCAGCACCGAGCTCACCCCACGGTGCCAAAACTCACTCTGTGTGTGTGTGAGAGAAAAAGAAATTGTTGTTGCAGCAAGGAAAGGAGCTGGGAGGGAGACAGTGAAACAAAAGTTGTGCTCTGTCTTGTTTAAGATTTTTCCAAGCCATGAGCTTCTTTTGATACTACAAAACCCCAGACATTTCTCTGAAAACAGAGGGATTTTATAACATCATCTGAAGTACGAAAACGAGGCAATGGAACCTATATGTAAACAGTCATTAATAAGCTCTAACCTTCAAAGAAGGTAATTAATTAGCTCCAGTACTGTGCTGTCACCCTTCAGAGAGAGCAAATCGTATAATGGGGGTGTGATGGAGTCCAAAAAGCACCAGGCACTTGTAAAGTCACTTTTCATGATGCTAAAAGAGTAATAATTCACAATGTTGATTTCTAATCATATAAACTTGTGCCACTATGAACAGCCATTACACAAATCCATCCCACTGTCACTTCCCTCTAATGTAAATAGCTGTTTGTAATAAATGAAATTTTAAAAAATCAGCTCAGAAACAGAAATACTTTGTGGAAAGCTACAGTCAGTCAGAGATTTGCAGGACGGGGAGGGCAGGCACGGTGCTGCTGCTGCAGGGCTCTCAGTGTGCTCTCCTCTCTGGGAAGGGAGGGGGTGATGACACACAGCCCAATTCAGCAGGGAAACCTCATAATTATGTTCCACGAGCAGCTCTCCCAGGGCAGATGATGGACTCACTTTGGCAGCACTAATGACTGTGGCAGTGTAAGACTGAATGTTGTCTCCACAGGCTCCACCACGGGACTGATGGCATCGGATCAGCTACAAGAAGAAAAGACAGCAACCAAGTCACTACTATTAAACTACACAAACCCATAACCCATTACCAGAGCTCTTATTTATCATGTACAGTGGTGTGTTTTTTCCTACAAACAGCAAAAAGCCCTGCTGAGACACTTAACCCCTTTTTATAATCTTCTGGGTGCCACCCAGACTGTCGCGTCCCCCGCTCCAGTTTTCAATTACCAGATGAGTACTCACTAAGAATTCATAAACTTTGAAATGGTGGGATTTTTGGTCTGGCAGCAATACCACAAATAAATTTAAATAAATATAATCAAAAGCTTTAGCCATGTATATGTAACATTAAATATCAGCCATTCTAAGAATCTGAGTGTGGCTTTCCCCTCCTTTTTATGACGAGCAAGCAAAGAAATGACAAAGGAAAAGAGTTGTTTGAAACTTTGCATTTAATAGATTAAAGGAATGTACATGGGGTTTGCTTTTTATTGCTTTCCTTCAAAATCAATAAATCAAAACAAGACTCTTGTACCTGCCATCACCCTACAAAAGTAGGTTTTGCCTTTGAACCATAAGTAACAATAGAATCTGTGCTTCTATGCAAAATTAGAAAAAAATATAAATATTTGTTGCTTGCACACAGAACATGCTGTTTAACTATTTGAGCTAAAGAAAATTAAAAATTACTGTAAAATGTATTTGTTTCTACAGACTTTTCTGTCCTGCTTATATTTAAACATCTAAATAAAAATACCTAAACTAGGGAATTTACCTGGGAACACACACGCTTATATTTAAACATCTAAATAAAAATACCTAAACTAGGAAAAGCCCACAGCGAATTTAGCTGGGAACACACAAGCCATTTAAATTCCCTTTGTGATACAATTCTTTTACTGATATTTTGGCAGCAATACTTTTTAAATTCTGTGCTGAGCAGGGTTAAGTTTTCCAGCATCAGCAAGGTGTGGCACTCAAGGAAAGGCAGGCCTGAATTTGGGAAGAAATCAGCTGTGCTGGAGGAGGTGTAACAGCAAATAGATTTCTAAAATCTGCCTCTGATAATTTCTGGCTCAGCTCTAGAAACAGCTTCTCCAGTCACAGGTGGAAGGGAGAAAAAACATCTGCTTTGAAATCAAAATAAAGCATTAGGAGCCGAATTTAGGCTTCACTTCAAGCTTTAAACACACAACCGCTCCTCTGGGTAAAAGCAATGATCATTTCTTTGCTTGGGAATCTATTTTCTTTGTCTCTAGAAAGAAGGAAAAAAGTCTAAAATTTTTCACTTTTTTCTTGGAGCTTAACTTTTTCAAAGGTGTTCAAAAGGGGCCAATTTAATGTTATTTTCTAAGCTACAGAGTGCATTGCTGTGTCAGAGAGCCAACAGGCTCTTTCCAGACTCAGTTTCCCCAAAGAGAATTTAAGAAGTGGGGTTTTTTTGCCTACCTTCAGAAGTGTCTGTAATTAAATGTTTTAAACTTTTAAAGCACAAAATGGGTTGATTATTGAGTTACCTCACTGGAAACACATGTTTCTGGCTGTCTGCTCTGCCTTCCAAGTCCCTTAAACTGAGATTAAATCAAATGTGCAGAGTAAAGATCTCGTATTTTAAAATACTTAGGACTGTCATTTTAATGCAACTCCGCTTACTTTCTTTTGCAAATAGCTTTTTCCTGAGACCTTTTCTTTTCTTTTTCCCCCTATATACACAGAATCTAGAAGTATTTTTTGATATCAAACCCCTCCTTACCTTATTTTCTGCATAAGCAAGCCAACGGCTTCCAAGAGCAATAGGATTCATGTTTGGCCCTGGGCAAGGATAGCAGCCTGCAAAGTTTGAAAAGGCAACATTAAGAAATATCTTAATGACTTCTTCCAAAGAATTTTCTTTATTGCCAAGAAAACAAAAAGTCTAAACAAAAGCCTTTCAGTTGCTAATATCACTCAGTGGATGCTTGCATTTTTGTTTCTAGAGATAAGGCTGTGGTTACATGAGCTATTTTGAATGTTTAATTATGTGTAAATATTCATTTCTTCTTATGTTCGCATTTTTAAAGCCATTTTGATTTTTAAAAATGACATTCTGTGGTGAGGGAGTACTGATGTTTGACTCGATTGGTTTTGTATCTTCACATTTTAATTAATTTAATTTGATTGACACCTTTCTGTTGGTGAACAGTTCACTCACTTCAACCTCCTCTAGATTTTTACTGTATGAAAAGATGTTTTGTGCTCTTGGTTTCGTTTTTAATAATTCTATATACAAACCCTCAGCCTTTCAAAATGCTTTTGATTTTAACAATTCTCTATACAAGCCCTCAGTCTCTCTATATACTTTTGCACAAACTTTACACAGTGGGAAAATTTGTAATTCCTTCAAAATTGGTGGCAATGTTTTCACTGCTCACCTGCTTTCCATTACCTTTATATTATCAGTAAAAATAGATTTATACATATGGATAAAAATGAACATAGAAAAGAGAATTATTCCTGAGGATTAAAACATGTAAATACCTGTCAGACAAAATAGCTGTGAATGAAAACATGGAAAGGCTTAAAATAAATAATATTAAATGGCATTTCATAGATAAAGTTTTTTTAAATATCTATTTTTATAAAATGATATAAGTAAAATAAAATTTTTATAAATAAAACAAATAATTTGTTTTTTAAAATAAGCATTTTTACACTAAAAACTAAGGAGGAAAGAACAGGGGGAAGGAGGAGGCTATCAAGCAAATGGTTAATCTCACTTTTCATCAGTTCTTAGGCTAATACAGTCAATTTAGCAATTTAATTCCTCTCAGTGATTGGCCAAGAAACAAAATATTGAAGACCTTACAGACATGTGTGTCTGATTTAAAGGAGCCCTGGGCAGCTGCTCCTGTAACCCGGGCTGAAGGAGTGCAGGCAAACTGTATTTCAGAACACATACAACACAACTTTTATTCAGTGTATTGCTTAAAATCCTAATAAAAAAAATAAACCCCAAAGCCAGGCAGTGCCAGTGAAGTTTTCTATTTTCTGAATCTCTCATATGAGACTCTGGCACTGCTCTGCAGCCTCGGCAGGGACAAGAACCCGATCTCCACACACGTCCAGCTCTGTTCCAGCAGGCTCCAGAAGAGTCCAGAACATTTCCTGAGCACAGCAGAACTTGCAGAAAGGCAGAGGTTTTATTTCCCACACCTGCAAAGTGGTGAGGAGCAGTGTGGGAGGTGTTAGCACCTTTCTGGAAGGTTCCATGGACATTTGACAACACTTTGGAAGCGGGTTTGGGCCTGCGTAGATAAACAAGCCTGGATTTCATTTTCCAGAGCAGAGCACTGAGGGTATTGCAAAATTCCAAAGATCACAGTGAGCTGCTTGAAAGGTCAGGAAGAAAAGGAAGGAGAGAATGAATTCACCCAGTTAAAGCCATCTCAGGCAGAACCCAAGGAGGGTTTTGTGAGGCCTTATCACCGGCCCGATCTCAGGAAGGAAAACGAATTCTGAAGAGACGATGCCACAATTGTTATTGCATTCCAGGAGTGCATAAAATGTGGGCAGCCAGAGCCTCTTAAGGAACAAAGCAAGCAAAAAAAAAGGTTGTAAATACAGCCCTGGGTTGTAAATACAAACGTGTTCTTCCGATGACATTATAGATCAGGAGCGGTGAGGTTTTAATGCCGACTTCTGCCTCGGCAGCTCTTATCTGGGTCAGGAAAGGAATTCAGGTGCCCCAAACCTTTCTTTTACCTTCCCTTTTATGTCTAAAATACAGCACTAAAAGTTGCCAGATGATAACCCTCGTCATGTAAATCTCTACAGTGACTTCAGAACCAGTGACTTCTGTTTCCCAAATTCGTAACATCCCTGCAGGAGAAAACTAAAGGAGTCTCAGCAATTCATAGCAAAAAACCAAGTCCTGCTTGGAAAAGGGAGCTGTTCTCAATTACTTCAGTGAACTGAAGCCATTGAAGAACTGCAAAAAGAATTCTTCAAATCCAAAACTGATCACTGAACAGAAGAGTTACTCAGAAAAGCTGGGGCTGCCCTCCCCAAACCCAGTGCCCGTGGTTTGTGCCATGAACTGGGCTCAGTCAATCAGACTCCACACACAAATCAACCAATTCTAAGAATAAACTCCACAAAGGTCAACGATTCAGCTCGGTCCTAAACTCTACCCTCCGCTACGAAAAACAGCGTTAAAAAAAAGGAGCTATTTCCTCCCTTTCTTTTCTTTGCAAGTCTTTGCATTTTGGAAACTTGCAGCAGCACAAGGATAAACAAAGGGTTATACTTGATGGGAAGGAAAAGCAAATTGTTTTTCTGCTTTCCAAAAAAACAGCTGGAGTCAGCAGAACATCATCTACGAGGCAAATGAAAAGACAGACACGGCGTGACCCATCGAGCTGGGCCATCCAATCCTCAGCAGCCCCACTCCCTTAAAGATTAACTTCTATTTCTACCAGACTTCAAAACAACAGAGGAAAAAGCCATTCTAAGCAATAACAGCAGCAACTTCAGCGTGTTTACAATAGGAATGAACATAATGAGAATGCAGAACTAACTGTCAAGAAGACCAAAGTTTCCAAGTTTTAATGACAGCATGGAGAGGTCATCCAAGAAAGAATCACTCAGGGAAAGTCCTTCCAAAAGTGCAGCAAACCAAGCAAGTACTAAAAAATATCTGATTTTAGAACCAGCTTAACTGGGCCTATCACTCACAAAAATATAGAAAACCTACTGGAACTACTTCATAACTTTTGAGTACACACAGCTATCTTCTGCCTCTGTGCAGAGGAAATGAGTAACTTCAAAGCTAGGAAAAAAGGAAGAAAAATTGCGTATTGAAAATCAGAATCAAAGTCCAAGTTCTTCTGCTAATTTTATCAAGTTCCTACACCCAAAAATTCCAACTGGTGCTGCCCTAAGGAACAGTGAGGAGTAAGAAATGGGCTCCAGGATCCCTCTGAAGAGGGGCTTGGCTAAGGACACCCTGGGACTCACATCCTGTGCCTCAGTCTTCCCACATCCAAGATGTAAATGTTATCTACAGCCCCATAGGTGAATTCTTCAAAAATATAGGAGAAAACCTACTGGAACTACTTCATAACTTTTGAGTACACACAGCTATCTTCTGCCTCTGTGCAGAGGAAATGAGTAACTTCAAAGCTAGGAAAAAAGGAAGAAAAATTGCATATTGAAAATCAGAATCAAAGTCCAAGTTCTTCTGCTAATTTTATCAAGTTCCTACACCCAAAAATTCCAACTGGTGCTGCCCTAAGGAACAGTGAGGAGTAAGAAATGGGCTCCAGGATCCCTCTGAACAGGGGCTTGGCTAAAGACACCCTGGGACTCACATCATCCTGTGCCTCAGTTTTCCCACATCCAAGATGTAAATGTTATCTACAGCCCCATAGGTGAATTCTTCAGTGTTACAATTTCTCAGTTTCTTCCCTTTTTAAAAAAATAACTGCAGTTATTTATAAAGTTATTATAAAATTATAACTTCAATAAGGATACAGCTTGTGATTATTTGCATTCAAAAGTGCTTTAAACTTACTTGTTGCTGTGCTGATTTTATATATTTCCTTTTACTGAGAATACAGGAATCCCACATTACCTGAAGTTCTCCAAAGAGCTACACAAATGTTTGCTTTGTGAGTGAGCAAAGAGAAGGTTGATTTATTTTCCACTAATTTTCTATTTATTTCCATTACTACCCTTATGGTAACGATAAAAATCTCTACCTTTGGAGATTCAAATCCATAAGCCCATAATAAACCAAATCACCTCCTCTACACATCTTTGAAAATTCACCCAAATATTCCCTCCTCTGACTCTGGATGTTTTCATCAGTCTTGAGCTCCTCCAAGAAACCCAAGGCTCCAGTGCTTTCCTTGAATTGTTTTGCAAAAGCTCATTCTGGATCTTCAGCGATGGCAATGTGAACACAAAGAGAGCAGCCAAGAGGAGAAAAGCAACACATTCCTGTCCTCTCCCTTGTCCTTTAAACAAACAGCTCACTGGGAAAACTCTGCTCAGAGGAACAGAGTCATTACAGGCTGTGTCAGCTAGAACAGAGCTTGGGCCAATAAATCACCGAACACGCCGCTAATAAAACTTGAACCACTTCCACTGGGGCAGCTCTTCAGCATCTCCACAGCTTCTTCATAAAATAAAGATTTAAAGGAGATATAGGAATACAATATTCTCTCTAGAAGAATCTGATGTTAACAGTCAGAACTTGTCTGAGCTAAGTCAGGGCTTATTTTCAGTTTGCAGAACGATGCACTCAAAACTCCCTACTCACAGCACAGTTTTATTTCTTTCTCAAATCTCACTGAAACACACTGTAAAATGACATCTGATAAACCACTGCAAATTAATACATGAATTAATAAAGCTGAGGGAATGAAAAAGCCAAATCAGAATCACCTAACATTGCTTTCCCCCAAGCACATCCCATCATGTTCATCTTAAGACACTACTGGTTGATTTTTAATTTCACAGCACTTTATAAGAACTTAATTCCCTACAAAATTTATAGTACAGAAAAAAAAAATCTGGTTTTGGTATTTTCCAGACTTTCATCCCCTCTATCTTGACTTTGTTCTTACTTCTTAATGAAAAACATTTTAAATTCTTTTCTGTCTTGTTTCAGTCTTTTTTCCCTATCAATTTAATAGGAAAACTTTCTTTTTCCAGCATTTTCACTGGTTTCTTTTCCCCAGTTCTCTCCAGTGTCCTTTGCAGTGGTCCATGCTCAACCTTTTTTATAACTAATTTTGATTTACTATTTCCTAGGGGGGAATTTTAATGAATATGTCACACCTTGTACCTGTGAGGAATCCATACCAGAGGTTTTATTTCAGGCTGAGAGGATGGGCAGTTATTAATAAAAAATCCTTTCAGGATTTTGTCTCTGATCCCAAAATAAGGCAGAAATGGCATATTTTGGCTCACAGGGAATGCCATGAAGGCAGAGATTCCCAGGCTCACCTCCATCCTAAGGAAACCTTCCTGATTTCTGGAGAAATAAGGATTTTTCTGTTCAGTGCCTGGCAAGGTTCATTAAAGATGACATATGTCAGCTGAAGTGTCCAGTGATTTTAAACACAGTTTTCTAAACAAATTCCAAAAGAAGTAACTCATTTCAACAGAAATTCTTTGCCTTTAATCATTCAAAGGACTTGCTGGATTATCACTTCAAAAATCAGTGAAGCAGGGCCATTGTGTATTTTTAAATAAATAGCTCCAAGAACCCACTAAAGTGATGCTACTTCTCTAAAAATCAATCTGTAATTCTTTTCTGGGTCTTACAAAACACAGAGCTCTCCATAGGAATGGAATTACAAAACTCCATCCTTAATTCCTGCACTGCAGAGCAGCCAGAAAGCAGATCCATGACAGAGAGCACAGAGAGGGAATATGCAATAAATAATGGGTAGACTGATACTGTTGTAGCAAAAGCTTTGTTTATTACAAAGAAAACAAATCATATAAGTTGTTTTATCTAATATTTTTTTTGGTTGGTTGTTTTGGTTTTTTTTGGTTTTTTTAGCAAACCAATTTTTTTGTTGTTTATAAACTGTATAAAGCAATATTGTTTATAAATTCCTCTGCGTTCCTTCTAGATGAAAGGCCCTGTGTAAATGTTATTACTCTCACACTGTCACATACTTTCCAAAACTCTTCCATTGTTCTTGCACTTCCTTCTGTTTAAGTATCACCCATAAAATGGAGTAAAAGAGCAAAGGAGCAGGATGGACCCACTGAGAAATCAGGTTTGCCACCCAGGGCCTTTTTTTCTTACTTATTTTTTATTATTATTAAATTATTATTATTACTACAGAGATCTCCTTCCCTGTTCACTCTACCATGGCAGTTTGAAGCATCTACACTTGGATGGTCCCAGTGGGTCCCTCCCAGCTCACAAATTCCATCACTTTATGATTTTACTGTTACTCCACAGGTCCAAGCACAATCCCAGAGCTTTCACTAAAAAATATCAGTGGCCTTTCATGTTCATTAGGCCTCGCTGTTTAATTTAGCACTAATTTGATTGATTTCAGTGCAATGTTTAATCTCAGGTTTACTTTCTTTTTTTGTTCAGACTTGGACAGTGACAAATAATAAAAGCTGCCACTGAGGTTGTTGTTTCTGGGCAGGACAATGTCAGATGGCTTTGTCTGCCCTTTAACATTAAGGATTTGGGTGCTTTAGATAAAAATAACTTCTATAGAAACAAAGAGCACTTCCTGTTTTACATCTAATTTGTAAAACTGTCAGAGCCTGGAGATATGACAGACAGACATCTTGGGGACTGAGGCCTCTGTTGTGGCTTTATGCAGCTTTTCTGTTGTATTTACATTTTCCTGCAGTGGAGCAAAACCTCCTGCAAGCACCAATGTTTGTTCTCATAAATCCACCACGGTGCCCTAAAGATCTCTCCAAAAAGTGTTTCAGCATTATCCTGGACTGGTGAGACACTGATCCCCACAGCCAGAAAAAAACACTCTTATATATAACGCTGTTAAAAAGAAAAAGCAAAATTAAACCAACATTTCTCAGGGAAAAACACCACGAAGGGGTAGGTGGTCATATAAATGTGGGTGTATAAAAATTAAAAGTGCCTATAGCAATCCACAGGGACATACTTGGCTCTTCTTCACTGATCAAGAAAATCCTGTGACTCAGGAGCTCCCTTCCCACCTGCCCTGAGGACTTTCGATCGGAGCTGATCCCCCACAGACAAAGGAATCCTGTCAATTATTATCCCGTGTGGGATAACCAGGAGAAATGGCCACAGCTGAGGAGGGAAACACACACAACTTCTTGAAGAATGTGACTCTTCAGGCATTAAACCCCTTCACAGGACACATAGTGTTTTTACTTCAAAGTCAGGAGCTCGAGCTGCTTCCTGCGAGCCCGACAGGGAAAGGAATTCCAACAGAAATGTCCAAAAAAGCCTTGAAAATTTCCAGACCAGCCTTGTGACAAAGTGAAACCACCAAATTATTCCTTGTGTGTGAATGTGAGAGCACGCAGCAATCCCAAATCCAAACTGCAGATCAGAGCACCCAACAGCATTTGCTTTGGGGGTTTTATTCACTTGGAGAGGTGCAGGGCATTCAACATCCACAGACTGATTTTGGCTGGGGGTGAGGAAAACCTTTCCAGGCTTTCTATACAATAAACTACTCTGACTAAAATCTGCAAAATTACCTCTCTGGGCTCTACAGAACAGCATCAATAGCAACGTGGTGCCAGCTAATGGCTGCAATAAGTGTCTCCATCCCTGGGGAATGCTGGATGGAGAATATATCAATATGAGGAGTGAAGGGCCAGGGAAGCTGGACACAGGGATGATGCCACATGCATGATGTTATCTGGGAGGATCTTTACTCAGGGCCCAGGGGGTGGGCAGGATATTCTTTATGGAGAAGGAAAGGATCCATCAGGCCATATTCATAATCAGCACTAAGTAAGCAGTTTTGGGGTGAGGAGCACTGATGGAATAGAAATCAATGGAATTCAGCTTTTCTGCAGCTTTTCTTTAGAGCAAAGTAGGGGCAAAAAAAGCCTGAGCATCACTTTGGTTTCTGATCCTTCAGTCACATGCAGAAAAGGCTCTGAAGGAAATCTGAAGTGAAGCACAATTAAACTCAGCTATTTCAGAAGCTATTTAAAATCCACACCTTGACACTCACAACTAGTAAAGGAAACACATTCTTAACATAAGCATCAAATGAATTTTTCTTTAATTTGGCCACATGAGCACCTAAACCAGTGCAGGATATGAAATTCCTGCTGGGCTTTCTCCTCCCCTTGGTGTATTTCCTTTAGGGAAAAGGAGCTGGCTCCAAGCACGAGGAGAGCAGTGATGGATGGAAGTGACTGCCATGAGACTGATGTTCTGCCTTCTCCTAGCAGACATTTAAAAATCAGAACACCCCACAGGGTAGATTAGGGGATATCCTGGTAATTTTTCTACAATAGTTACAGCATGTTTTTGCTCCACATTTAAGCACCTGTCTTAAATTCCCTCTCCCAGTCTGGAGCACCTGTACACTGAGGTTTTGTTACCTCAGTGTAACAAAAGGCACAAATAAAACATTCTGGCTCCCTGCCATCCAAGTCAAATCAGCATATTTCCATGTGATCCCAAGCAGGGGAAAACAAAGGTTGGTGCTCTGTCAAACTTGCTCAGGAAAAATCAGGAAATGCAGGAGTTAAAACATTCCAACAGCAGCACGAACTTGTCCATCTACATCCTGAATATTTTATGGTATATTTATTGTAACAATATATTAAGCTACACATCCAACCACAAAAACAAAAACAGAAAGACAAATACTCCTCATGTGCACGGCAGCTGCATTAGCATTTCTGAGTATCTTCAGAATTCCTGACACTGCTTTTAATTGGACATTCTGCATTTCATTTCTATGTATAAATAATCAACAAAGCAGACCAGAGCTTCTGCTTCATATTTGTTCTGTCTCAGTGAGGTTCTAAGGCTCCCACACCACTTAGGGATGGAAGAGGTGATTTCCACACCATCACCAAATCTTGAAAATAAAGATTTTCTTTTCCCTAAAAGTAACACAAAACCCAACAAAGAGCCAGTGATCCTCAGTAATATTTCTGCCCTTTGTGCCCTCCCTTTTGACCAAAACCAGTCAGAGAATTTTTTTCATGCTGTCAAATATCTCAGTGACGTCCTCAGAGCTGAGGTGCACCAGCACCAGTCTGGACAGGACACAGGCTGCCCCAACAATGCAAACAAAAAAGCCTCCAAGACCTTTTCCTGAGCTTCCTTTTCAAGGATTTCTATTTTTTAATTGATACTGGCACTGTCCTTTAATAATTTTTTTCAAAGGCACAGCCAAGGAAGGCAGTGGCCAGTTGGCTGCCTCCCAGAAATCCCTGCAGCTAACGAGGGAGCTCATTTACATCCCATTCCAAACACATCAGAGGAATTTAAGCCTTTCAAGATACGCTCTCAGGTCGAGGAGATTTCAGCACATGAAATGGGGAAACTCAGACAAAAGCTCTGCTGCAGCAGACGTGCCAGGGCACAGCACCTGCCTGGGAGCAGGATCCAGGGGATGGCTGAGCTTGGGATCCTCAGCACAGGTCCCAAAACCCATAAATCCAGGGAAAAAACACAGCTCTGCCCACTCACAGCATGGCACTGCCAGAGGGAAGGGCTGTGCTGGCTCCAGCTCTGGCAGCATCCAAAATGCCCCAAAAATGAGGCTGTCCTTAATTAAACCAGAGGAAAGTTTCAGAAAATCTTGAGTTTCTAATATTAAAAAGCAGCACAGCTGGAGAAATACTTGGCATTAGTGATATTTCAGGAATTTTTGGACTTTAAAAAAAATAATTTCATCATTATCTCCAAAAGTTTTATTTTATCCTCTTTAAATTCCAAAGCTGTTCCACAAAACACACAGCAAATCAAATTTATGTTTAGGAATAGAGTATCCCTGCTCCTCAAAATTAACTTCAGGGCATTAATTTTTAAAAATAAATTGCAGTATCTTAAAAAAAAACCCAACAAAATAAGCCCAAAAATTCTCAGAATACACATTTAACTGAGGGGTTTTCTATACTTTTGGTCTAAAATAAAGCAAGGTTTGTACTCATTCTTTTTGATGAAATAAAAGGGAGTGATGAATAGGACACAAATAAATCCTTTCCCCTTTGGATCTTGTCACTGAATCCCAGCAGAGTCCCAGTATCTCACATCCATGGATAGGAAGAAACTGACACCTATTGGCAACTTTAATATTACTGCATGAAGCTGCTTTCCCTCAAACTATGACAAAAACAGCTTCTCCTAAGGAGATTCTTCTATAAATACAGAGATAATATTAAAAAAAATTTAAACTTTTCTAATTGTGACTGAAAATACATCCAGAAAAATGAAGATTCGTTTTAACAATAAAATTCTGACCTTTCCAAAGTAAATTATGAACTGTAAAGTCACATAAAAAACCCCAATGTGCCTAAGGAACAACCAAAAATGAACAGTGGGTAGACCACTGTTGATATGGGTTGAATTGCTGCTGATGTGATAACCTGGAACTCCCACCTGAGGTTTTTACACATATTTGTGCAAAATGAACACAAGAATTGTTCAGCTACTGATGGATGGCAGTGTGGATGCCCTTCACAATTAGTTACAGCAATAATAAATACGGAAAAGAGTTCAATATTCACAGAAAAAGATTTGGATTTGGGATTTTTTTTTTGAAGCAAGTATTCCTGAAGCTCCAAATTATTCACTGAGACCTGCTTTGAGAATTTAAAAATAGAGAAACAAACAAAAAGATCTGTTCTGTCCACCTCTGAGCCCAAAATTGTACGTACTGGTGACGAAGAATTTTTTGGTGAAAGTGCAGCTGTCGAAGGCGGCGATTTTCTCCTGCAGGACCACAACGAGGATCCTGAAAACACAGAAATGGAAGGTCCACTTTAGACATTAAATGCATTGGTTTCAAGATTCAATATCTAAATGTAATTATTTCAAAAGCATCAATATAAACTCTGCAGTGATGAAGTGCCAGGTTACCAATCCCTGGCAGTTATTGAGGGCTCTCTCTCCTCCCAACCACACGAACTCCTCTGCAGGAAGCGCAGGGGGCTGATCCACAGCAGCACAGCACTTTTGTGATACAGCTCTTGCACTCCAAGCTCCATTAAAAAGCAAGAATGGAGCTGCAAAGACCCTGAATTACTGTCACTGACTCAAACAACAATCGGCAGAACACGAGCTAAATGTGGAATAATCCCACTGCCCGCCTCAGTGCACATTTACTAAAACATTTTATTTACTAAAAGCAAGGGGGAGTGTAATACCAAGAACATCAGCTGAGATGAACACAAACAGAGCTGAGAGAAGCAGAATTTGGGTCAATTAGCATATTAAAGATGGATGTTTATCTGTTTGCTTGTACATTACACTTTTATTGTAAAGGCCAAAACCACAGGGTAACAGGAAACATGGTGCTGCCTCAAAAAACAGAGCCCAGAGATGCAAATGTGGAAGCAGAGCAGCATCTTGCAAGTTTTAGAACCAGGGAACACTCTCCCACACTGATTACTTCCCAAAATCAAGTTTTTAAAAGCCTGACATGAAAGAAGTACCTGGGAAACCAACACATAAAACCTACATTTAGCAATATGACATAATTAATAATCTGTTATTCTCTCATTAGGCAGACTATGAGAAAGTATTTTTTAATTAGCTGTCAATATAAAGCATTATTAAATAGTGTTTTAATTATTCTAATTGTAAAGATACAACATGGAAAAAAAATTAATCACATCTCTCACTGACTAAAACACACACCTAATGCTTCATGTGAACATTATGACTGTGTGTTACAGCCTGGAACAGTCACCTTTAAAAGGGATGAATCACCTCAGCCTCAACTCATGTCCTTGGGGAAAGGGTGATGATTCTCTCCCAGCAGTGTGAAATCAGCCTTTAACCCCTTTTTCCCTATTTTCATCTGTTTTGGTACAAGAATATTTCCTCTTATCCCATGAGAGCTCAATACCTGGGAAGAACTACACTAAAATCAAAATATTCACCATCCCCTCATGCTTGCTGATGTTTTCAGATAAATAAATAACATAAATTAGTTTTGGACATATTAGTAGTTTTAGTTAAATGACATCTTCCAATTGTTGAAACTGCAGGAGAGAAAAACAGAAGATAATACATCAATTCTAACTTTTTCTACATTGCCTAAAGTAAAGGAAACCAATGAATAAAGGGAAGGCTTTGACTGCAAGGTGGAAGTGTAATGTGTATGTACTGAAAACCTATGGATATTTGGGAATATTTCTCACTCCTGGAGATTTTTGTTTTCTCCTCCTTGAAGACACTCTGTCTTTCTGCAGAAATGAACCCCCCAGATGGAAGATTCCAGAGGATTTATTGATTTATTTTTTTTAGTAGCAGTTTACACTTAGTTGCACAAGTTTGATGCACACTCCCCATCTGCATCAAAACCAGGCACAAAAACCAAATAATTCTGAATTCCCCAATGATTTGTGTTATTATTTACTGAAGGACCATCCATTCTGGCATGGCAATATGGATTCCCAAAGAAATGCAGGAATTTCTTCATCCAGGGCTCTACCTTTACCCCAGGAGCTGGATTGCACCACTCCCCCAGGGCACCTGAGGCCACGGTGACTCACGGCACTAATGGGAGGGTGAAGGGAGCAGAACGTCAGCAGGGCTTGGACCAAAGTCACCACTCCAAATTCTCCCACCAGGAGTGCCAAGGGATCAGCAGGATCCTCACACACGGATCCTGGGATTTCTCTTCTGCCTTAAAAAGACATGGCAAACTAAAAAGCAACCCACAAAACTCCAGTTTTGTGTGTCTGGGAGAGATGGGCATTTCACATTAACTCAGCAAAATTTGATTCCATGGACACAACAGATGCTGTTCCTCTGGAACTCTGTCATCCTCAGCCTCCAGACTATTTTCTCTCTATCCCTACCCAGAGATGCTGCTTTGTTATTTGACTCACTGGAATATTATTCCCTGCAAACCACAGGCTGCACACCAGGAATGTTTTGGATGTGCAGGGAGGCAAAATCTGACAGCCCAACACAAAGAAGAGACATAAACTCCTTAGTGCTCTGTGCTGTTTAAACTCTCTGTGATCCCATTTCCCCAGCTGTAGGTGGATCATCGAGGATTTCAGCGATTCCTGCTCACCCTTTAGCACAACTGAAAGAAGCTTAAATGATTTTTTTTTGTTTGAGCTTCTTAAACCAAAGCCATGGGGGATGTACACTGATGCATTCCAACTGAAATACTCCTTGAGAAACAGAGAATCAGAGCTGTGCTTACAGGAGAGTGAGAAACAGAAAATCAGGAAGGTCATACACCAGAAATTTTATTTATTACCAAAAATAAATAAAATTTATTTCCCAAACACACAGGGAATGCAGAGAGAGCACCCTTACCTTTTATTGCAATGCAGGTCATAAATAGGAGTTTTGAACTGGATGGACTTGACCATCTCTCCTGTCCTCAGGGAATACAGATCCACACAGCAGTAGGGTGGGCTAGTGCTGAAAGGAATAAAAAAAAGAATTTAATGGAAATCAGGGCATTTTAAAAACTGGGGTTTAATTCTTTCTGCTTCCTTGTGTTGCTTAGCACCCTGAAGGAAAAGTCACAGAACCACAGAATTATTAAGATTAGAAAAGACCTCCAAGAACATCAAGTCCTGGACCCAGAATTCCAGCAATCCCAGCAGAACCCTGGAGAACAAAGGGTCAATATAAACCTCCTACATTTAGAAGGAAAACTGAATAATGATCTTCATGATGGCCATCAACCTGTATTGTGCCACTGATTATCAAACACTTGGTCTCTTTTACCACCAGGAAGACTTTGGAAGTTTTAAACCACATCCTAGTACAAAACTACTCCTCAGAGTAACTCTCTCCTACAGGGAGGACTCTCCCAGAGCAGAGCTGAGAGCTGAGCTGCCTGCCTGAGGCCGATGGAGACACCTCACCCAGAATTTACATTACATCCCTGATGGACTTTTGTTTGAACCGTACAGATCTTTTCAACTCTTTGTGTCACTTTTATCATTTTCATATAAATAAAAGCTTTAAGGCCATTTCTTAATAAAAAAGGCTGAGTGGGAAAAGCACTGAGTGTTCGATAGGGCCGAGGAAGGCAGTGGTGGAAACCCTTTTAGGGGCTGAGGAGAGGCTTTGATGTGGCAGCTCTGTTCCACAACACCTTTCTCCCCCTCCAAGAACGCATTAAAACCTTGGCTATTTCTAGGTCAAGGAATATGAAGGAGCACAAATTGCCAGCTGTACAAACACATCCTGAGCATTGGTAAAAGAGGGTGTTCCCCCCCTGCCCGTATCTGTTTTATTTTACAGAGTTTCACACAATTCCTGCCCCAGCACTCACTTGTCTCTTGGATCTGCTCAAGCTGCTCGAGAATTTTCTGGAAAGCTGGAGGACAAATGTCAACTGTTTACCCCCAATGCCTCAAGATCATAAAATGGTTTATACACTAATGTAAAATATACAGTAATGCAAAATATACAGTAATGTATAATATACAGTAAATGCACAGCAAGACAACTGTCAGAAAAATAACTGAAAAAATAACTTTTGACATTTTGCCCACTGAAATTTTTCCCAAAATATACATTTTTCTAGGCTAATAACTAGAGGGTGCAATTTATTACTTCAAGCACTTCAAAGGCCCTTCAAAAACACCTTTAAACCAGTGAAACTCGAGTCAGTTCCTTCACATTAGAGTTCACTCCTGCTCAAAAACACAGAAAGCCACTGCAAGATCTAGGTACAAACTTTTTTAAATTATGTGATTTATTACCTCTAGCAAATTATAATATTGATAGAAGGGGAATTTCAAAACAGGAATCTCCAAAGTAGATACAGCTAAAATTATATAAACACACTTAATAGTGATTACTATTTTCACATCAGCCTGTTTTGAACAGTTTTTCCAATTTATGCGTAATAATTCTGTCACTCAAATGCATTATTATTATTGTTATTATCTCTTGGTTGATAACTGAAAAAATAACTTTTGACATTTTGCCCACTGAAATTTTTCCCAAAATATACATTTTTCTAGGCTAATAACTAGAGGGTGCAATTTATTACTTCAAGCACTTCAAAGGCCCTTCAAAAACACCTTTAAACCAGTGAAACTCGAGTCAGTTCCTTCACATTAGAGTTCACTCCTGCTCAAAAACACAGAAAGCCACTGCAAGATCTAGGTACAAACTTTTTTAAATTATGTGATTTATTACCTCTAGCAAATTATAATATTGATAGAAGGGGAATTTCAAAACAGGAATCTCCAAAGTAGATACAGCTAAAATTATATAAACACACTTAATAGTGATTACTATTTTCACATCAGCCTGTTTTGAACAGTTTTTCCAATTTATGGGTAATAATTCTGTCACTCAAATGCATTATTATTATTATTATTGTTATTATCATCTCTTGATCGAACATGGTAAGACCATTCTACCAATGCTTTTGTCAACCATACTGTG
The DNA here is from genome assembly GCF_017590055.1 of Onychostruthus taczanowskii. Lineage (NCBI taxonomy): Eukaryota > Metazoa > Chordata > Aves > Passeriformes > Passeridae > Onychostruthus > Onychostruthus taczanowskii. Next base: position 1,983,361 of record NW_024506882.1, on the reverse strand, counting down.
TAAAACCTTGTGTTCAAATGCCAATAACCAAGGAGTATCATGGAATCACAGAATTCCAGATTGGGTTGGGTGGAAAGGACCTTAAAGAAAGCTCATCCACTTTACAGGGACACTTTCCACTATCCCAGGTTGCTCCTTGTCCCCTAGCCTGGAATATTTTTTGTAGATATGCCAGAAAAACTCTAAAATTCTGTCACAAATAAAATTCTTGTGAGTAAGTCCCATAGGTTATCAACAAATATTCAGTTTGCATCCTGATTGTTCAAACAGCTGCAGAGAGAGCAACTTCTTTAAAGGTAATGGACACAAATCCACCAACAACTTTAAAATGTGGCAATAATAAATGTATAAATACACTCAGGCCTTTGTATCTTCTTCTATTTGAGTGCTGCAGTGCAGGCATGGAGGGGAAATAGCAGATGCCTCATCCAGATGGCACTTGGTGACATCTGTGCTCGTGCCCCATGACAGCATCACCTCTTCCCAGAACTGCTGGGTCCCACCATGGCAAAAAAGCTCTGTGCAAAATGTTTGCACAGAGACAAACATACCACTCAAAACATTCATGCTCTTTTAATGGAAAAAAAAAAACTTAAAAGGAGAAGAGTGATGGAATCAACATGAGGAAAGTTTTACTGTGCCTTGAAGGCTTTGCTTTATCAAGGGTTGATTTTCCTCCTCTCTGCCACACGATGAACATCCCACTCAAAGAGAGATGGACCTCAGTGGCAGGCTGGCCTCATGAGTCTAGAAAGGAAAAAAAAGAGCTTGGAGGTGTAAAACTGAAATAAAACTTTTGCTGGGAAAACTTTTGCCCTGTACGAAACGTTCTTTACGTGACGGAAAAAGAGCTTGGAGGTGTAAAACTGAAATAAAACTTTTGCTGGGAAAGCTGCCCTGTACAAAACGTTCTTTACGTGACGATTTTCCAGTCAATTGTGGCCTTTAATAAAATCTTTGGCCAATATCACTGCATTTCATACCACCTTCACAAAGTTTCTTTAAAGCCCAGCCTAAAGCACAGGCTTAATTTTATTAATTACTTACAGACTTATTTTTATTAATTACTTTTGGTGCCTTTAAGAGGAAACAAAATTATTAAAACTTACACCGAAAGCCTATTTAAAGTAACTAATAGTTCAACATAATCTCTTACTAGGCCCAGTTTTAACAACCTGCAGGATTAAAAGAAATAGAATTTGCTGTAAATATTAGGTTGCTAAGAGCCTGAACTGGAATATAATTTCCAAACTTGCAGAGACAACAGGTGAGAGAAAAGTGACAGCAATTCCAAGGAACTGGCTGTTCAAGGTATACCCAAAAGATTTGCACAGCAAATTACTCCACAAGGTTGAGTTGTTTTTTTTTAATTACTACTCTATAAAGCATCAAATCTACCAATAAATTGCTGGTTAAAAAAGGCTATTTCCTTGTGGGAATGTGGAGGATGCTGACAGTGACCCAAGTCTTTAATCAGCAGGGGTGGTTACAATTCTCCTGTTCTAACTCTCTGGTGCTTCACAGAAGGGGAAGAGAAGCAAAACAAAACCAGAGCACAGAGTTAATTAATTGAATATTGGAAAAATTCCTGCCTGAACCTTTACACTGGAAAGTTGAAGCATGAGATTTGATTATGATCTTTGTAGCAATATTAGGAACATGGTGAGACCACAAAGGCAATTCTGTTCTCCTCAAGGGCCCTGAAGAAGGTTTGCTCAGATTAACAGATTTCAATTCTGGAAGGATCATCTTCTCTTTCCAGGCCATGAACAAAATGTCCCAGAAGCTCAAAGAAATTATTTTTTACCAAGCAACCTAATCTTGTCTTAAAAGACTTTGACCAACAATGAGTCCTCTATTTTTATGGTGAGCGGTTCCAACATTTTGATCCTTTTATTTTTATGAAATGACTTCTTAGTGCCTGACAGAATTGGTACATATTCTGCTTTTTGGCTTCTATGTCTCTGTCAAGGACACAAAAAGGCTCACTGCCTTCAGTTACCTTTTGTCAGTAATCACCCAGAGCAGTCCAGGCACCAAGAAAGTGAAAAAACTTTTGAGCCTTAAGCTGTAAGGTTTGTTTTCCAGGCCTGGCACTGAACTCCTCTAAGCCCTCTTCAGCAGGGCAATTCTCCCCTTTCTTTCTGAGAGATGCACACCAGAAAGAAAACTTTAAAAAAATAATAAATTAAAATATTTCTTTCTAAGAAAGAGCCTTCATTAGGCTCTCTGCATCCCATCTTTTCACAATAAAAACTTGAAAACTCCACTCTGTAAGTAATTTTCAGATTCATGGTACTTAACAGATTCATTCAAAATCAAGAAAAGCAGCACAAAATTTCTCAGAAAGTGACGCTTCCCCCAAAATGTGTGCGCAGCACTGAATCACAAAGCAGCAGAGACATTTTAAGTGCACCACAAATTACAAAAAGCATGGAAACACTTATTTCTAAATAAGAAAAACCTGTACCAACCTTAGACACATGTTACTAAATCTAATCCTTTAAATACAAGGGAGGGAGTTATTTGATACAGCACTAAAATAGTTGTGTTAAACACCAGGAGATACAAACTTCACTGTTGCATCTTCCTCAAATGCTTTGATCAAGTCTATCAGCACAGGAAAAAAAGTTCACCTTAGCTGTGAACTTCACCATCTCCACTGAAAATATTTTTATTACTTGCCCATGACACAAGAAGTCACCAAGTCCGCAGAAATCTTTTGTAACAGGTAAAATGAGTCAGGCTTCAGGCTCAGGAATCTACTTTTTTTTCATCATAAGGAATAATTTTATTTCTGTTAGCTCATCACTGAGGCATTCCTTCACAGGGCAGGGTCTAACTGCACCTGGAATGACCCAGGAAGGACTGACTGAGGGATTGGTTGAAGGAGTGGTTTCTGTCTCCTGAATAACTCTGGCCATGGGCTGTGAGAGAACCTGAGACTCCACAGTGACTTTTCCAGTTCTGAGCAACTTCAACAACCATTAATCCACTGCTGTTCCATGAAAACAACAACTCCTTCAATTCGCATCTGCAGCTGAGGCGTCAGAAATCAGTTAGGGGGGAAAACTTAGGACTGGGTGTGTGCAAATATTGATTATTGCAACAGATTCTACGAGAGAAAAGTAAAATGGGAATCCTTAAAAATATCAGAATAGCAACCTCCAAATCCCTTATTCTGGCAGCTCTTCCCACATCCAGCAGCACATAACGTGCTTTGACTGTTGTGCCCTCTCTGCCATCCCTCACACTCATCATCAGAAGATTCTTTCTAGGTTTGAGGGGGTTTTACTGGGTTTGATTTTACATTTCAGGACGCACGGAGCTGGCGAGAGCCCAGAGCCACCTCAGCATCCCCCGGCATGTGGCACTCCTGTCGCTGGAGTGTAAAACCCAGCACAAGCTGCCTCCTCAGCCGTGGCCTTTGCAGGGACACGCGGGTGTGACACACTTTCCACTCCAGTGAGACGTGCCACATGTTCCAGAGCAGAGCTGTCCCATCACATTTCCACTGGTTAATACACGGAGATTAGCGGCATCTCCCAGATTTGTTTGTCTGCTTGACCGTGGCTGTCACTGAGGGGAAAGTACAGCTGGAGCTCCACTTGAGGAGCAGGATCATCTTTCCTGGCATATTCTGGACTAGATTGTGCTTGTTTGTAGCTAAACAAGCTTTTTATACACAATTTATGAAGCTGCACTGGCTGTCTTTGATCGTTCTAAGAACACGCACGAAAGTGAACACATTTCTGTAAATCTTCATTAACATCAGCAAAGATTCATTTCTGACAGAATACAACTGCATTTATCATATCTCTATCAACAACTAATATTTCTGTGATCAGCTGATTAAGCCACAATCTGATGTGTTTCTCCCAAAAAATACAAAATTAAAGTGTTGTCTTTCCCTTCCTAGTGTCAAATGAAGCAGAACTCACCACTGAAATAAAAGCACATCATTTGTATTGCAGTAAGAGCCACACTGATCTCCAAGATCATCCAGGACGGACCAAAATCAAAAATGTAGCAATTTTTGCATATCAAGAGACAGCCACATGTCACAGCTTAAAAGGAAAAGATCACATTTCTGGGAGCACAGCTCTGAGGGCAAACTGATGCTGAAATACCTCAGCTCCAGCCAAATTTCACCAAGCACACATAGAACCCAAATTGAGCATTTTGTGGAGCCATTTACAGCCTCAGCTAGACAGAGATTTTTAAAAGTACCAGTATTTCTAACACTCCAAAGCAATATCAGAGCTTTTTTTCTTTATTCTGAAGCATTTGTACTGACAGAATTTCCTGATTAATGGTGTATCAGAAGACAGCACAGTTAACACAGATTGCAGCTGACGATTTATACAATTTATTGTATAAATTTATTGTATAAATATTGTATTTATACAATTATTGTATATATCTGAGGCATGTTCCTCTTCAACCTGTGAACATCCGAATCCCCTACCTCGTCTGTGACTGCACATCCAACAACCAGCCCTGAAAAATCTTTCCCTGCTACCGCTAAAACCTTTATGAAGGACCAAATATTTCATCCTGTTAGTTCTTGTAACCCGTTTCTTTCCATTTCAGGCTCAGTTTTTTTCCCCTTTCTGTGCTCTCCCCTCATGATTCACGAGCCTCACAGGCCCCTCGGCCTCTCCCCTCAGCACCAACAAAGGCCGCGTTAAGCCGGCGGCTCCAGGCCCGCCCGCGCCGCCATCCCAGCGCCCTCAGAACCACTTTGGGGCTTCACCACTAAGCACAAAACCTTGCCCTGACCTGTCTGAACTAAAATTCTTTTGCCCTCGGTGTCATTAACGGCGTAAGAAAGCCGTGGGGTTGTGCAACACTTCATCACCTCGGCATTAGGCAGCCTCTGCCGGCAGTTACGTGACGGAGATCATTAGAAGATGTCTGTCAGCTGCACAGGACTCTGCTAAACCTTAATTGTTTATATGCCAGTTTATGGCTCAAATGACAATTTTTGAGGAGCTTGAAAACAATCCCGTTTCCAAGAAATAATTAGAGGGTTTTAGAGCGCGTATGACTGAAGCTGAGCAGGAACGAGCTTGGATCTTCTGCTTAAAGCACTTGAAAAGTGCTCTGAACAGCAAAGCTGCTCTGAGGCTCTGGTCACATCAGGTAGGCCAGAATTCCCCCAAGTGCCCACTAATTACATGTTCTTAGGTATTTCTTACTCTGTTTTATGACTTGAATCACAGACCATGTTCTACAGATGTGCAGAGTTCTCACCGTAGCTGAACTCACCAAAAGCTGGGTTGAAATGATGAAATAACACCTGAAAATAATTACTTGTGGAGCCCCACAAGCAGCAAAAAGAATATTCTGCCTTTCCTTACACTGGTCTTAAAGTTGAAACCCTCCATGAATTGCTTAACATCAAAAATAAACTTCAGTTGATTTTATATCCTTTCTCTCAATGAAGAGTGATGCAGCCACCCCTTCTGCTGGAGCACTCTTCATTAAATTTGGAAGAATTTCCTAGTTAAAGGTGGTTGATATTCCCAGGAGGAATTACAACTGCTAAGGAAAGGCACACAGGAACACAGCATTCTCCCCAGAGAGTCACCTGATGCTGAAATGGGAGATGCAGTTGTTCAAATTGTGCAGGCAAAATTGATTAAAAGGTTGCATTATTTCATTATTGCCTCACTGCAAAATATTATCATTAAAATGTTCTATTAATAATTTGAATCACTGTTAATTTTAAAAATAAGTCTGTGAGCAACCATCCAAAAATGTGTGAGGGGTCTCCGCAGGTAATATTCTAATATATTATCTAGTCAGAATTAAAAGAAGGCAGGGCATTAAGGAAGATCTTTTTTTAAGCACATGCCTTACAGCTTCAGCAAAAGCCAGGAGCCTTCTAAATCTCTGCTTTGAATTACTGAAGAAATATTTGTTGAATTATAAATTCAAATTTGCAAATTTAAAATTTAAAGCTACTAAGATCATTCATTCTGTTAAAAAAAAAACGAACTAAAGAAAAATAATAATAATATTAGATTTTTTTAAATTATATTTTAATTGTCTTTTCCTCTGCTCTGGAGGTTTAAAAGGAGCTCATCCATATACGAATGGTTGAGCTCAGCAAACTCCCATGACATTTTGTCTGTATATTAAACATTTTTGAAGAAAGGAAAAGAAAAGCACAGGAAGGACTCGAGAGAGCCCATGGTAAGGGAGAAAATGGCATTTAGTAACAGATGCAAAGTTCAAATACTGTCAATTGTAGGGAATTACTCGAGTGGCAGCAGCTGTGTAACAACACAGAAACAAGGGCTGGAAGTTGAAGCAGTTTCAATCAGCTGCTCCAACTACAAGCAAGAAGTGACTGCACTTGTTTAGGAAAAAACAGATTAAAGAGCATCCTCTGTGAAGCCACTGGGATCTGACAGCTTGAAGTGTCCTCAAGAAAAGAGAACAACTTCAATCATCCTGAAATTTCTGCCTTGCAATGTCCTTTAAATCCTTCCTACACTACAGAACACAGGAATAACCCTAAAACATATAAGAAAAGAAAATATAATCCCCAACTGCTCGCCGGCTCTGTCACATTGATTTATAACAGTTATTTCTAAGACAGACAAAAACACACAGATGCAAACAATTACTCTATTTTTGTAGGCAACAAGTGAGGTGGGTGGTAACTGAGAAATTTTGAAAAATCCTGTCACAATATTCCGTTTTTTCTGAAGTAACCCTCAGCACACAACAAACGCTCGCCACATCAGAGACTTTCCAGGGCCTGAAGGGCCACTTTGATTCCAGACCGCTGCAGGCATTAGTGGGGACGTAATTAGGGTAAAAAGTTCAACCACAGTTCCATGTCTAGAGTGCTGCCAGAAATAAATTTCCTCTCATTCACTGGTTTCTACTGTACCCTCCCTGAGAAACATATTGAAAACACATTTATCTTTGTAGAGTTTGTTCCTCTTCTAATTAACTTTATAGCGTTTACAGTATTTAATAATTTAAAGTGGAATTTAAAGTGGCCCTGGAAGTGGCAGCCCTGCCTGTAATGGTGCTGTGCATTATCTTTTCCCTGTGGTGTTTCTTTTGACAAGTTACTGGGGGCAGCTTTGTGCTCCAGCTGGTTTTAGCTGGACTTCCTTGCCTCCATCCTTCCCATCCCTTCATCCCCTCCCTGCATCACTACACACAAAGGGGTTGGAACAGCAATAAAACAAAACTGTGCCTCACTCAGAAATCTGCTGTCCCAAACCTCCACTGCATCCTGAGGATGCCTTGGAAAAGGTTTATCTTTTTACAGCTTCATAAATCAAAGCTTTAGAAGGTCAAAACTACCCATGGTTCTCACCAGCTGGTCAAGATTTGACCCCAAATACTCATTTTCTCCCAGTTTTGATCCAAGATTAACAGTTTATTATAGTTCAAAGGTTATTTCTTACTCAGGTTCACTGAGACAAACATTTGGAGCATCAGAGGAACTCCAGAGCTTTCCTGCCCTTGGTATTTACACAGGGTAACACCACCTTATTCCATTAAAGCTCCATCTCCTGGCATTGGAATCCATGAGAAAATTCAAAGAATTTCCAGCAAACACCACTTCAACACTACAAAAAAGTATATTTTTATAATCACAGAATCAACTTATAAGAAAAAATGAAGGGCTCTTTTTAAGATGGAGATTCTGTCTTTAGTACATAACAACCCCATCCAGCATCACTAAAAGGAATTTAAACTACTTTAAACTCTCTCAGGATCTTAAAAGCTACCACACAACCTGCTAAGGCTAAACTGAATTTTCCCAAAAGAAATCAATAGGAAAATGTTTTTCATCTGCTGGAAGGGAAGGAAGTCTTTGCAAGGCAGCTGACACCACACAGCTCTGCAGTTAATGAGGCTTTGCAGTTATGCAGCAGCACAAGAACCTCTGGGACTCAAATCCCCAAAGGTAACAGAAATGAGAGAGTTTTGCCCAACTTTAGAGGTCCTACTGTACTTTTTAGAATACAATAATGAAATAAAATTTGATTTCTAGGCTTGAGAGTCTTTACAAAATCCGAGTTTTGCACAGTCTTCAATAAAAGCCCACAAATACTTCACAAACTTCATGAAATCTATTTCACAGTGCCCAATACAACTGAAAATCACAACCACCTGGCCCAGACCATTTTTCTGTGTGATTTCAGAAAACAAACTGCATTTTCTATCTGCAGTGACCACACCCTTTGCACAGCCCACAGCAGGGCTGAGCCAGGTGAGCCCTCACCATCACCACCAAGAAAAAACAGAGGAAATTTCTGAAATTTCAGGGCATTTCAGGAAGAGTTCCCCTGAGCAGTGTCTGGGAACAAAATCTTCATTCACCAGAGCTCATTTCCTCCTCTTGGGTGATCCTTGCAGGAGCTTTGCTGTTTGTGTCTGACAAATCATTTCCCAGCCAGCTCATCTGAAGCATTAAAAGCTACAGACACTTGGAGTGGACACTGGATTTTAGCACTACCCATGATCTGCCAGACCCTGAGCAGGCTCACATGACTCTGAAATATTAATTGAGAAAATATTAACGCTTTAATTGTGCTGTTACTCATGGGAAGCTGCTTCCTAAACCTGAGCACTCCCATAAACACATTCCTGAGCTGAAGCTGGGTTAAGGTTAGCAGGATTTAATCCACAGTAGCTTTATTTATGAGAATAAAGCACACGCTTCCTGAAAATCTGCTGTCAATTGATTTGCCTTGTAAACAGATCAGCAGGGGAAAAAAAAAATGCTGGCTAGCCAAAGTTACACATTTTGTTTGCTCCAACTACTCCTCCTTCTTTAATTTACCCTAATTTCCTCTCTCCTCCCATGATTAATGAAGATTACCTCTTGCTTCTCATGCCCTTGAATGACCTCCATCCAATTCTTCAAGTCATCCAAAATTTTCCACCACTTGATACCATCAAATTAATTCATCTTTCTAAAAATATAAGCAGGAAAGCCAGCACAGACTAGAGGCTGCTGAAGAGGCCACTGCCTGAGCTGCTGCACACTCCCCAAAGGCCTCAAACTCTTATTTTTTAATCATCTATCACTGATTGTTTAATTAGTTAAACCTGCATTAGCTGATTATCATACTTGCCCATGCAAGATTCTGGCATAATCTGCTAATCTTTTAGCAAAATGATTTGGCTCTTTGGACACAGGACACAAAAATATCAGATGCTTTTTGTAAGGATGGCTCAGAGATCCAGTACCTGGAGAAAGGATTGAAGAGCATGTAGTGACAGCACAAGGGCTCTGGCTTCCCTGCCCCCTTCTCCCTGTCCCTGCTCCTCCATGTGCTTTTATTTCCCTCCTGGAATGGTCATTTTCATTATTTTCAGCTTTCTTGTTACCTGTATTATCTACTGAAGGGCAAATTTGCAATGTCTCCATTTATTCTCAACTGGTTTTTTTAATAATCTGAATTAAAACAAAATTATCCTGGTCAGTTTCTCTTTAAACTTCTCCGCTAGTGAAACTGAAGTATTTATTTAACATTTACATTTGAGCAGAATGAAAGTAATGTATTTTGGACCCCTCTGGTGTATTTGAAAGTGTTTTTACAGATCCAGTCTGTTCCAAACTATGGCTTCAATAACCCATGTGGGGAAGGTAGGGATATCTTAATGTTTCACCACCTAGGAAATGCATTAATATGCACCAAACCCATCAATTAATTTTGTGTGTCTATAAAGATTTGTTTGTCTTATCACCAGGAACAAGCAGGCATGTCTTTACAACCCTCCACAACCCCAATATTTAGTCAGATATTCTTTCTTTTTTGGTTTTCCTTTTAATTTGCAAATCTTGTAATCTAAGACTGAAGTTGACTGAACCAGCCTCTAAACCAGCAGAGAAATACCAGCCAAAAACCACAATCTGTTTCCCATTCCTGTGTCAGGACTGCATCTTTTGGGGGGCTGTGAAAACAATTGTTTTGAGAAGATTATACAGTGAATCACAGACTGGTTTGGATTGGAAAGGGACCCTTAAAAATCATGCAGTCCAACCCCCCTGTGAAACATTTCAGTGATTTTACTAGCTGGAAAAATGTGACTTTTAAAATACAAAAATGTGTGCACCAGAAAATCAGATATAAGGCAAAAGTTCCATCTTGTTGATGAGTATGAAATGATCACATACAAGAATAGAAAACAAAATCTATTATCAGGAAATTCACCTGGGAGTTAATTAATAATGGTAACAACATAGAATTATTTGGAAATGACAATATTATGGTGTTGAAAACACATGAGGGGCTTTTCTTTTTTGAGGATAGCAGAAAGTGCCCAGAACCTTTGAATTATTTTCCATTAACAGGAATACAATAACACAATGAAAATAATTATCTTCAGGGTTTGTTCACTTCTCCGGTACCTCAGCTTCTAAAACAAGATTGTGAAAGATTTTTACTAAACCAACATATCCTTTACATATATAAATACATTGTTTGGATAAAGACAGAGCAGCATTTGCACCTCTAATTTATAAATAAAGAGCAGGGAAGAAAATAAGAAAAATCACCATCAACCAGTTTTTGCAAGTTGTAAATACATAAAGAAAAAGAGAATCACTTCTCTGCCCTATGTGGATTTTAATTCAAACATTTGAGGCAGGTAACATTAATATTACAATTTCACACAGTAATACCAGAGAAAGGTAAAGATTTGACAGTTCTTCCTTCACACACACAGTGATTAAATTCTTAATTGAAAAAGGTGTGGCACAGAATTAGTCTTACAACTGTAAGAAGATTTACTTCAACTGCTCTGCTATTAAATGGCTGTGTAGAGGATTACTCCTGAAAAGCAAATATTTTCCTGTAGGTAGAGATATAAATCCTGTGCATTGTCTGAATAAAGCATAAAATATCTCAAGGGCCTCTTTTATAAGAGCAGTGATACAACAATTCTGGAGAGAGCATAAAACAAGACTGCAAACTGATTTTTGTAACTCAAGGAAGGAGGTTTAGCATGTATTTTGCTAATAAAGAGTGTGTGGCTGCAACAATGAAATGCTTGGTATTTGTAATTCATTTGCTGCTTGAAAAATTACTTTTTAAGACACAGAGATTGCTTAAAACACTTCACAATAATAATTCTGACCCGGATTAATATCAGAAAAGGTTAATCATAAAGTTGTGATTCCACTGAGAATAAAATAAACCTTAAATACCTCTTTATTTATTTTATATCAAGAGTCTCTTTTTTATCCCTTTCCAAAAGCTTAAGTCATAGGAAAATATATGTTGACACACCAAAAAAAATAGTTTAAAATCACATCCCAGTGTTATCCCATGAAGAAAAAAGGAACAAAGTTTAAAGATGTCATCTGCTGGGCTCTTCAGATGGCAATGCAATTTATATATTCCTTTTATGCACAGAAAACATTCTTACCCAGAAGACCCAATGCTTTTGCACACGCCAAGCAGAGGCCTCTTCTCAGCAAAACTATCACATTTCTGAGCACCTGACAAGAGAGAAAACAAAAGAAAAGAAAAAGCAAATCACTATGTGCTGTTTGTACAGCTTCCGAGTTCAGGTTGGGGCCCAATACACTGAATATAACACAAAACTGCCAGCTTGAGCAAGATAAGGGACAGAAATTCAAATTACAGGCAGAGCTGTGTGAGAGATGAAAATGAGAAGAAGACAAGCAGCAAAAGGTGGCCAGGCTTTGGCAGTGATTTTCTGTTCATCCCACAAGGGTTGGGATTCTGTGACTGGAACAAGCGGCTCTTGCTCACTTTTCATTGTTTTTTAGGAAGTTCTCTGCAGCTCTGCCTGGGTTCACACCTTGGTTTCCAGTTTGTAGAAATGGAACCCAGGAGTGCCAACCTCAGAGCAGCCTCTGCAGCCCCTGCCCCGTGCCCAAGAAAACAGGAGATGAAATCCAAACCACATCAAGCTGTTCCACCACCAGGAGATGGAAACCTTCAAAAAAACAACCTCCAAGTGGAAGCACAAGTCCTAGAGCACATCCCATCCCCTCCTGGGGGTGCTGACAGCCCAGCAGAGCTGCTCTGTGCCAGGCTGGGCCAGCTGTCCCACACCAGGGACACCAGCCCTGGCACTGGGAGCCAGCCCTGCTGTGCCCCCAGGCTCAGTCACACCTCCACCCCAGCACAGGCAGACTGTTAAAGACGCCACACTTCTTAAAATGGGGTTTTAAGAGTTTGGAGAACTTTGCTTTACTGCTGTAAACAGAAATAAAACTAAAATTGAGTTTAAAAAAAAAAAGAAAAATCTCACTTCTGCTTGTGAACAATGTTTAATACCCTGAATTCCAGGGTATGTTTCAACCCAACTTAAATAACAAAGTAACAACCAATACCACCACTACTAACTTTCCTCCATTTTCTTTCAACCTTTGCCTTTTTAATTATCTGTCTATAGGTCTGCACATGTGTGGTGAATAATGGATTTTCTTTTCTCCATTATACACCAAACCCTTTGATCTCTAAAGAATATTCGTGATATAGTCTGCTCAAAATTTAAATCTTGAATAGTGCTGTACAAAACTAAATTATTTACTCAGAAAGGCACAATTAACAATATATGTTTTGACATAGCAGGTTGTTAATTATTAATGACTCAGGTACATGCATTAATTTGTAACAAACACTGTTGAGTCCTCTCAGCTGTACAAGGAAAAATCTTCCCTCCTACACCTTTGGGTATTTATAAAGTCAAATGGATCACATCAATAACTCCACCATCAACAATAGCTTTACAAATAACCTAAACCAGCCAGATGTATTTTCCTTTTATTCCTATTATTTCAAGCTCTTTGGTGAGTCAAACCTGTACTGTATGTACTGACCTGTAAATTGATAAATGAAACATAAAAGTCTCCTTAAGAGTCTGGCAACCAATTTGTTTCCTTCAGTGCAGGTAACAGATGAATTCCATTTGCTCTGCTCCCAGCACGGAGGGTGAAATGCTGACTACCAGCACTTCTGACACTGATTTAAGTGCAGCCAGGATTTTACCTGAAGTATTTAACTCTACTTTTTTTCCTTCTTTCTCACTGTATTAGATACACAATATATTATATATGTTGATATATATTAGATCGCAAATATATATTATTATATATAATATATATTGATTATTTTATATATATATTGATATATATTAGAGACACAAATTCAGATGTTTATTTATGGTCTAGTTTAATGACCAGGAAGGGGAAAGAAGGAGGAAAAAGATGGGGGGGAGTCCAGGGAATCAAGTGCCCCCAAATCAAAAGCAATGCCAGATTTAATACCCACAGCACAGATTTGCAAAATTTCTGCAATAGGTGCTTAAACTTCTGATTTCTGTCTATAATGACTCGAGTCCCTCAATTTTAAAAAATCCATTTTCTACTCCAATACTTTCAGAATGTAAATATTAATAGTGCAGGAAAGGATCATTACTGGGAGGCCTCTGAGGGCATTAAATCAGGTTAATAGCTGTCCCATCCATGAGATTGCACAGTGACATGTGTTGGGCTCTAATGGAGGCAGGAGCCTCTCCCAGGTCTGGGGTGGCATTTAATCCCCCAAGTTCTGCTGGATTAATTTTCATTTGTAAAATTGTGTTTATTTGCATGTGCGAGGCGCTGACGTTGCACACACCTGCTGCACACACAGTGTTTAACAAAATTGAAATGAAAAACAGCTCCCTAAATCCCCCCAAATACAAAAAGTATTGAAATCCTGTTGCAAAGTCTTTTTCTTAAACTCCTTTCATTCTAAATCCTTTTAACTCTGTCATATAACACTACAGCATTTATAAAATGCTGGAAATCCTGACAAATCACACAATTAAAGTAATGAAAACTGCCCTTCCTGCCAACAAGGCACCACCTTATCTACAGCTCCATTTAGCTAAATGATAGGTTTGGTTTTTTAAAAACCTCACTTCAGTTAGTGTGCTTAAAATTGAAAAAATAAAAAAAAAGGGACCAAAAAAAAATCTCTCTGTGGCTAAATGAAATTTCATACAAATCAACATTTAGAAGTTTATGAAGTCAAAAGGTTACCCACACTAAGCTCAAAGCAGCTTAGACCCTGTCCTGCTGATGAAACTGTGAACTGGGACCTCAGGGCCTGCTAAGGCCCCTCAATAATGCCAATAAAAAGAGTGAGAACACCACCAAAACCAGCACATCCTTGTGCAGGATAAAAATGAAAGCCAGTGGGTGTCACAGGAACTCAAAGGCTGCTCAGAACTCTGGAAATGCCCCTGGTTTGCCATCAGGAGAAAAGTGCTGCATGAATTTCACACTCTGACCTATTTAGCAGCGGGCAGAGGCACCATGGGGTGGATTTTCCTGGTGTGTAATTCCACTGATCAGTCCCATTTAATAATGAGTGCTGCTCCTGCTCCACTAAACCCCTCTCCTTTCCATCTTTTCCTTGGAAATCTTGTGGCATTTCTGGTCCTGCAGCAGCCCAGCAGCACCTGGGAATGCCCCAGGCTGGAATTCCCTCTCAGCCCAGCTGGGTGAAAGTTTCAGGTGCACTGGTCTAAAGCACCAGAGAACAATTAAATAATTCTTTTATTTCATTTATGACGTGATGAGGAAACACAGGTCAGGCCAAAGCTTCGAAGAAATTGGGATTTTACAGTGTTGCACCCCAAAATTCTCCCCTGTAATCTCTCTAAAAGAGATTTACTTGGATAATTCCAGTCTGTAATTTCCATAATCCACAGACATTCCCATTCATTATCCCAAAAACCCCAGGGAACAGTGGGAGAACAGCAGAACTCAGACACACACCTGCACAACCACCCCAAACCTTGCTTGTCCATCCAGCAGGGCCAGCCCCTCCACCACACAGAACCTGGGATTATTTTGGCCTTTTGGGGATTTCAAACCACTGAACCACCCAAGTGGCTGAACATACACAAACCTCACATCTGCCTTCCTTTAGAAAGCAACCTAAATATTAGAGCTCTTTAAGTGTACCTGCACATAAACCTGAGTCAGCTTTTGAGGTTCAAATCTTAATTTTACCAACATCAAAGATGGGAGCAGTGGAGAACAGGGATAAATCTGCTGCAATATTTCAACTCTCAATGGGTTTTAGTACCTCCACATTCCTTCTATTTCCTTTTTTTATTTGCTTTTTTCCCCACTTATAAGTCAATTTGAGTGAACAGTCAAATTCACTGAGAGATGTAGGGCTATTATATCATCTCTCTGCAAGCAGCATAATCTAGAAAATGGCAATAAATTAATTCAGCTCGCTGGAGGAATTTATTTTCATAATGCTGAAACATGGAAATAGGTTTTACAGACACCCACTGATCTAAAGTTCACCACACCAGCCTGTCACCCCTTTGAGAGGAACTGCCACACACAGAGCTGCTCCCTGGCTTTCTCAGGCTCTTGATTGATTTTTAAACTATGCAGCTCTACCTTGACAAATGGGACAGCACAAGGCAAAGCAGGTATTTGGCCAGGGGTTTGTAAAATGACCTGGGATAAGTAATAAAAAATGGGAGATTCTAGCACTGACTTCCTTCAGAAAGCATCAGTATTCTGATTTTGTAGGTGAAAGAACAACAAAGGTAACTGAAATAAATGTATCACTGCCTCAGCACTGACAGAAAATCCAGACCTGGACACATGGAAACAACCCTAACCCCAGCCCAGCCCCCAGATGTGGAAGTGGAGAAGAGCCAAGGATGGCTCAGAGGTATTACAGCTCAGAATTCCTGTCCCTAAGACTGCCAGAGTCCAGACTGAGATGTTCTCATAGTCTAAATATGAGCTCTGCAAGCCCAAAATCTGGTCACAGTGCAAAGCCTCAGTCTCCAAAAATGTACATTGCAAACTGCACGGAATAATTAAACTGCACAGAATAATTAAACTGCACAGAATAATTACAGCCCTGCCTACTGAAGGCCCTGGTAGGTGTGACCTGACCAAGGAGAGGGGTTGAGATCTGGAAGGTTTAGCATTATTTACAGAAACCCCTCCATTTCTCATGGCCATCTCCTCCAGGCTGCAGAGCAGGACACCAAAGTGATGCTGAGCCAGCCCAGGCTGGTGGCTCAGAGCAGAGCACAGATGCCAGTCCCAGCAGCTCCAGGAGCTAACAGAGCTGCCCAGGACCTGCTGGAGGAGATCCCCTGCATGAAATAATGCCTCTGAAACAAGGCTTCATTATGCCACGAGGCACACCACGAGGCAGAGGATCTAACATCAAAGGGCTGCAGTTTTTTAATGAAATAGTTGACAAACTATTAAGTTCTGCTGCTGTAAAGTCACCAAGTTAAAGCCATGAGCTTTCCTTTCACACCTGGGAATGAGCTGCTTATCACCAGCTCAGATCTGTTTCTAGGAACGTGCCAAATCCATCCACCAGGAGACTCCTATTTTCAATAATTCCCTTTTTACAGCTTTACAGTAAAACAGTGTTTGAGCCTGCTGATGGTAATCAGCTTCTCCTTTACAAATTCCTTTTATTTCGTTCAGAATCATTAAAGCTCATGAGTTAGTTATCTAAGGCCTCTTATTACAGCTTTACTTTTATCTGATTCCAGATACTGGTCAATGATACATTCATGTACTTTTAATCAAAGATTTATTTAAACTAAGCCATGTAAAAAGAGACCAAAACATGTTTTTAAAAGGTTTGGTTTAATTTAATATGAGCTAATTTGAATAGTTTTCTAATGTAACAACTATCATTGTCAGATGCTAAATATATGGAATTTAGGGGCAGAAAGACAATAATTGCTTGAAGGAGTTCATGAGTGTGATTTACTTGATCGAAAAATCAAAAACCTGCTTTAATACCAGAAAAAACAGAACTCCCAGGTTCTTCAATTAATTTACTTCATTTTCATTTCATTTCATTTCCACTTCTTTCTCCTTTGTTTTTTTCCTTCTAGAGAGGAAGGGCACAGACATCCACCACTCAATGACACACATAACAGCAAGAGAGAATCTCTTTGGGAATTATGCAGGGTTCCAATAAATGGGATAAAGGCTTGGGAAGTATTTCACTCTAAGTTAGTTTAACCTGTCATAGTTACACAGCCACATATTCCTCTACTTAGGAAATCACCAAAAAAAAATATAGTATGTCCATTAAACATTCTTCATTTACTTTCTTTGAAACACACAAAATCAGTACAATTTACTATGAATAATTTAAATATTAAGGTTTTAGGCTGTATTTTTTGAGTTTATTAATTAATTCATAAAATATTACTAGAAATTCTAACCCAGCATAGTCCCCAAACTCCTTGGTCAAATTCTTTTCATCCACAAAGTAAAACAACCAATTTAATTTAGACCCAAACAGTTCTTTCAGAAGCCAACAATTAGATTGGGTTTGGATTGAACAGGGTCATTTTTTTAAAGGAATTTGCTTGTTCGTGCACAGTTGCTCAGATTTTGCAGCAAGTTCCTCTCAGGGTTAACTCAACTTCTGGAAGAATCCTGTTAAATTAAGCAGCTTGGTTTAGGACTTGATTAAATGGTGTTTAAGCAGAGGCAGAGAGGAGCTGCACTCGAGGATGATAAAATATAAACCACTGAAAGGGCCAAAGTGAGTAAAGTTAATGTAAAATAATCAGAAGCCAGAGCCACTCCAAAACACAAATCCTGTTGTCTTGTTAGTTTAACTGGAGAGGAGCAGCAGCCTTGCAGAGCTGTGTGGGTGCTGAATGTTTGGGGTGTACTCACTGATCTGAGGAGCTGGCAGGATCCGAGCGGCTCGAACCGGCCCGTGGCGCACCGAGAACAGCTCCTGAGCCTCCCCACTGATCTGCAAAGGCCAAAAAACAATTTACACCTGCAAAAACACATCTGTCCCATAGCTAAGGATGGAGTTAGAAAGGCATTGTAGGGAGGTATATTGGTATGACTCTGCCTAAGCAACCACTGCTATTTTTCTAATTGAAAATATATACATAAGAAGTCTTGAATTGACCGTTCATGACCACACAGGTTTTGGAAGAAGCAAGACTTGAAGCTGACTAAAATTCCCAAAAATTTATCCCACATTTCACACGGTTCTAAAGGAAAATGCCAGCTCACCAGAAATCAGTCAAGAGTGGCAAACACGGGTGGAAAAAGTTGGGAGAATTTAATATATTGGTTCATTTCAAACTCACCAGGTGTGAAAACCATGTTTAAAAATTGGTGGTCAAGCTACTTAAGCCTGTCACTGATGGCAATGTTGAAAAGATTAAACCAGAAGCAGTTAAGATGAATTCCCAGACTTCCTGCAATGGTCACTCAATGTATTTTCATAACTGCCTGGAAATGGATCCGATATGGAACGTCAAACTCCAGGAAAATGGCAAACATTATGAAGCTCATTTCCAGCTAACCAACAACTTAAAACAGATGTAATGAGCCTCAGAACACAGCCAAGGCTGGCATAAAGTTTTGCCAAACAAGCAGCTTACAATATCAGAAGAGAACATGATTTGGAATAAGGTTCTTAGGAATCAATAAACTATAAATTCAAGTGAACTTTTGGAAATGTCATTTAATGGTTGTTTCCATTTCTTTCTGCACTTCAGCTCACACGTCCAAAAAGTTAAAATACTCCTACTGTTTGACCAGCAAATCCCAAGTACAGCACTCCAGGCTCTCAGCTTACATCCACTCTTGCCTGGTTATTTATTATCACTGCTCTAGGTCATGGGGGAGAATGAAACCCACCCCGTGAAGCACAATTATAAATAAAATCACTTTGAAAATACCATTTACTACAGAGCTAAGCCACCACTCTGCACACAATACAGAGAATTGCTGCTTCTCCCTGTTAAGCCTGGAATTACACACAAGCTACACAAATGTGGGGAAATAACACTTTAACCCATTTTAAACCAGCAGTTTATCAATTAAAATCTCTGTTAATGACACCAACTCACTAAAGGTTTGCTGATGGCTTTTAACTGGCCATGAGCTTGGAGTGCAGTGGGGAGGAAAAAAAAAAAAAAAAGCCTCTGGATGAAAACATCTGTATCCAGAAAAAACAGCCCAGAAAAACGTAGAGCACAGCTAAGCAGAAAATGAGGAAAATTAGAGAGGGACAGAGTAATAAAGAGATGTAAAAAATTAAGACAGCAGCACGTTTTCTGTCCACTGGAACACAGCAGCTCTATGCAAAGGGAAAGGAGGAAATGGAAAAGAAGAAAAATAGAAGGTTTGGGAACTATTATTATTGGCAATTAAAGATTTTTCCCCCAAACCATGAAAATGCTGTTTCACACGTGTATGCACATCTCTGGCTAGGAATGAAAACAGGAGGGAAAGGAACCAGCACAACAAAGGTAGGGAAGGAGTGATTCCCATAAAATATCCCAAGCAGCTCACACACCTCCCTCTGCTTTTTATCCCTGCCAGCACACCAGCCCCAGCTCCAATCTACTTCAAAAAGTTCCAGTCCCCAAAGGAAGACACACTGAGAGGGCCAAACCTTCTTAACTCAGGTTCTGCTCTTAAATATCCTGAACTCCAGGAGAATGTTTATCCAGCCTGGGGTGCCAAGACCTGGCAGAGCTTAAACTTGAGACTTGCAAAGAAAAGCTAGAAATGTCCAAATACAAAAGAAGTTTATTTGTACTGAAGCATTAAACATGGAAATCCCAGCCCAGCTCTTCTCATGCATGTAATGGAGTAACTTTTGAATAATTAATATTCATTATTTAAAGATAATTTATTATTTTATACTGGGGGGAAATTACAGAAAGTAAGGTTAAATGGAGTAACAAAAGGCACAGGATCCTACAGTGACTAAGAGGAGATTACAGGTATTTAGCCCCTGTTTTGAGAGCACTGTAGGTTAACAGGTCCTCTGCTCAGTCCCTGCAGCATTCTAAATCATGGAATGGTTTGGGTTCAGCCTCTGCAGCTCAAGTGCTCAGCATTTGCTGACTCTTGGGAGCTAAAAAAGGATCACATTTTAAGATACACCCCCAGTGGAGGGTGCCACCCAACCACCAGCATCTCGCTTGTAAAGAAAATTCAAATTCTCTAACAGGCACAAAATAAAGTTTCCAAAAAATCTGGATGTGACACTACAACACTGATCCCATTAAAACACTAGTTTCACAAAGTAACAGCTTTTTCAGGGGATTTAAGCTGTGTGTCCTTAACTGTTCTGCTGAGACAGGGACTCATGGAAGACACTGCATGCTGCGTCTGCCATGAATTAGTAAGAGCTTGGTTGTTCCTTGGTTTGCTTGGCACTGAAAAATGCATTAGGGCTTCGAGTTGAAGATTTTCTTTGAATTCCAATTAACTTCTTTCAAACACCACCACCAGAAGCTTCTGCTGTTTGCAGTCTTACAAAAATCTTACAAACCCCAGAACTAAGTGTGGTTAATGCTAATGCCCTTCATTTATCTATGGATAAAACTTCATTGCTGAGGTCCACAGATCCAATCTGCCTGCAAGCACCTCCTTGGGGGGACAGAGATTGTGTGGCCTGACCTTCTGCCACTCCAGCCCTTACCTCAGTGCTCAGCCCCTGAGAATGGGACACTCTCCCCACCAGGAACCCAAGAGGGACCAGGAACTGCACGCTGAGGGGACAGGGGGTCACCCGTGGGCTGCCACCTCCCAGCCAAAGGCTCCACATCCCATTACCAGTCCCTGGAGCCCCACAGTCTCTCATGCACAGACAAAACATAAATAGAGCTCATGAATTGAAAACAGAGCTCTAAATTCTTCAAAAAGCACCTGTGAGAAACGAGGCTGTGGCTGCCATGCTGGATTGGATCCAGCTAAGTAGCAAGTCCCCGTGGCAGCTCTCAGAGCTCTTAAAAGTTTTTCTTTCCCATTCCAAAAGCCAAGAATATTTCCAAACAGGTTTCAAGAATTGGATATTAAGCTGTAAAAGCAGCTTCAGGTACTCGTTGCAGGGAAGAGGGAATCCAAAATGACGGCTCCAAGCTGCTCTGGTAGAACATCTCAGCTTTCCCAAATCCTGGCATCAACCACAACTCCCAGACCTACAGGGAAGGCTGGAAGCAAAGGATTCCAACCCCCCAAAAAAGTCTTCATTAAAGGAGGGAGAAGAATCTTCTCCCTCACTTAAGAGATCTTGAGCTACTGCTTAAAACATGACAGGCCAGGAGTCTGCAGCACTGGGTAATTTCTGATGGCACAGCTGCATTGTTTGGAGCACACCAGTTTGCACCCATAAAAAAAAAGCTGAACAAAGGAAATTTTGTTCACACCAAGGACAAGTAATATTTTCCAACCAGAGAAAATGGTTTTCACATGGTGAAAAAAAATGTAAAAAAAAAAAAGGGCAAACATACACCAAAGTGAAACGAAATGGAGTTGGGAACTCAATGCTTGAACAACTGTGCAAATCTAGAAATGGAAACTGGGGAATGTGTAACAGGAAAAGGGAATGATCTGGAGGTTGTTTTTAAATATTCTGATGCATGTTTTATACATGAAGATATCATGATATGACATTATAATATGATAATAAGCAATTAATAGATACCACCACCAAATATTGCTGCATGTGGGTTAAAGGCAACTTCCAGTCATGCTGCTGCTGAGAAAGTAAGGAAGGACTGGAAGAAAAGGAACAAATTTTACCACTTTAGTTTAGAAATTCACTCAGCTCTTCCATTCAAACCAGATCTCTGTAATTATCTAGAGATTGTAACAGTTTAGATGCTCAAGGAGTGTTATTCTAGTGGCTGGACTGAGGATGAAGTTGCACCTAGTTCTTTAAATTATGGCAGTGCTAATGGAATCAGAAGTTTTATAAAACCACATGTCTTGCACACTGGTGCCTCTTCAGTGTAAAAAACCCAAATGATTTGCATAGGTGTCCTCAGACATTTTTCAGGGTCACTAGGTCAGATCTTTACTCCATTTTTCTGAGTGGCACATGCAAGTGGTTCCCTCTGGAAAGAGACCTGGACAGAGGAAGGGTTGCAGCTTGGGATGTGATAAGTTTCTTTGTTAATTGTCACAAGAACCATTACACCAAGATGATTTTGCTACTTCTGAAACTCCCAGCCTACAATGAAAAACAAAACAAACAAAAAAAAGCAGCCAACGTGCATTCCCTGAACAGGAACATCTAGAACAGATCCTTGGAAACCACATCAGGCAAAAAGCAGTTCCAGTTGTCTCTGAAACATGAAACTGGGAGCAAGGCAAAAAACCAAATTCCAAACAAAACACACAACTCCATTATCAAACAGGAACTCCTAGTGTATCCCCAGATTCCTCCCCACTTAGGCAGGAGTATTTTAAGCCCACTTTTAACCTTCCCACCCCCATGTGAGAGCAGAGATCAAAGCCCAACCCTTGGGATGGACACCTTGTGCTGCACTTCCAAAGCCAGGCTCCCCCAAACACCACCCCGAGCCCTTTGAAGGCGCCCTAATGGCATCTCCCATCCTGCAAATCACACTTTTTGTACTCCAAAGATCTTCCCGGGAGGAGATGTTAATGTGAAAGCACTCTCAGCTCGCAGAGACACTGCAGAGAGGTGTGGGCAAGGCCATGTAGCACCATTAGCAGGAGTGTGGGCTTAGGAGCTGTCATAAACACTTCATAATCACTCACACACAACCCCTGCTGCCTGCAACACGTTATTAAGTGCTGAATAGAGGGCCAATTGTAGGAATAAAAAAGCACAATGCTACAGATAATGACTTTCCTGAGGAGATTTGCACATAAATGTCAGATTGTTGCTTTTGCAGATTAAGCTGGAGAATGCAGGGTTGGGGTTTTGTTGGGTTTTTTTTTTTTTCCCTTAGCTGGAATAACATTGCTTAATTACAAGCTAAATAGTTGGGCCAAGAAGGAAGGTTTGTGTAATAGAAGGGCACAAAAAAGTGTTGCCAAATAAGCTCTTAAATATTAAGTCAATCACATAGCTGCCAGGTTTTATTGTGCTCAGGCTGAGCAAGGGGGGGAAACACAAAGGAGAAGCAACAATGTGGAAAACCCCTTCCAGTTTATGAAAAACCCCCTCCAGTTTGTGAAAACCTCCTCCAGTTCATGTTCCCTCTAAATTTGTTGGATATACAAATCCTGCTCAGCAAAGATACTTAAAGCTGATGTTAAAGATCATTATTCTGTGAAAATCTACCAGAGGAGCCATTCCAACACTGCTCTAACACAAAGTGTCCAGGTCCAAGCTGCACCTCCCTGGCTGTGCTCTCAGAATTTCACAGAATATAAAATAATAAAGGGTTGGCAAAATGATGCAATGTCCCCACAGCTGACATTCTGAAGGTGGATGGTAAAATATTTCCACATTTGGCATTTTCTCCATTTCACTGCACTTCCCCCCTGCTCATACTTCTGCAAAAACTGAACAACACTGAGAGATGCTGTCCTGCAAATTAATTTTTGTTATTTTTTCCTGAAATAGCAAATACTATCAAAAGCTAGGAAAGATGAAGAAGTTAAATACATTGGGGGGGGAAAAAAAACATAGCCTGGCTGTATGGTTCTGCTAGAAAGAAGACAAAATCAGGTATTCCATGGCCTAACTTGTGGCTCATTTGGACACAAGGAAGGAAAAAAAAAGAAAATAAAAAGATAGAAAGAAAATTAAAACATCCATCCATAGCAACACATATCCCTTTTTTTAGCAGAAAACACAGGTTCTTTCGGATAAAAACATTTCAGCTGGGTAAAACGGGATGTTTTGTGAGGATAATTGAGCACAAGCCGATGTGATGCTCAGGGTATAGTAATTAATTAATTAATTAATTGATGATTGATGAGGCGGTGCTGCCGCTCTTAGCTCGGTGTCCCAGCGCCCCCGTGTGGACACTTGGTGTAACGCAGCGCGAGAGAAAATCCCATTTTTGGCTGAAATCTTCCCAAGTTTCAGTTCAAGTTCCTAAATTATAATAAACAGTTCCAAAATACTGAAATTTAGCGAAGTATATTAGGTCTCGTTCCATTTCTTTTAAACATTCCTTCAAGGACAAAACCTCACCAGCTTATTTCCTCATTCGTGCTAATGAGATGCAATCAAGAGGATAATGAGATGCAATAAAGAGGGGGAAAGCCCTACCACGCCCATAAAACTCAATTAAACTGAATTTCTGCTGTAGTAATTAACTTTGTTTTCTAAGCAACCCAATATACAAACACATGTTCTACACAGAAAGTTGTAAAATGTACACATTTCTTTAAAAAACAATGTATTTTCCAAAGGGAAAGAACTCCATCCTCTCTGCCTTATTCTGAAGGATAGAGTGTTGTGAGCAATTTTGCTTTTTTAAGTTCAGAATTTTATGGCCTACTGTACTCAACTTTATTCTCTCATTTTGAGCAATTTGGGGGAAATTCCCCAAATGAAGACCACGTGCCCCATAAACCACTCTGCAACACAAACCAGGGGATGGGGATGACAGCATGAAATCAAATCCATATGCAACAGAGGCCTTCATAAAATTAAAATTGCAAATCATGTCCATGACAAACGTGACTGTAAAATACTATTGATACTGTCATACTGGAGTTCCTGGGACAAACAAATCCTGTTGTTTTTTTTTTTTATTATTTATTCTTCTCTGTTTTTATTCTGTTTTATTCTGGTTTTATTCTGTTTTCTGTTATTCTTTTCTGTTAAAAAAACAAAATCCAGTTTTGTTTTGGGGCTAGAAACTATTCCAGAATGGCAAACACCGCTCCCAGTTTGAGGGTGGAAATGGACTTAGCAGGAATAATGTGTAAAAAGCCCTCAAAAATCTGCAGGTACATGAACTGAAGTGTTTGAGCTGTGCTCAGGATTATCTGAAGATAAACACACCACACACAATCCACGAGACACTGATGGGAAGTGTTGGCTCTTTTCCCCCAGTGGGAGAAATTCAAGGTGAAATACTCAAGTTGGAACACAAAATTGACAAGGAAAAGGAGAAGGAAGGAGGGGTGAGCTCTGAACTCACAGGTATGCTCCACACTTGCATCCCATCGCTGTAGCCAATCATCAGCAGCAACGGGGGCTCATTCCCAGTGCTGTGGATTTCATGGAATTCCATATTCCTGGATGTATCTGAAGGACATTTCAACAGCAAAGCCATTATTAGGAGAAAGGATCAAGCTCTCAGCAACATTTGATGGTGTTCCCTCAGTTGTCAGAACTAAAAGCAACCACAGTGCTTTACGTTTTCATGCTGGAGCAACACTGAAATATATTCTTAAAGTTTCACAAAGAGAAAGCTTCAAAATTTAAAATATTGGAGAAAAATTTACTGGATAACAGCATGGTCTAAAAGAAAATGGTGACTGATTCCTCTTTCAGACTGAGCTCTTCCACCTGTTTATCCCTGTTCCCTTTTTTTTTTAAAGGAAGGTTAGAGATGGAGTGAGAGTGAACCTAAATCAGGGTTATTAAAACTAGAAATTATCTATAATCTCCACGTGGCTTTATGGCTATCTTTGGCCAGTTAAGGTTTGTTTGCTTGTGGTTTGTTTTCCCTTTATTTTTTTATAAACTCTCAGGCATTTCCTTTTTAGGTTCATATAACAAAACTCTTTGGAATATTCTTCAGAACCCTTCATGTGGTGTTTACATTTATTTTATGCAGCCTGTTCTGACTGGGCCTGGAAAAAGCCTCTTTCACCACCCCAAATAAATCTTCTCTGTCTCTGATACTTCCATGCTTTCAGTGAGCTTTGCTCATTCTCTCATGGTTAAAAATGTCATTTAAGAGGGCTTTTACTCAAGAAAATCATAATGTTTATCATTATTCTATACTGGAATATCTGACTGGAATTATTGCACATGGACCCAAAACTCACAAGAACAAGTGGGAGAAAATGAAGCCATACCATTTAAATCTGCATTTTCAAATCTGACCCAGACAATTTTCTCTTTCTCTTCTGGTGGGGTTCCACTGTAGGCCTGGACAAAAAGCAAAAGGGTTGAAACAGGGAAGATTAACAGTGGTTTTCCTCCCCCTGTAAGAAGGAATTATATTAAAAACCACAATCATGATCCATGCAGCTTACTGTCACCAGTATTCACACAACACAACCATGCTGAACATCACTCACTGATGCAGGAATGACAAAATATTTATAATAAATCTTGGGGCAGGCAAGAAATGCCAGGTGACTTAGAGCTGAGTTAATAAAATTAAACACAGTGGCTTCTACAGTCTTTAACTTCAGCAGTGTTGGAAGTTCTCACATGAGGTGTTTTATCATTAAAATTCTCTTTAATTCACTTAAAAGCTTTGCAAGGCAGACTGAGGGAAGAAAGAGACCTTTACTACACAGTTTATATTACTGACACCTTTCAGTTCTGTTTGTGACAACTTTAATGCAGCCATTTAAAAGAGAATAAACTGCAATTCCAGGAGAACAGATCCATGTTTCAGCCCTGTGTTCTACAGATTCCCATAAAAAGATGAGATACAAAAAGGAATTGTGGAGTGAGACTTGCAGTGTTTCCAGCCTGGAGGTTTTACAGTCCTCAGGAGAAGCTGTGGTAGCAGGAACCAGCAGAAATACCATCACTTCCAAATGAATTACAACAAAATACTGAGCACTATTTGGGATTAAATATGAACACATCTTGTATAATCACTTTATACATGCCAGAAAAGCAACAACACGGACTAAAAATACAAATTTAAAAAATAAGTGTGGGGTTTACTTTCCAAAACAAATCACATTCCACGCTTCCAAGGCAAGCTGATGTGGAAAATAAAACACAGACTGTGTCCTTTAACCAGAGAGGGGGAATGGGAAGCTGTGGAATGCTGCAATCTCTTAATTGAAACTTTCATTATGTCTAATTTTAACCCTGAGTCCAAAATTCATTTCACAAATTGCTATTACTGAGGGCATTGTTTTTGTATTATTACAGAATAAATGCACTGGGAATTCCTAAGAGGAAATTCATGAGGAAACAAGACACTAAATCATTCCTTGGAATCAGAATCAGGATCATTTCCTGAAGCTAAATTCAGCTGCAGTGCTCCTCTACAGCTTTCCCAAAGAGTAAAACAAAATTAATTCCCTTCTGCTACTGGGAGGCCCATGGGCAACCAGGAAGGCACCATTCCAGTGCCATATTAATTATATATAAACATACTAAAATATATAAATAAACATATTAAAATTATTTATTTATTCATTCATTCATTTATTCATTTATCAGATTAAATAAATAAATTTACAAAGCAGAGTGAGGATCCCTGACTCTGCTTTTTTGTGCACTGAAAAAAAAAAGTGGTTTTAAAGATCCACACCCTACCTGTGGCACAACATCTTGGAGGAAGGTAACAACACTTTCCATGTAGGACTGTTCCCTGGAAAACAGAAGGAGAATTTCAGCCAAAGGACTTCAGAAATGGTCATGAATTATTAAATTAGGTCAGCAAAAGGAAGCATGGGGCAACCTTTAGCACATAGCAGAATACTAATGCAGGCACTTATTTTTGCTGCCAAATTCTGATAATATTCATTGTGGCCTGTAAGTTATGAAAGGACTAAGAGTAATAAAAGTCTGTAAAAAAGCCAAGTGATAGCTGCTGATGGAATAACTGCTTGGGGGGGAAGTATAAAATCTAAACTCAAGGAATAAGCCATGTTCTCCGCATCAGAGGGGCCTGAAGTGATACAGGGATTTGGAAATCATTCCTCAGGGATTTTTCTACTTGAATGAAAGATGAAAATGAGGATTTCAACAATGACTGGAGCTCTCCTGGTGGCACAAACAAACTCCCAGAGCTCCTGTGCACGATGGACAAAGCTGGCAGCGCTCAGGGGCAGGGGATGGAACAAAACCCTCCCTAACAGCAAGGAGAGGCATTCCCAGGTGACTTTGTACAGCTTGGGAAGCTCATTCCCTGCTGGAAGTTCACCAGCAGCATCCACTGGGGAGGGTTTACAGTGCAAGATGCATTTTCTGAGGCAGAGTTAAGGCAGTGCTCTGAGCAGCCTGTCCCTGTGCAAGGGCTGAGTAACCACAGCGTGGGCTGAGAGCAGCACAGAGGCTGCTGAAACCCTGCAGAAATTTGGTGCTTTGAGCCATGAGGAACACTTGAGACACGCTGGCAACAAGAGCTACCCTCAGAAAAGTCTGAGATGATTTAAGAAAAGCCTTCAGGTTTTCTTTAGGCAACAGCTTCGGCGGCTCCGAAATTAACTTTTGTGCTGTTGTAATTTTTCCTGTGCCAACTCAAGATTTCTCATAGCAACAAAGGAGAACTGTAAATTAGGAACTCTGGATGGCCAAAAGTGCTGTTTTCTGAAGCTGTGCAAGATTGTTTTAATAAAACCAGAAGTGTTTAGCACTGAAAAACGCAGCACTCTGGAGAATTTAGGTCTACACACAAGCATACAGAAGATACTTGAACCCAAATGCTGCAACACCTCTTTGAAAACAGAGATAAATCTGAAATATGAAGTTTTACATTCCAGAAAGCCTACTCCAGCCCATGACCAAACCATGCCAGGATTTCTGCATCCCAGATTGTCCCACTCAGCTCTAGGCTGAGGCCTTACAAACTGAGCTGTGGTTTCTTCTGTGCTGATTCTTCTCTGATTTATGTAGGTCACCCAAGCTGCCCCTGCACACCTTTATTAAAATGCCTGGCCACAGCCAGAGCAGTAAATACAGTGTCTGAAGCTGTCCTGGGAATGCCAACCAGCCAGAGTCATGCTGCCCTCATGGTTCAGCTCATGCAATGCAATTTTTTCCCCCTCTCCCCAAGCACATCTTGAACCCAAGCTGATGTTTGGGAAGTGTTTTATTCAGAGTGTGTGCACTAAATCTCCCCCAAAGTTGAAAAATTTCCAGGGAGATGTATTTAAAGTGGTTAAAAACAACATAATCCACAAAAAAAAAAGCCCAATCTTCCTTTAATAATAATATAGAAACTTGACATGAGCAGCAGAATGCTGCTGAGTGCTCAGCACCCACAGATTCACCAAAAAGAGTGACATTTTTGAGGCACAAACAGGTACCTCAAGAACAAAACACCATGTTTAAAAAAAGAACAGATAATCATCTTCAGGACAGACAATCAACTCCTTACAGTGTTTTTTTACTGTAGTACTTTTAAAGCACATTTTGAAGAAAATGTTGTTACAGAGAGGAAAGGCATTTGTTGAGGAATTTTGCAACGTTAAGAAAAAAATGGCTGCAGGACAAAGTTCTAACACAACTTTTCGTGCTACAACAATCAGTTTCTTGTGATCTTCAATAAAAATGAAGTGAATCTTTTATCTGGAAACACAGAGTTATCTCCAAGGGCACAGTAACACCCCCTGAAGTGGACATTTCCACACAGTGCCATTTTGCAGCAGCATAAACATCCCAAGGAAGAAAAATTGCTACAAAACTCCTTTAACAGACAAAGACCATAAATCTTCTAGGCTGCCTTACAGCCAAAAGGCTCTTTTGCCATGAAAGCATTCCCATGTGCACACAGTGAAAATCAGGATGCCCAGGCACAAAAAGTGTTTGTCAGGTGCTCTGACCAGAAGGATGGAGCTTCTTCCTTTTTCCTTGGTTTTGTTCTTTTAATATGAAAAAAAAAATGCACAATTCTTCTTCCTGGAGGACTTTAATGACAAGTTTTATATGTTTTAATATATCCACTCTGGGACAAGGTGTTGTTTAAAAGAAAGGATCACACGTGGCACAGCACTCTGGCCTAAGTAAGAACTTGGCATCACTCTTCTACACTTGCAACGTTTGTACAGCAAAATGGTGCAAACAACAACAAAACTTTGCAGCAATTAGCTTTTAAATACACAGCTTTGGTGTGCAGTGGCAAAGGATGGGATCCCACTCAGGGAGACAGAAACGCCACGCGCCGACTTCACCGCACAACGCTCAACGCAGCAAAGTGCAGCGCCAACACAAGCTGGCTTTGGGGGGGAAAAACCCAAACCAGCTCAGGCTGGGCTTCTTCCACAAGAAAAGCAAACCCTTTTCAGTAAGGGCTGTTCTTCTAGAAGGTTCTTACGTGGCAGCTTGAGGGCGAACCACCACTCCTCCCGTGCAGCGGCTGGGGCGGCGCGGCGACTCTGCGGCCATCGTTCCGGGCTCACACCTGCAACAAACACAGCACCTTTACTGACATCTCCACAGGACTGCTCACTGCACAAGCTCTCCACGTGTTCTTCAAGGTGGGAAGAGAGGAATTTCACTTACACAGGCCTGCAGGGCCTCTTTACAGCACTTTTTTTAGTGAGGAGAAAAGATCACGCACCAAGCGGGCGACTCCTTCAATCACTGCAGCTCCTGGAATGTTTGTGAAAATAAAACAACAAACCCCACAGAGCTGCATGATAAAGGGGAAAATTATCTCAAACTGCACTAGATGATCTTTAAGGAGCCCTCCAACCCAAACCACTCTATGATTCCACGAGTAAAGATAGTGGTACAGGTACACAGCTGTCATCACCATTACACAAACCCACTATTTCCTAATGGGCTGCTGTCTCAGAGAACAATTATATAAAAATAACGTGCAGTCACAATTGCAGCTTGTACTCTTGAAAACATGGGCTCCATTGCAGCTCACACATTCTCTTTGCTTTTTGTGCCATCCTCAAGCTTGCCTTCACACTGCTGTTCTCCAGGGGAGTAAAGATAGTGGTACAGGTACACAGCTGTCATCACCATTACACAAACCCACTATTTCCTAATGGGCTGCTGTCTCAGAGAACAATTATATAAAAATAACGTGCAGTCACAATTGCAGCTTGTACTCTTGAAAACATGGGCTCCATTGCAGCTCACACATTCTCTTTCTTTATGTCAGCTTTTTGTGCCATCCTCAAGCTCGCCTTCACACTGCTTTTCCAGGAGAAAAGTCTGTGTGACATTCCTAAAGGCAGAAAGCACTTGAGGAGCAGCCCAGATCCCAGCCAGCTCTTCAGGGAACCCCCTCAGCTGCTCTGTGGTGTCCCCCCACCCCAAACCTGCTCACAAAGTAAAAGAAAAAGCCAAATCCCCACGGTGGTATCAGTTATCAGCATCCTTCCACGTCAGGCCAGACTCTACAAGGGCCAGCCCATTAAGGGAGGCAGGACAACCACTCAGGAACTGACAGCAAAATAACAATTAATAACAAAACATTCAGCAACACAACAGCAGCCTGACACACGCCTTGAGGAACCTTGAAAGGCGAAATGTCACGGAAAGGATGAAATCGCCCCACGGACACCCGCCCCTGCCGTGCCCTCAGTGCCAGCACCTTGTGCCACCCCGGCCCGAGGGTGAAGCGAGCACCGGGGCCGGTTCCAGCGGCGGCTCTGGGCCTCGGCACGGCCCCGCCTCAGCTCGGGGCACTGCGGGGCCGCCCGACCCTCCGGAGCCCCGGCAGCGGCCTGGGCACCCTCCGCCGCCGCTATTGAGCAACTCCACACCGAACACCGCGACCTGCCCGGCCTCTCTCCCGCCGCCGCCCGGTGAGCGGGGCCGCGGCCTTCCCGGAGCGCGCCCACCCCGCCGGCCGCCCCTCGCTCCGCACCCCGCGCGCTTCGGCCGCAGCTGCCGGGGGTCCCCCAGGCCTCACGGCCCTGCCCGCCGCCTTGGCGCTGCCCCCCCCGCCGCGCGCCCCGCGGCTTTGTTTACATCGGGGATCTCGCGAGAGCCGCCGCGCGCCGGGGCCGGCCCCGAGCACGTGGGGCGGGGAGGGGCGGGAGGGAGAGGCGGGGCCGGATTGGCGGGGAGGGGCGCGGCCCCCGCGGTGACGTCACTTGGGGCGGGGTCTGATGGGCGGGGCCGTGAGGGATCGTGAGGGAGCCTGAGGGGCATTGAGGGATCGTGAGGGGGCGTGAGGGGGTGTGAGAGGTTGTGAGGGAGACTGAGGGGCATTGAGCATTGAGGGACCGTGAGGGATCGTGAGGGCTTGTGAGGGAGATTGAGGGGCATTGAGGGACCGTGAGGGATCGTGAGGGCTTGTGAGGGAGACTGAGGGGCATTGAGGGACCGTGAGGGATCGTGAGGGCTTGTGAGGGGTTGTGAGGGATTGTGAGGGAGCCTGAGGGGCAGAACGCCGCAGGCAGGCAGTCCCGGCAAGGGGGAAAGGCCACGGGGCCGAGGCATCCCCCAGCTGGAGCGTCTCCAGGCTGCAGAGCTCAGGGACAGCGCAGGTTCTGGAGCTGCTGCTCCTCAGAGCTCGGGTGCTGTGGCAGCGCTGGAGACACGGCTGAGGAGCGGCCTCAAAAGCCCCAAAGGGGCTCCAAGAGCCATGGAGAGAGACTTTGGGCCTGAAGTGATAGGACACAGGGTATGGCTACTTCCAGAGGGTAGATTTTTATTGTAGAAAGAAATTATTCCCTGTGAGGGTGGGCAGGCCCTGGCACAGGGTGCCCAGAGCAGCTGTGGCTGCCCCATCCCTGAAGTGTCCAAGGCCAGGCTGGCCGGGCTTGGAGCAGCCTGGGACAGTGGGAGGTGTCCCTGCTCATGGGTGATGTTTAAGCTCTCCTCCAGCCCAGCCCAGTGTGTGATTTATGTTTACAGGTGTCCAGCAGTGCCCAGATGCCTCAGGGTGACACAAGGGGCACTGGTTCAGGTTTCCAGACAGTGGCACCAGGTCAGGAGGGGGTGACCTGCTCTGGGAATGCACCTGACTCCTGTGACAACACCATCATCCACATACCAGAAGAATGAAACGGTGACTGAAAACATTCACAAAGTGCCTAGGAGCAGGTTTGCACAGATCACAGCTTTATTTCGCAAGAAGTTGGAACTCGGGTTTGATCTTACCAAAGGAGCCTCTGTGAACTTACCGGGTGTGAATTCCCCTGTCTCAGCTTTGAATATTCATTTCAGAGAAGTCAAATGAGAAAAGAGGTGGGCAAAGTATAGGCAGGAGTAAACTGCTGCCAGTGCAGTTAATCCTGACCATCGTCCAGCAGCTTCCCCAGGAAAAATTGTAGGGTTGGATTAATTTATTAAGAGTAAAAAAGAAAAGCCAAAAGGTGGAGAAGCCCAAGTTTACAACTGCTTGAGAAAACCTGAATGAGGCTCACATTTCTGAGTGCTGCAGAATTCTACGGAAACCTAAATTTTGCTTTTGTGTAGAGCAAAAACCCTGGGAAATTCACTATAAATCTTTTTTCTTTTGCATATTTCCCTTGCAAGCAGTAATAGAGTCATCTAAGCGAGGTGTTACAGTCACTCCTTGGAAGGTTCAACGCAAGCTAATTGAAAACAGGTAATTATTGTTGTTGCCAGGCAGTTGCCACATGCACTTGTGGCCTCTGCAGCCTTTCCTCCCCATCTGGGGCAGAATTTCAACATCACAGCACAACTTTATGGACTGAAGTTACTCCCCACATCCACAGAAATAAATCCTTGCAGGATGCAATTTGGACAGGCTGTTTCTTTCATCTCCTAAGGCAGCGCTGTGTTCCCAGCATGGATGAAAGGGAATATTTTCAGGAATAAAATCCCCTGGGATTTCTGTAACCATGGTAACACTTATAGATGGCAGGCCTGGTTCCAACCTGGCTTTTATTGTTCCAGCAGTAAAGAACTGGCTTCTACAAATAACCATCCTGGAATAAAGAACTGCCCTCTTGCTTTCCCATCAAAATAAAATTTTTAAAATTTAATATATTGCTACAGTTAAACATTCAGGATAAAGTGCCAAGATCAATTCTGTCATAAATCTAACTGGGATCTCCTGTTTCCTAAGCCACAGTGAGAAAGGGGAGAGCATTCAGATATTTAATGAATACCAGATAAATATGAAGATTTTTAGTATTCACATTTCACTGCTGAATAAACACCAGAACTTAAGCTTAAAATAAAAATTAAAAAAATAAAAAGCATCCCCATCAAATTTTCATGTGTTTTATTGAGGTGAACATACACATGGTCCACATAGCCAATGAAAATAGTCATAAAATAATTTAAGAACTTGTGTTGAAAGGTTATTAGCAGCACCATCAGTATTGGAATAGCAGAAAACACATCTCAGGGGGGCAGTGATGCCTGGATAAAATGCCATCATTTGGAACAGGGGATGGGAATGGCTTTGTTGGATGCTCTGGGGAGTTGGAGTTTTAAAAACACACTTTTTTTTGCTAAATACTTCTGACGATTATTGTTACAAAAAATACAACTAAATAAGATACTGCATAGTATTTTAATTAACATAAAATCGACACTGAGGTGTGTAAAGCAAGACTCGAATCTCTGCTTCCACATACATTTCATTTCTGAGTAGAGAAATCTAAAATTTAAAACCAAAATATAGACCTAGTGTATTCTCTAAAAGACACACTTCAGGTGGAACGTATCAGACTACGAAAATACATATCTTCCATTCTGTTTAATAATTTACTTTAGTTAAAAAGTTGTGAAATTCTCCTCACAAGAAGCGTATACAAATTGATGACTTTAGTAAATTAACAAAAAGGATTATTTTACTTTTTGTTTTGTTTTTGTTTTTTTTTAAAACAAGGCTTAGCCCCGCAGTAACAATTATACAAGGAAGAAAAGAGACTACATTTATATGAAGGAATACAAATTTACACACATTTTACAGTGACTTATACCCTACACATCTACAAAATTCACAGTTATAATACAAGCAAGTACAAGGCTGGGATAAAGCTGTCGGATACCAAAAAAAGTTCCTACTTCAAAAAAGAAAAATCACCGGGAAGAGCTCCAAACCCGCGCAGCCGCCCGCAGAGCTCCTCAGCAGACGCACACGGCTTTCCTGGGCGGGTGGAACAAGGAGCTGCTGAGCTTTTTCTGCCCGCGGAGGCTGCGCCTCATGGCCAGCTTGGCCGGGCTGCGGCGCTGCGGGCCGGCCGCGCCCTCGCCCGGGCCCCGGCCCGGCCCCCGCCGCGGCTTCTTCACCGCCGGGCCCGAGTTGGATTCCTCCAGTGTCCGCTTAAAGCTGGCCGGGGGCGTCCTCTCCGCGTCCTGCGCCTTGCTTGCGCCGTTAGGGGACGCCTTGAGGGCTTTTTGGTCCGTGCCTGAGTTGGCCGAGTTGGAAGGGGAGAGGTTGACAGATAAACCATTGCTGTAGGATTCCTGTAGCCTCAAAGCCAGGGCTTTGCTGCACTTCTCCTCCTGGGGCGCTGAATCCTTCGGGGTTCCTCCTGAGGAAGGTAAACTGCTTTTGGCAATCTCGTTTGGCAGCTCCAGGTATTTTTCTGAGAGCATGTTGCTGTGCAGGAGGGGAGGAATGGGCTCGGCAGAGTTCAGTCGTGGCCAGGGGTCATCTTCTACGAGCTGAGGGAAAAGGAAACAAAAGACTTAGGCATAAATATAATCATAGAATCGCAGAATGATCTGGGAAAGGACCTCCAAGATCACTTATTCCAAACTCTGCCATG
The DNA here is from genome assembly GCF_017590055.1 of Onychostruthus taczanowskii. Taxonomy (NCBI): domain Eukaryota; kingdom Metazoa; phylum Chordata; class Aves; order Passeriformes; family Passeridae; genus Onychostruthus; species Onychostruthus taczanowskii. The sequence continues at coordinate 1,948,047 of NW_024506882.1, read as the reverse complement.
GGCACGGGCACCTTCCACCATCCCAGCTTGCTCCAAGCCCCCTCCTGCCCGGCCTTGGACACTTTATCCCATGAGGGTGCAGACAGCGTGTGGCACTTTCAGAATTTCCCTAACCCTTATCAAAGGCAGGAGGATCCTACTCCACAGCAGACTCATCTTCTCTCCCTGTTGAGAGGTGGAAACAATTCCAGATGGGGACGTGAACTGCAGCTGCAGAACACTGAGGGATCTGCAGGGAATTCAGGGCACAAGCAGTGCCTGTAACAACCTCTGTGATCTTCAGCAGCAGCACTCCCAGCACGCAGCCAGGACTTCCCAGCAGACCCTGACAGAGGCACTGCCCTTGGGTTGATGTGTGGTCAGTCAAAGAGCAGCGAGAGGCTCCTGACCTTTGGAACGTTCAGCACTCTCAGTTACTGCATAACCAGGTTATCAGGGCTGGGCAAACTCCTCCTCAGCTGCCCACACACAGGGGCAGTGTCAGCCAGCTGAAAATACTCCTGTTTGCTGTGCAAAGTGACACTTGTCACTGCCTGTGGATCCCTCCCAGCACAGCCAGCACTCCCTGGGAAGCACAGGCAGTGAGGGGACAAGAACCAGGCACTTCTGAACTCTGATCCTCATCTCTTCTGCAGCCTCTGAGAAGGGTTTCTGCCTCATTCTCAGTTTTACCAACAGGAAAATGGGGATAATACTTGCTCTCACTATCCACAGGGGGATTATGAAAATTAGTGTTTATGCAGCACCCTGAAGATAGGAATTCTGACCTTATTAAAGATTTAATTGTGAAGAAGTCCCTGGTTACCCGGTGAGTCCTTCAAAAGTGAATTTCAAGGCCACACCACACTCCCTCAGTGGAAGGCAAATGGCAGTTATTATTTTAAGAAAATCATGTGCTGCAGACAGAAATGCACACAGCTGAATCAGTCAGGGACACATCTCAGGTGAATAAACAGATGCTTCTGAAGCCACAATCCAGAACAACTCCAGGTTTAATGAAATGCACTCCAAAAGAAAAGATAATCAGGATTGTTCCCAGCATCCACACTGGTTTCCCACTCCTCTCTACTCCTCTGTGGCTGCCCATGTGTAGACAAAACCATTTACATAACATTCCTTTATTACATTTAGCAACACAAGAGGGAAGACCTTTATGAATGGAATTTTAAAGGTTATTCTTCACTTCAGTTGCTGCAGAACCAGAAGGACACCAGATCCCACACAGAGAGCAGCTCTGGCAACGCTACTTCAGCTGCTCAATTTAATTTCTGACATTGTGCCACATAAAACTTAGTTTTATGTTTTTTATTGTGCAAGACATTTTATGTTGTGGCTCTTTTCCCCAGCACCTCCTGCTGGTGCAAACAGCTGAGACTGAAGCAGGCTTTGCGAAGCCAAGGAAAGGCACAGGATGGAGTGCTGGAGAGTGATGTAACAAAACAGGAAAAACAAACCACGAATCACCCAACAATCCAATCAATCTTCCTCACTGGCCTCAGGAATACTGGAATTAATTTGGTATTAGTAATTGCTGCCAGAAGGACAAGCAATTAAGAAATGCTTTTGTTTAATTAAGAAACTTTGGTTTCCATCTATTTCGGAATTAATTGTTTTGGCAGGTAGCAGCTGTCAGGCGTCAAGGCCATCCCTGCTTCCCTCACAGAAACTGTGATTGAAAATTTTAAGAGCACTTAGAATTTAATTTTTTTTCCTCAAGATTTTGCTAGGTTTAAAGCTCTTTCCATGGATTTTGCTCCACTAGATGAAAGGGGAGGAGACAAAGCTGAAGCTTGCCATTTTATTAGCAGCTTGTTTCTCCCGAGGGAATGTTTAAAACTCCCTTTCTAATTTCTGCTTTCTTTTCCTTTGCCCAAAGGACAATTATCTGAAGATTCTGCAGAACATCAAAGGACAGTGACTTAAATCAGGAGCAGCTGGTAATTACTGAAACAAACAGCCACTCATAACTACACTCCAGTTCTTAGAGGGGGGGAAGAAAAGCCACAAAACAACAAAACAAAAACCCTCTGAAGAGCTCTGCTTTATGTTAACAACTCAAACTTGCAGCCTCCAGAAAGACCTTATGTTATGATGTCTCTGCTTCAACAAAGAACATCAAATCAACCAAAGGAAGATAATGAGATCTCCCAGTACAGAAAGAAAATGTTCTTTACAGCAACATGTGTTGGAACAAATTTAACCTTCAAAAAAAAAAATAAAAATAAAAAAGCCCAACACCACCACAAGCAAACCAACCCAAATCAAAGCAGGCCGTGTCAGGAACAGGTTCACACCCTGCAATCCCTGGGCTGGGCAAGCTACACAAGCACCTGGCAAGGCAGGAAGAGAAACTGCAGCCCAGCCTTGATTTCTAAGGGGGTGTGCTGGATGGTTTTTTTATACCTCTGAGCCCCACTCTGGTTTCTCTCTGTCTCAAAAGGCTGCCTTGAATCTTGGGGAGGATCTCAGAAAACTTACTTTAAGAGACAATGCATTTCAAGGTTTGTAAAGTAACTACTAATTTCTTCCACATTAGGGAGGGAGCACAGATCAGCAGCTACAAATAAACAACCAGCAGCAATTCTGAGAATTCATACATTGGAACACCAAAAGCAGGGCGTTAAAGTTCTTTAATAAACATTGTTAAAAGTTGGTTCCAGTCCTCCAAACCTTTGCATGTGGAAGTATTGAGGATATAACTGTAGCTTTCACAGAATATCCAGAGCTGGAAGAGACCCACAAAGGTCATGAAATGGCAACACCATGTTTTAACCAACTGAGCCAATCTCAGCAATAGATTATCTAGACATATACAGTGAAAAATCAAAATTAAAAACAGCAATTAAACAGTGATGCATATTGACAGCTCAGGACTTTCTTTGGGCATTTCTGAATCTCTGGGGACATTCTGATCCCCGCAGGGAGCTGGGGGAGGCAGAAGGGGACACGGAGAGCCCTTACCTTGAGGGGGGGCGTGCAGCAGCGGGAGGGGGTCAGGCTGCTGGCATCGGGGCTGCTGTAGCTGGGCCCCTCGGCCAGGTTGAGCACCAGCTCCTCGTCGCCGTCCCAGCGGCCGCGCTCGCGCAGGGGCGCGATGCAGATGACGATGGCGCTCGTGTTGTCCGCCCGCAGCATCCGCTGCCTCCAGCGGCCCAGGGCCCGCCCCACCAGCATCCGGGCACAGGACTGCCGAGCCTCGCCCTGGGGATACACAGGGACACTGTCACACAGAGCATCACACACACAGAGCCACCAGCATCCGGGCACAGGACTGCTGTGCCTCGCCCTGGGGACACACAGGGGACACACAGGGACACTGCCACACAGGGACACCAGGTTCCAGGCACAGGACTGCCGCGCCTCACCCTGGGGAAACAGGGACACTGTCTCACAGGGTGTCACACACACAGAGCCACCAGCATCCGGGCACAGGACTGCCATGCCTTGCCCTGGGGACACAGGGACACTGTCACACAGGGGACACTGTCACAGAGCATCACACACACAAAGCCACCACACACACAGAGCCACCAGCATCCGGGCACAGGACTGCCATGCCTCACCCTGGGGACACACAGGGGACACTGTTACACAGAGCCACACAGAGACACCATCACACAGAGCCACCGCCAAGGCACCTCGTGCCACACACTCTCCATGCCCCACAGCTGCTCCAGAAATGCTAATTAAAACACATCTTCCTTCTCAAATCCACCTGTAAATCAGTTTGTGGTGTGTTCCACATACACACGGTGCTTTAAACAGCATAAATAGCTTGTAACACAGCAGTAGCTTGTAAGAGGTTGGAACACAAGCTACAGGCTTTCCAAAGTCCCTCATGGGGTTTGCAGAGTGTTTACTCTCTGATGTGCCAATATAAATTCTCAACTGTTTTGTAAAATAAATCAGACAGTAATTTAATTCAGTCTAAACAGTCTGCATTATAACGTGCACCTTAATGTGAAATAAATTTAATGTTCAGACAGCATTTTGTGTAACTTCCTTAGAGAAGAAACTCATTATCTCCTTTATTACTCACAGACAACACCCTGATAGTCAAATTTCCCCAAAACATAAAGCAAATAATTTAAACTATGTTAACACCCGTGGTATTTACCATCAGCCACATTGTAACAACTTTTATATTATGGCAAAAGCCCCAATCTGCCTGAACCCCAGCAACTCCGTGGGGTGCTTTTCATCCCTACCAGGCTGAACCATTTTTAGAGGTAACAAGGATGAAATTTCCACACTGCCTTCTGGCCACTCCTCTCACCATGAAATACTTCTTCTCCTCGTGATCCTGGCACATGGAGATGGCATCCTGAGGTGGGATCATGTTCCAGAGCCCGTCACTGCCAAGGATGATGTACTTGTGCTTCTGGGGGTCAATCGTGTGCACGCTGGTGTCGGGCTCGGGGGACACAACAAATTCCCCACTGTAGAAGTCGTAGCTCCAGAGATCACCTGGCAAAGCAGAAAACGGGTTGGAATTGTTACATAACACATGAGAAATCTCACTCTAGGAAAACAGAGAAAAATGTTCCTTCCCAGCAAATCCATCGCTACCAGCCTTGAGTTTCCAGCAGGAACATAAAGAAATTCCAGCCCAGTCACAGCTGCTGGCACCTTCTAATCCTCTTTAAACTAAACCAAGCTGTAATCAGAGGTGTTCTACCCTCTTAATACAAGCATTTGTGGAAAAAGGAGAAATGAAAGAATTAGTACCTAGAAAATGGTGAAACCTTAACCACTCTTCAAATTAAAACCTATCTGAATTAGTTGAGCTCTCCTCAAACAGAAGTAAAACCTGGCTTTGTTGATCCCTCACCAAACGTGCAAATATTTCTGTGTGCAGGTGCCACAGGGAAGGGACAAAGCAAACAGCAAAGGAGGAGAGTGAAGCCTTTTCCCTGTTCAATTCCCTGTGCCATTCCTTTTCCTCCCACAGCCCGAGCATCCCTTGCAAAGCCACACGGGGCCCTCTGCAGCTGAGCACTGCCAAGTTTGGGAGCTGGACAGGAGCCACAGGGACCTGGGCACTGCCTGGGCTCCAGCAGGAAAGCAGCAAAGAAGAGCTCAAGCCTCTCCCCGGGATGGCCTGGTGCAGGGAACATTTCTATTTTTAAATCTCTCTCACTGTGTGAATGAGTTTGGGATCACATCACCAGAAACAAAGCTGAACAACACATCAAATCATCCCCTAGTTCAAGAGATCCCTCCAAACCATTCTCAAATAAAAACTACTCCAGCAGAAAAATGCATTTCCATATCACTTTATTTCAATTCTATTTATCAAGTACACTCGAAAAATTAAAAACCTTTTCTAAGGCTAAGCCTTCAAATCAAGAATAGTAGTAATTTGCCCCAACACCTCTTTTTAAAATTTATTTCCACGTTCACAAACAGCTTCCTGTAGTGATAAACAGCAAAAAGTAACATTATTATTACTTGAAAGCACTGGCTACATTTTTCTGTGCAGAACACACAGCTTTAAAAGCAGAAATTAATTGAACTGTCAGAGCTGAGCAGCAAACAGAAGCTCAACAACTCAAGAAATAAGGTTTTGTCAGGCTCTTCCTCTGCTGGACAAAGCCTGGAGCTTCTTCCACATCCATCAGCACCCTTTTTAAGACAATAAATAAGCTTTTTGTCTTCCTCCTTGCCTCCATTAGCTTTGCCTTAAGCTATCAACCAGTAGAAAAGACTTTTCCAGAACCAGCAAAGGGAATACTTCAACTCAATTACCGCACTCCACCGCAGCCCATCCTCATTAAAGCCCCGGCTCTCCCTGGCCGCAGCATCCCCACAAGCACACGCTGCTAATGAGCGCTAATTAAAAGCCAAGCCCGCTCCTACAGAGGTGTGCTCGGCTGCCGACAAAGCCAGCTGGCAGTGAGATCAAAATAAATACTGTAACAGGAGAGCTGAGCAATTATTGCATGTGAACTGCCACGGAAAGTCCTCCTGCACTCGCAGCTCCTCACATGGCTCTGTCACGGCCACAGCAGCATCAAATTCCAACGTACACAATATTTTCACCCATCCATTTGCCAGTTTGTTCATACTGATGTAGGAGAAATGACAAAATGTTATCAGCTGAATCGGGTTTTTAATTAAAAACACTGTGCTGGGGGATAAAAATAACCTGATGTTCATTAATTTGGGTGTTTTAGCACACGTCATCCTGTCCATCTGCTCCCTTCCCGAGGAAACAGCCAAGCCATCACCACACTGATTGCAGGGATCTGCTCCAGGAGAAGGAGGCTCCTCACAGGGATAACTGGGAATGTCACCGTGGCCACCAGGCCAGCCCCAAGGATCACAAATTCTGAGGGGCACAGAGAGACTCCCACAGACCCCTCAACCCCGAGCCCAGCCCATCTCACGGGGACAAGGACATTTATAGTTTTATTTCGGTTTTTTTCCCTGAAGAGCTGAGCTCCTCAGCCTAAGGCAAACCTTTCTGGAGCTGCTGCCCAGCTGTGCCCTCACATCCCTGCCCAGATGTGCCTCCCACACCCCTGCCCAGCTGTGCCTCCTCATCCCAGATGTGCCTCCTCATCCCAGCTGTGCCCCCTCATCCCAGCCCAGCTGTGCCCTCACATCCCTGCCCAGATGTGCCTCCCACACCCCTGCCCAGCTGTGCCTCCTCATCCCAGCTGTGCCCCCTCATCCCTGCCCAGCTGTGCCCCCCTTCCCAGCCCAGCTGGAGAGTTAACAAGGCTGCAGAGGTATTTTCTGTGGCAGCCTCTGTCACAACTCTGGGAAGGGAAAAGGGAGAGGGGAGCAGGCAGAGAGCAGAGAACACGTTTCCCTGAGCATTTCAAAGGGCTCTGAACTCTTTCATTGTGTTCCAAAGCAAGCAGGCAGAGCAGTGACCCTCTGGCAGCCTGGGATGTGCCAGAGGCTGCAATGCCAGGCTCTCAGGCTTCCCACTTGAGAGCCAGACTATTTTTGTTCTGAATTAAAACCCAAACATTTACTAAACTCTTGACAGTCTTGTTCTTTAAAAACTTACACACTGGGAGTATTTCTTTCAGTGTGAGGTTTGCATATTTCTTTTCCAAACAACAACAATAACAAAGATATTAATGTAGCTCCTTCCATATCTTCCAGAAAAACCTGTTTCTTAGTCCTGACTCAAATCAGAATAATATACAGAGATCTACACTGCATCTCACAAAATGAAATAGATGTTTGAAATCAGATACTAAAGGAGCAGGAAACTAATTTAGCTGCCTGTAAGAATATATCAAACCAGGCAGTCTCTCTTACTGTTACCTTATAAAATCCAACAACAAAGCTACTTCTAAGTCAAGTGCTGCCAGGGAAGTAAAGGCAGTTACAAACAAAACCACCCATCATGTAAGTGGGCTGGATTGGATTAAACCCAAAGCCTTCTTAGAGCAAAAGCATGTCCAGAAATTACAGAAATCAAGTCTTTCATTTCAGTTTCTGGAGATGCTGTTTTGCATATAAAAAGGGCTTTTGATTTTAATAGAGGAAAGAAAACTTTACTTTCATAACTCAGTCCAAAATAAAACCTTGGTTTGATTAATCCCAGAGCTTTTTAAATCAAAGTTTTTCTCCACAAGGAGCCACAGGTGCCCTCACATGATGTGTGTTACACACAGATGCCCAGAGCAAAGCACACACTGCATTTGGCACTGCACATTTATCATTTTGTTTCAGGCCTGAAGAAAATTGTACAAGCTACAGCAAGATATCCTGAGGACAAGAAAAGAATCCCAAACACACCCCAAGTTTGTCTGGTTTTATAGAGATAAAACAGAAAAGCAATTATCAATGGAAGCTGGAAATTGCTGCAAATATACAATTCCATGTGATTCAGATTCACGGCCTACAATGGAGCAGGAGGGAAAAACTGAGTGACAGCTGTGCCCACTCAGTTTGGTAATTTAATTTGAAAAACAGTTAAATGCATGTAAACAACCCTAAAATCTTACACAGCAATTTCCTCAGATCATTTGAGGTCAGCCATAGCCTCTTCTCCAGGATTTCATGGTATGTGCACTCAGAGAGCCTCACAAAACAGCTCTGGCACCCAGTCAGTGGCTCTGGAAAACAGCTTCCCCATCCCTGTCAGAAACTCCTGCAGCAGCTCCACTGCATTCCCTGTTCTGGTGCAGAGCTGCTCCTAGAGGGCAGCAGGAAATTCTTGTAAGGTGGAGGCTGTTCCACCTGAAATAGGGGTGAGTCTATTCTATTCCTACATAAAAAAAATCCAGGGAAAGCAGAGTTCATGTTCCCACAGGAGGGAGTGGTTGAACCAACGGGCTCCTGGCTCAGGTTTCATCACTCATTCATTTAAACACCTCCCAAACAGCTCCAGCAGGGCCAGGCAATCCCTCACCACAGATTCTTGAGTATCTATTACAAGGCAAATCAGTGTTAAAAAAAAAAAGATGTTCTCATGGCTCAGAAAAGGTCAGCAGAAGTAGCTGTGAAAACACAGAACTACAGCTCAAAATGGTTTATTAGAAGACACAAAACCTGCTGTGTGCATTAAAGCATCTCACAGATGCTCTACAGGGACAGCACAAAGCCCAAATATTTCTGACTTGTTATGGGGCTATAAATAAATCAAGCATTATTTAAATACTTAAATACAGCCACTGTGCATACCACAAATGCTTATTTTAGGGCAGAAGGGCACTTCTGACAATCAGAATGGGAGAGGGTATGTCAAAAGAATTCATCTGGCCACAAAGATTTCTTCTGCACCAGCATTTTCTGCTGCCTGAGTGCAACTTTTCCACAGTGCTTTATTCCTGCTAATTCCAGAACCTTTCCTCAGCTCCTTAAGAGTGTACTAGACTTAAAGACTGGGGGATGAGACTACATCAAGATATTTTAAAGTGTTGTCAGAGACACTTAAAACACCATCTATGATCTAAATTATCTGATTAAAACCCCTAAAAATCTCCCCCACTCTGAATACAATAAATTCCCAACTCTAAGTTCTCTGTTGAGAGATTCTTGTTGTCCTGCTAAAAATTTTTATCCAGGTTGGGACCAGGCAGGAGGGGAGGCTGGTCCCAGCATGGGGTTTGAGCTTTCAAATCCCAGAATTGATAAGAGATAGATGCTCCCATTTTTTGGACCTGAAAACTCTCCAGTAAATCCTCTCTTCATGCACTTGCTGGCAAAGAATGCACTGGGGGCTAACAAATGCATGGTTCCTTGAATTCCCATCTGCACACAAACCTCAGCCAAATCCTTTTGTTCAGCTTGCTGGGAGCAATCAGATCAAAAGCCAGCAAGCTCTTTAGACAGGCAACAAACTTACAATCACAGGAACAAAAGATGCATCAAAATTAATGTTCACATGTTGCAATCCAGGAGGAACACCTCCCCTGTCCTGCAGGAGGGAACAACAGGGGTGTGCTGCTCAGGGGATGAAGGTGTTTTTGCTACTCGTCTATTAACTCCAAAGGATTCACTCAAACTTTCAAGTCAGACCTCCTAACCACAAAAACTCTATCCTACATGAAATATGACACATAAAGACTTTCAAATCCTGAGAAAAAGTCCTTAAAATTAAAATTTTTCATTTTCAGGCACCTGTGATTCCATGCTTGACACACAGCTGACTCTTCCACGTTCATTGTCTCTGCAAAACTCTCCTTAACTCTGGACAAATCCCTGTGGCACAGCTATTCCTGCCTGTGAAATCAGACACAGCAAGGCTCTGGAATGAGGCAGACCCTGGTCCCAGAACAGCCTGTCCCCAGGGGCACTGCCAGCTGACCCAGGAGCACTGACAGCACTGCCATGGGCCTGCCAAGCTGCCAGCCAGGAATTCCAGCACAGCTCTTACAGGAAAAACCACAATCCCTTCAAACCAAACCCATTCTGGGTATTCCTGCATAGAAGATTCTTCACTGCACAAAGGGAAAGAACATGAACAACCAAGGATTGGCATTCTGCAATGGAATTTAAGGAGAAAAATGACCAGAAACACTAACACTCATGGGTAAGAGACACCCAATAATTCAGTTAAGAAGTACTTCCCAAAAAAAATCACCAATGGGTATTTCAGGACAATTTCTAGTCCTGCAATATCCCTTTCTGTCCTTGGAATGAGGTGCTCATCAAAGACAGTTCCTCTCATTTCTAGTGCTCCCATAAAGGCAAGTTAAAGTTAAATAGATTTAACTTTCATCTCATTCTATGCCAAGTCTTTAAAAAAAAAAAATTCTCCACAGAAGAAATACTGAAGCAAAATTCATACACCATCCAGCAAAACTTCATTTCTGGTGCAAATGAAAATGTGCAAGCCCTGTGTGTGTCCAGGAGGGAGAGCACATTTGTCTCCTTCTCACTGATATAGTGGGTCTGTAATTTTTGACTGGTAAAATTAAACCCATCCTTGTAGGGCTGACACAAAACCCTGCAGGTTAGCAGTCACGTTCCTCTCTCCCCAGTTACAACGTTACTCAAAAAATGCACTATTATTGTATTAAAAACACACTTTCAAGGCCCAGACTTTGAGAAGGCAAGTGAGGAGACCCTTGTACATTCTTTGTTTGCAAACCCAGGGGATGAGCAGAGCTGAGGCACTCACCAAGGGCTCTGGCCACGGCCAGGAAGGGGATCTGGTCGATGACGGTGCTGCGGCGCACGGGGCCGTTGTGGCTCAGCCGGGGCCTCTTCCACACCACACGGTTCACACCAGACTTATTGATCACACTGAAAGCACACACAGGGCCAGGGGTTAGCAACAGCAAGGAGGAAGTTGGTGTCAATGAGGAAAATCAGTTAAATATGCAAATGTGGAGGTAATAATGATGGCAGCCTCGGGGAAGTTCCTATTCCAAAGTGCATGACAGCACTTTGATAGCTCCATATAAAGCCAAGGGGAAAAGTGAGAGATGAAGGGCAGAAGAAAAAAAATAAAAAGCAAGGTAATGAAGACCTGGAAGAAATTCTGGCTGGTTACAAAATATGCAAGAGTGTCACAGACAGAGCAGAACGGGATTTGCCTCCCTCAGATGAGGACCATCAACATCAGCTCACTCAGGTGTAAAGTGCACACAGCTCCTCCTTCAGTCTTCTCCATCTCCCAGAGTTTGGCTGTACAGAGCAGCATGGCATCCTTGAAACAACAGCAAAGGAAGAAGCAGCCTCCTGAAAGGACTTGCTTGATGGAAGGAACACCAACAGGAGGCAGACACAAAAGAGGAGCTGTCCTGGGCTGGTGTCTGCAGGAAGCAGCAGACAGGGAGGACAGCTCTGCATTTGCATGTGAACACCTGCTCTGAGGCACTGAGCTCTGGTTTAGCTCTCCCAGAGGGCATAGGAGGGTCTAAGGAGCTACAGAGCAAATAACTGGGGCAGCTGTGTCAGGCAGGGAAGAACAAGTATGAACCATCAAGGAATAAGAGCTAATGAAACCAGGAACTAGCAAAGCTTGGTCCCAACCAAGTTAGGAACTGGATACTTGAAAGTTCCTTTCATCCAAGGAACAGCCATTGGTAATTAGAAACTGAGCAGCTCTGGAACAGCCTCAAGATTCCTCATGCTGAAGCCATTCCAGATGCACTTCCTGACACTTCAAAGGCCTTAACAACAAGGGCATGTTCTGCTCCATCCAGAGCACAGCAAAGTCAGAAACACCACGTCCTAAAACCTGATCTCATCCACTTGTTCTGCTAATGACCACACAGAGCTCACTACTGGGAAAAAAACCTCATCCCACACTCAGACTGTTACTGGGAAAACAGCATTTTAATGGAAGACTCCCTCATGCTCTCTCATTAAGTGTTTCCAGTTTGCTCTCATGAAACAAAAGGCATTCCCAAGCACAGCTGCTCAGTTCCACCTCACTCCCACCACATGCTTCACAGCCAGCCTGGGAAAAACAGGAGGAGCAACAGTAAAAATCTTTAAAAAATTAAAAATTAACCATTCCTGTCAATACTAATTTTCAGGGAATGCTTCTTTGCACCCTCAGGGACTTCCAACCTCTGAGAAACACCCTGGAAACCTACAGCAAAACTGCCCCTGCTCAACTCCCACCTGCCAGAGACACAAATATCTGCAGGTTAATGGGCTGACAGGGCTCCCAGATCAATGATGTCAGCAGGAAAACCTTCAGTGATCCCTGCTCGAGGAGCAAACCATGCCCATCCATCTGGTGCAGCACCAGGAGGACACAGAGCTCCCAGATCCCAGCCCTGGGATTGTCTCCAAACATTTGTGCCACCTGACAGAGCCCTGCCTGCTCCCCCTCACCCCCAGGGAACACACACCCACCCCAGCTCAGGTGTGCCAACATCTGCCAGCCCCTGCCAGGGAAGGAGTGGCTCCTGGAAGGACAGGTGCTAAACTGTGGTGTTAGAACAGCAAAGGGAGGATTTTGTTTCAAATCCAGGATTTTTCTCATGTTCCCTAAGCAGAGGCTTTGAGGAGCCCATTCAACAGCTGCCATTGTCATCTCAGGGACAATGCAGGATGTCTGAGAAATTACAGTGCTGTGACAAACTAGATATTCCAGACTTCCTATCATTTCACCTACATGAAAAGGCAATTTGCACAACCTGAAGGTTGCTCAGAATTTAAAGGGAAATAGGCCAAAAATGAACATTTAGAAGTGTAACTGCCCCTCAGCTGTGTGATCCACCAGGAAATTAAAATTCTGGATACACCATAAACCACTAGCAAAAAACACAACCGTGTAACAATGCTAATTTATTCCTCAGTAAGCTGTAAGACAAATTAAGAAGACAAAAGAGAAATAGCTGAGATTCAGCTCCTCGTGTGAGTGAAAGCAGACAAACCTACCTGCCCCCAAGGCCTTCAATTCTCTCCCTTTCTTTGGGAAGCTCTGGCTTGTGGTCCTGTGTCACCTCCACAGCTCTCACAAAGTCATCCTTGGGGTCGTCCTGGACCCCCAGCACCACTCCCGAGTCTCCCACGTGGGCCACGTACATCTTGGAGCCGCGGATGATCACCACGCTGGCCGTGGTCCCCGACGTGCTGGGCAGGCCTGTCATGGTCTTGGGCCACTCTGCTGCAAGGAGAAACCAGGCAAAAAACAGACAAAAAGCACAGGTTTAGTGCTGGGGAACTGGGAATGACGTGAAGGGTGTCTCAGAGGTTTGTGGGGTGTTACACGAGCCAGGCTCAGCGGTGTCCCCAGACCCCCCCTCTCCTTTAAAATCGTTCCCCAGCCTCAGCCTAAACTGACACAGGATCAAAGCACCACAACAGGGTTCTAAAAACTGTCTCCTCTGGTTTGATATTCCAAGCAGCACTAGAAGAACACAGGGGAATATCCGTGGGGGCTGAACAGGATCAATCAAGTGTTTCATTGAGATTTACTTTTCACTTCCCTGTCTGAAGTAGTAGAAATGTCTTAAATTCAGTTATTTTGTTTGGATATTTGATTGGCAATCAGGATTTGTGGACATTCCTGATCCCCTTGGAAGGCAGAAAAACTGCTATTTTACTTTCATAGGCTGAACAGCAACCTTTAGTGCTGAATGACATCTCAAATGCTTTACTCATATTTCCCTTTGGAGGGCTGAATAATTCAGACTATCTCAGTGTGCTCTCCTTAAATTCTACAGGAGATATCCCTGGAATTCAGAGTAATAACACAACTACACCTGGTTAGGGAAATCTCCTTCCCCAACTCCTTTGCCCTCAAACCACTTCTATGAACTTGCTCTTACACTGCTCTCTCCAATTACATCCCATCCCAATTTCTCTTTCATGCCTTTCCTATTTTTGTATCTACACACACAAGCTGATCTTTGCCCAAAAGTGCACAAACCAACTGAGACAACACCCCCGTGGAGCCACACCATCCTCCTCCCACCCCAGCACCCACAAAAGCAGGCTCAGCTCCCAGTTATCAGTTGGTTCCAACTGCCAGCAGCAGCCCCGTGTTTCTTCTTCACTGTACCCACTCACATCTTCAGACAAGCTCCAAAGGGAGCCTCATCTCCCTGTCACATTCTATCTCCTGCTCTTCACAAGTCAGGCTCACACAGCACTACACAAGAACTCCACTGTGACACAAGCTGTTTGCAGGAAATACCCAGCTCAGGCTGCCAAAGCACTGCATCCTCTATTTGTGCCTGTGGCACAACAAACACACGAGGAGAGAAAGGGAAAACACAGTTATACCTTATCCTCCATGAAAACAGATATTTTAACCATCTAAAGCTTTAAACAAAATTTAAAAAATGAGGAACTTAAGTTCTAGTGGCACTGAATGATGTTCAGGTGCGTGAGGGAAGAAGATATGGAAGAGAGGTGATGGAAAAGGAGAATTTGGAGAAGTAGAATTCACAGGCAGTATGAAGAAAAAAGTTGCATTTCCTCAGTGTGAACTACCAAGACATCCAGCACAATTTAAATGTTTAAGTTCCAACAGTTCTAGTTTTGTGCTCTAAACACTAAAATGCACTTTCTCCCTAGGAGCAGCTTTATTTCAAGAACACAAACATTCAATCAGCTTATTGGAAGTACTTTGTCTGGCAGTTTTAACTGTGGATATTAAATCTAACACATTCCAAAAGGAAAGCAAACAAGGGAGAGAGCCAAGTGGTAATGAGGACTTCAACCATGCACTTAACAGAAAACAAGCTGCAACTAATGAGTTTTTGTCAGTGTAACAACCCCTGAACAGCAATAAAATGTATTAGAGAGTCAAATCAGTCTTTATGGGGATGGGGAGCAGAGAGAAGGAAATCACCCACTTGTGGGAGAAAGAATGATGCAGCAGCCTCAGATTTTAGGCTCAACAAAACCAGGAATTATCTGCCTGTCATCCAGAGACTGTAGTTCATGCCTTGCTCCTGTTCAGATAAGTGTTAGATACAGCCCAGTTCTCTCTGTAGATTGTGTCCCACCAGGAACCAGCAGAAGTGTCAAAACTGCTGGGTTTTATTCTGAGCTCGAGTATTAAAATCAAATCCATGGACACAACTCCTCCACAGATCAGGACCATCAACAGCACATCTTTCTAAAACATTTTCCCCTCTCTACTTGAAAACCACTGCCCTTCACACTCAGCTTTGTAACTTTGAACTCATAAACTCATTCTGTACCTTCCAAAATGAACTCTTACTCCAGAAGACCTTTGGCATTCAGGGAATTTTATTACTACAGAATTAACGCCAGAAATGATCACCAGTGACAAATGGGCATTTTTCTGCTTTAGTTCTTCTGTCATGGTCAGTGTGGTTTGTGCCTATCAGGGGATACCCACAGAACTTCCAACAACCTCAGAGCAGCTGAGTACAAGCTTCCCTTCCAACAGCCAACTGGAAGCAGTGAAGACTCCATCCTCCACCCCAAAATTCCAAACCATTCTCCCATACACACCAACATGTCTCCATTTCATGTCCCCAGTGTCACCAACACATAGTTTACAAGCTGAATTACACGTGGTAGCATGGAAAATTATTGCCTGTCAGTAGAATTCCCACTGGGACTCCATACCAGGATGGAGTAATAAAGTAGAGATAATGATGGGCTTGTCCCACAGAACTGTTCAGCACGTGCAGCAGGAATCAGGAGGAGCAAACACGCTCTGGAGTTCACTAAACAGCCCACCTGCAAGTGCCATCAAAGGCTCCCAGCCAGAGCTGAGCTGTTTCTCACAATAATTGAAATTGCTTCCACAACCCCGGTGCTGTTTGCTAAACACCCATTACTGAACAGAGCTTCCTGCACTCTTCTCCTCCCTGCCTTGGTGCTCACACAGAGTTCCAGTGACAAATGACACAACCAGGGCCACTCAGCCAAAAAAGTGAACTCCTTATCTTCCCCCACCCCATGCCACGTCCCCAGTTCACACATTTTGCTCCTTATCGCCCAGCCCTGCAGCCCAGGAGGTTGCACACCCCACTGCCAAGGATGTGGCCAAGTTCTGGTGCTTCTAAAATTCACACCCTTCCCTCTGTACCCTCAAACTTACTGTTCCTTCCCCCAATATCTCCTCAAGTATCTGACATTTGCACAACTTCTCTATTTTGCTATTCAAGAAAAAGGAAAATGAAACTGTTTTGAAACTATAATTACCCCGCACCCCTCCTGAACCACTCATTGAAAGCCCAGGGTGCTCTGAGTGCAATTCTTGCTTTTCAGGTTTCCCTCCCAAGCCCAGCTGTCACTGTCACTATTCTGGATCCAGTTTTACCGTGTTCCACACCTCCCTTCACAAGCTGAACTCTTGCTTTTCCTCTGAGGCTTTTGAATGCCTAAATGCACAAATGATACACACACATTCTATATAAACAACCACGATCTATGTCAGAACCTTCACCTCAGGAAGGAAAAAAGCCTTTCAGAAACTCCAACTGCGGCCTCACAAGACCTCGGGAGAAGGATGAGTACAGGAATGATGACTGTCACTTGTCTGGGCATGCTCCTCTCCTTAACACTGACTTATTTACAGCTTCCACGCTACTGCAATTAATCAACTAACACATACATAAATACAGAACGATGACATACATTTCTATCTATCAAAACCATCCTCAGGATACTAAGTTTATTTTCTATTTGTCAGGGACAATGAGTATTCCCCCATGCTCGCACACGAGCGAGTTATAAACCAGACACATTTCAATTCTTCCATCAGGACTCACAAAAACAGTCGGAAGCACCGTTAGGGGAAAAAACACCATTCCCAGCCCACTTCAGTTTGCTAAAATTACTTTTTTCTTTTTCCCTCTTTTTATGACCCAAGGGAAATCTAAGGGGGAGTTCAGTGCGATTACCCAAGGCAACAAGATGAAGACCTTCCTAATGAATCGAATTTGGAAATTGACGCCTAACACCCCGAAAACAAACTGCAGCCCTACCATCGCACCATTCCCAGCTACGTAACACAGCAGCGCATCCTCGCCCTGTGTTTACATCTCTCTTCTCCCAGCGCGCCCTCCAGTTTTTCTTGTTCTCCCGAATTACTCGGCTCGGCGGCCGGGATGTCCTCCCGCGCTCTGCCGCGATTCCCGGCAGAGATGGAGGGAGGGAAGCAGGGAGGGAGGCAGGCACTCACAATAGTGCGGGAGAGGGGGAGGAAAAGGCGGCTGGGGAGCGGGGCGGGCGGAGGGTCCGCGGCGGGCGCTGGCACTTACGCAGCTTTTTCCACATGGCGCGGTGGCAGGCGATGAAACCCTTGCGCAGGGCCGCGCACACCTCGGCCGGCTCCGCCGAGCAGAAACCCTTCTGCTTCTTGATGAAGCCCCACAGGTTCTCCCGGGCGAACTGGGCCGCTTCCCGCCCGCCGTGCCCGTCGCACACGGCGAAGAAGGCGACGGAGCGGCGCGGCCGCCGCCCGGGGCCGGTGCCCGGGGATTGCGCCCCGTCCTCGGC
>NW_024506882.1:1758139-1930659 GCF_017590055.1 Onychostruthus taczanowskii | reverse complement strand
GGGGGCTCGGCGCCGCCGGGGCCTGCGGGCGCCGCTCCGCCTTTGTGCGCGCCGGCCGGCGGCGGCTCGGGCTCCACCACGATGTGGGTCACGTCCTCCATGTATTTCCTGCCGCCCTGGTCGGAGAACACGCTCACCCCGAGCGCGTACGGCCCCTCCATGGGGAGAAGCGGGGGAAGGGGGCGGCTCCGCGCGGCGCTCCCGGCCGCTGCCCGCCCGCCGACGATTATTGCTGGAGACGGCGGCGGCGGCGCTCGGGCATGTCCGCGGCGGCCCCTGCGGCCGGCGGGTGGGAGCGCAGCGGCGGCGGAGATCCCAAAACGGCGACAGAGCCCGGGCGGGACGGAACGGGACGGGACCCACCGGGACTGCTGCTGTCCCTGCGCTGACACCCCAACAATCCCCCCTGGGCATCCCTGGCAGCGCTGTCCGGACGCTCCTGGAGCTCCGGCAGCCTCGGGGCCGTGCCCGTTCCCCGGGGAGCCCGGGCAGTGCCCAGCACTCCGGGGGAAGAGCCTAAACCTCCCCGGACACAACCTCAGGCCGGTCCCCCGGGTGCTGTGGCTGCTCAGCAGAGAGACCGGGGTCTGCCCCTGCTCTCGCCCTCACGAGGAAGGCGTAGAGAGCCGTGAGTGTCCCCGCGGTCCCCTCACCACACGCGCCCCAAAAAGGCTTCACACAGAGCTCAGCCCCGCGAGCAGGATGCAGAACGGGAAGCACAGGATTCCTCCCCTGGCTCCAGGTTGTTACTCAGCCCTCCCCTGGCTCCAGAAACCCCCTGGTTGTTACTCAGCCCTCCCCTGGCTCCAGAAACCCCCTGGTTGTTGCTCAGCCCTCCTGTCCCTCCCTGCTCCAGGAACCCCACTGTTGCTCAGACCCCCGTCTTTCCCTATTTTCCCACTTTATTCCCACCAATGATCCCTCTGCAATTACACATCCCGGCGCTGTTTTATGCTCGTGACCATTTAAGATGTTTTTTTCAGGCTGGAGGGGTTTGTGCATTTCGTTTTTATAGCTGAAATTCCAGACACTGTTTTGCTGCCAGCTCCCAGAGCCCCTTCTCACTACAGCGAAAACCACCGCGGAATTTTGCAAAAATACTTGCTTGGAGATAATTGTTTGGCTTAAGGACTGCAAGCCCTTTGGACTTCCTTCCATCAACCACATTAAAGTCAGCAGTATTTAAAAAATAAAAAGGATAGCAACAAAGCTTTGAGTTCCTGGAGTGCTGAGGGATTTGCAAACCTGTTACAACCATTAATGAATTAATCCACACTAATCCAATCAGGTAAGGATCCCTTCCTACTTTACAGGTGTTTATACCCTCAGATCAATCACCAGATCATCAGCCCCAATATAGAATTGCTTTAAAAATCTGACCATGAAGTTTCATAACAGTATTTTATATAAGTACAGTCAGCATTTCAACAGGAGACAAAGACTAAATTGAGCTTTATGCAATCCCAAATATCACAATGTATCTCTATTTCTGTCTTAATTAACATAAAAACCACGGACATGACACATCAATTGTCAGGCCTGCACTGCCACCCACATTGCAGGACATTTTTAATGACAAAGTAACCAGAAAACAAACAAACTGGCTTAAAACTGTCAAAAAAAGACAAAATAACATTGTCAGACCTGTGTGATTCCAGGGATAGCTAAAGGCCATTACTTCCAAAAAAGTGCAATATCCCTATTTCACAGCTGGATCAATGTAGCAGAGATGTTATCATGTGAGGAGTAGCCTCATTCAATAAAGGCAATGCTTTCCTAAATAATTTTGAGTGGAAAAAAAATCACAAGCTACTCCAGGAACAGAGCCACACATTGGCTCCTACCCCTGCTCTTTACAGAAACATGCTTTAGGTAGTCCGACAAAAAGAAGGAAACAAAGGAAAAAAACCCAAATATTCTGGAAGAAACTCTTGATCAAACCCTAAGGTATTTCTGTCTTTTTATAGCCAAGTATTGCTTTTGCCTTCCCAAGTGAAAAAGTGCCTCATTTCTGTCAATACTCCTACAATTGAGACAATAGCCATATAAATCATACCTGCACTCACAAATTCTATCAAATTACAATACATTAAAGATGTTTTTGCCTGCAACAACTACACTCTCCAAACTGCTGTTGGAAAAGCAAAGTGCTTCAAGATCTACAGGGCACACAACCACCAGATCCTGCAGCAACTCAAACCATATTTCCTCATTTTCTTCTGAAGTCCTTCAGCTCACAAAAAAAAACCCTTCAACTAAACCAGACCCTCAGAAATAGGAACATATAAAAGTTGGAGAGGCAGGGAGAAAAATTTCTAATAAAGATGAAGTTTGATGCACAGAGGAAAACTTTGAATAAAGATGAGGCTTGACAGAAAGTGCCACTGCCATTTCCAAACCCCAGGACCTAAGGAACAGGCAATAACTGAAGGGCAATTTAACAATTTTTATGCATCCTCGATGCTTTTATAAAAATGGGGAGTGCTGTTCTTGGTTTATGCTTAAAGGAAGCAAATGCTAAGCAGAAATTGCCATCAGTTCTTCAGCCATATATTTCAGATGCAGAAGCCAGGTTAAACCACTCCCAGTTAAAAGCTCTCTTTACATAATAATTTAATTTATTTCAAATATAATGTTTCTAACCCAAACACAATCAGATATTTACTTGACTGCAATGATAGCTTATCCTCATTTTGTCTACCAGTTGCTGAAACAAATCCACCTCAGAATGCTCTGGTTCAGCTAATTTAAATAATTTCTCACAATTAAAGGCAATGATTCCTTTTGTGATAAAAAATTCAGTTTTTCTTCTAACTGGGGCTTTAAAAAAATCTCAAATAGGCTTAAACTAAATTAGTTACACTTTTTTTTCCAGCAGAATTCTATCCCCTCAGCTGCATCAGACAATCAAAAGAAACAAGCCAGGTACATTTAAATTCTTCCTAATTCCCCATCCCAGTGTGCTGCTGGGTGAGCAACCTCCTGCCCTCTCTTCTCTTCCCTGGCAGCTTTAAAGATACTTTAAGTTATATTTTGCAAAAACCATGACTCATTTTGTCTGACAGATGAAATATATGTAATTATCAACACATGAAAATTCACATCAGCTTAATGTCAGATAGAGAAAAGCTCAGATTTTAGGTACAAACATTAATGATAGGACAGCAGAAAGCAGCAGTGCCCACCTGGCTTTGGCAAACCCACCTCCTTAAAGCCTTTTTCACCTGAAAATAATCTCTGCATTTGGGGACAGACCTTCATATCTTACTGCTTACAGACACCTCAATGTTTCTCCTTCCTCCAGCCCCTAATTAAGCCCCTAATTAAGCTCCATCAGCCCAGCTGACAGTGCCCAAAGGTTGTTACACCTCTTGCATAGCCCATGTGAAATGTGCCAATCATCTCAGCAAGGGGTGAGAAAAAGCATGAAAATCTCCTGTAAAAGAGGAAACTAAAGTGAACAACATCCACATTTTTAAAGGTTTATCCCAGTCAGTGAAGGAAGGTGGGACCTGACCCCACAAGGAGTTAACACCCCTGGGTCTAATGGATTATGTGAATTTCTCCCTTGAGGTCTGACAGTAAGGGCACTGGTATCACATCTCATTCAGATGGGATCCTGAGCTGATGTATATGAAAAGCAGAAATGGAAATGTATTTATCTGTGTTACAGTAAACATGAAAGGAAAGGGAAAAAAAAATTTAAAAAGATCTGACAAGTTCATGTGGATGCTCTGCATTTAGCTCTTGTTTTAGAGCAACAGTCTGTTATGTTGGCTCCTCTACAGTTTAATGATTTCCTGTTAAGAATTTAAAATTAGAAGCCTCCAACAACTTCCCCATAAAGTATTTTCAAGGTTCCTTTAATATCCACATCAAGGAGATATAGTAGGTTCATATGTTATCCATGTCAGTTTGCTTCCTTCCCACTTCAAAATAAGCATATTGTAAGGAAATTCAGCAGGTTTTTATTGTTTTCTTAGAACCTCTTTTTCCACTAACTGTGCCCAGCTATAGTAATTTAAAAAACAAAGCTGTCCACATAAACAAGCTCACATTTAACCCATGACAAAACAAAAACTGCTGGTCCAATCTGAAAATCCTAAACTGTGCCAGATAATGATCCAAATCTTAATTTCCCATTGTTGAGTTAGCTTAAATTTTCAACTCCATCCATACTGAACTTCCTCTTTGTTACCACATGAATTTTACAAACAGCTTTTTGCTCTCTGACAAGTATCTTACCTTTGAGGAAAGCAGGCAAACAACATTTTTTCATTGGCAGCACATTAAATAGATTCTGTACTTTTCATCCAGGCTTTTTAGAACTATATTCCTGGGGAAAAAAAAAAATAGCACTTATTTATTTACTAAATCATTTGAGACAGGCATTAAAGGCAGAGCACCTGCAGGCCTCCTCTCTCAGTTCCTCACTGGGTCAGTGAGAGGGCTCCAAACACAAATCACCACTTCCCTGACAAAAATCACCTCCCAAATCCACCCACCAGAAATGCCCCTGATGTGAGCACTTCCTAATTGGTTTCAGTTACAAATGAGTCAGGTGAAGCTGCAGGTGACTTAACCTGACCTGAGGTCACAGCAGTCAGAAAAAAGCAGCAGTAGGAGAGACAATGCTGTTGTTTCCTGCATGGGCTTTAATGAACATACAGCTCCTAATTTGGCTGAAATATAAATCTACAAGTACAACAGGAAAAAAAAAAAAAAACCAAAAAAAAAACCAACAACAAACCAACCTATTTTCAGTTTGAAGCTCATTTACTGTCAAAAATTGTGAGATAAAGACAACACTGCTACTGTCTGCAGTAATTTTCAGACCAAAATGGCTTGTTAGTGATCCATCCACATCTGGAAAGGAATCATGGAATGGTTTGGGTTGGAAGGGACCCTAAAGCTCATCTCATTTTCACCCCTGCCACAGGCAGGGACACCTCCCACTGTCCCAGGCTGCTCCCAGTCCCTTCCAGCCTGGCCTTGGGCACTGCCAGGGATGCAGGGGCAGCCACAGTTGCTCTGGGCAGATGGTGCCAGGGCCTCACTGCCCTCCCAGGGAGGAATTTCTTCCTAAAATCTAATCTAAATCTACCCTCTGTCAGTGGGAAGCCATTCCCTGTGCCCTGTGGAAAGGGTCCCTCTCTCTTGCAGACACCCTCAGGTGCTGGAAGGCTGAAGCTGGGTCTCCCTGAAGCTTCTCTTTTCCAGGCTGAGGAATCCCAACTCAGCCTTTCATGGGAACAGCCTCTTCCAGCAGAGGGGAGCTTCAGCAATTCACTGGGGTCCAGAAATAGTAACTCAATACCAATATCTGGTTGGGATTTGGGTTTTCTTGAGCGTTTTGAGTTTTTTAAGGGCACAAAACATCACCAGGCTCCACTCCCACTCTCCTGAAATCCCACAACCATGTCTGCAGATGTAAAATCTCTTCCATAAGAGCTCCTCCCACACAGGGAGCTCTGACAACCCAGAGGCTGTTTGATCTCCGAGGGCAGTTTGGTTTTGGTTTTTTTTTTTTAACAATAACCACCATTAGATTTTCTTTCTACATTTACCCCTTGTGATCCTTGTCTGCATGCCCTTCCCCTGCAGTGACACCCAGATGTCCCACACTCCAGATTCTGTGCATGTGAGGGGCTCAGGCACCCAGCTGCATCTTCAAAAGCTCAGATCCCAGCAGCCAGACTGACTGAAGGCTTTTCCCAAACAACATCCATCCCCTCTCTGCTCTCAGGCATTGGCAGCCTGTGGAAAAGTCCTTTAACTATTCCTCCATATTAAAGGAAAAAAAAAAAAAAGACAAAAGGAAAGAGAAAGATACCAACAAAGATAAGAACATCCATCAGAAGTTGTGCCAACAAGCACTGGAAGGATTTCCAACATCTGCAATGATTAATGAGTGATTGCATTAAAATAATTTACGGATGTGAAAAACACATTATTGAATGGAGTTGTTTTATAATAAGCTCCCAATATGGTTTAAGGGGGGAAAAAAAGGAATTAAACAAACATCACAACTAAGAAGGAACCAATTACTCAATAAACAGTCTGTCAGAAGTCAGTTTTTTCTGCTAAATATGTTATTTTGATGCTTACCTACTATCTCAACACAGTGCCTGAGGACTGCTCCAACTCTCTGTAACACCTTTAACAACAAAAAACTGTTAGTGATAAAAGAGCACCAAATTGTTCAACACACAAATATATCAAACCATGCAGTATTAATAAAAAACAAGTGCTTGTATATTTAAATTCTATCCCTATGTAGAGACTAAATTGCTTTTACCATGAAGATTCTTTTTCAGACTCCACAAAATAAGTTACAGACTGTATATATAACACACTCCAGAGAAATTTTATATAACATGCTTCCTTCAGAGATACATTTATTTCTTTTTTTCTGAATGGGCACACTCCAGGCTTGTCCACAATCAATTGCCAGGCAGTAGAAAGTGCAGCCTGGCTCACTTTTCAAAACATAGTAATTTATCAAGATGAAGTCCATTACCACAGTGCTTGAGAAGCATATTTACTTTCACTGTGTTTTTGCAGAAAACTTACTAGATACTTTAAAGTAAAATAAAAAACATCATAAACTAAAAAAAAAAAAATCCTTTTTGATACAGGATCAATAATTTTCCCTTCATGCATTTAAAAAAACCCAGCTCTTTCCTGCTTTTAACAGACCTCCAACCTTCCCAAACCAGGCCTCTAAAAAATAACTGAGCTAAATAGCCTCGACCCCTGGGGGGGCTAATTGCCAACAGGATTCCCTCAGCTGTATTCCCTCAGGTGAAATGAATCCTCAGCATTTCAGAAAATAAAAGAAAAATCTGAAGCCAAAAGGAAAAAAAAAAAAAAAAACAACAAAAAAACCCCAATCTTCTATGGTCTGTTTATGTCACATTCCTTTCTTCCCACCCCATAACATTTCTTAGTGCAAGCAAAGGACAAAGAATAATGTCCTCTCACAAAAATGGGAGGAATAGCAATAACTTGCGTTTTAAAAATAACGTGCCCAAAGCAAAACAGCACGAGTTCTGCCTCCTATAATTTTTAAAATTAAAAAGAACAGTAGCAGCCCTACATTAGCTAAGAAAAACACCACAGACAACAGAAATTTCACATAATAATAAAATTTCTTTCATAGTTATGATTATTAGGTCCTGTAACAGCAAACTCCAGGTGCCCAAATAGTGCTGACATGAGCTGCCAACACACCTGGAGGTCATGGAAAGCCCAATATTAGCTGGGTGTCAGCACAGGTGAGCTGTAAATGATATTTATGCTCCGTGAGAAGTTTGGGCTGGGTGGGGCTCAGGGTGTGAGGGGTGATATTTAATGCTTTGTGCTCAGCTCCAAAAGATAAAGCCCCTTGGGCTGGTGTGAACTGTGGGGTCATGGTGGGCAATCCTCCCTCACTCCCCACAGCTACCTGCAGGAATTCACGGAATCCAGAGGTTTGGAAAAAGCTTTAAAGCCCTCCCGGTCCAAGGCAGGGCCACCTGC
Organism: Onychostruthus taczanowskii; assembly: GCF_017590055.1. Lineage (NCBI taxonomy): Eukaryota > Metazoa > Chordata > Aves > Passeriformes > Passeridae > Onychostruthus > Onychostruthus taczanowskii. The sequence continues at coordinate 1,923,138 of NW_024506882.1, read as the reverse complement.
AGCAGGAAAGTGTCCAGGTGGGTTTGGGATGTCTCCAGAGAGGGAGATTCCACTCCCTTCCAGGGCTTTACCTCCCTCATGCAAAGCTCTTCCTCGTGTTGGGGTGGAACTTGTGTTTTGGCTCATGGCCATTGCTCCTCGTCCTGTCGCTGGGCATCACCGGAGAGAGCAGCACCATCCTCTGATAGCTCTGAGGGGTTCTCTACGCGTTAGCGAGATCTCTTCTCTGTCTTCTCCAGCCTCACCAGGCCCTGCTGCCGCAGCCTCTCCTCATCAGGGAGCTGCTCCAGACCCTCCATAAAACCCCACCCCACAGCGCTGCCCTGCTTCCCCCTAAGTCTGCTCCCGTGCCTCCCTCATGATGCCCGGGCACCACCGCCGCAGGGAGGGCAGGGCTGTGGGACCGCGGGGCGTGAGGGGGAGCTGAGAGCCCCAGGGCGAGATGGAGAGCGGGCGGGCAGGGGGACGAGCCCCGTGAGGCAGCGTGGGCAGGGCTGCGGGAGCCCCGTGAGGCAGAGCGGGCAGTGAGGCGGGAGCCGCGGGGCGTGAGGCGGGCAGGGCTTCGGGAGCCCCTTGGCGTGAGGCGGGCAGAGCTGCGGGAGCCCCGTGAGGCAGAGCGGGCAGTGAGGCGGGAGCCCCTTGGCGTGAGGCGGGCAGAGCTGCGGGAGCCCCGTGAGGCGACAGCCGCGGGGCGTGAGGCAGCCAGGGCCGCGACAGCCGCGGGGCGCGAGGCGGAGCGGGCAGGCGGCGGGAGCCCCGTGAGGCGGAGCGGGCGGGAGGCGGCGGGGCGGAGGGAGGGAGGGAGGGGAAGGCGGCTCCGCACAGCCAAGATGGCGGCGGTGGAGCTGGAGTGGGTGCCCGAGACGCTCTACAACACGGCCATCTCGGCCGTCGTGGACAGCTACGGGCGGGCGCGCCGCCGCGACATCCGCTCGCTGCCCGAGAACATCCAATTCGACGTGTACTATAAGGTACGGCGGCGGCCGAGCGGGGCCGGGCCCGGTCGGGCCTGCGGGACGTGGAAGGAGAAGCGGCCCGGGGGGCGGCCCGGGCCTGGCCTGGCCGGGGGCGCGGGGCTGAGGGGGTCTCACCGGTGTCGGGCGCGGCCCGAAGGACGGGCCTGGGGCTCAGGGCCTGTGGGGCTGGAGCAGCGGCGGCTCCCGGCTCCGGCCGTGCTGGGGCCTTGTGGCTGCCCCCGGGAGCCGCCCCGAGGCCGCGGTGAGGGGCTGGGAGCCCCCGAGGGGGACGCGGGGACGGGGCCTGGCCTTGGGGGTCGTGAGGGGAAGGTGCTTGTCGCCATTGGGGAGCGGTGCGGGCAGGATGAAGCCAAGCTGGCTGTGCTGGAAGATGTTTTTTCCTTTTCCCCTTTTTTTTTTTTTTTTTTTTTTGTAATAATGAATTGGACACGGTGATGTCAGTGGTTGAGGGAGCAGTTTGCCGTGGTCTAGTATAAATGAGCTGGTGGGAGCCAGATGGAAAGAACTGACAGTTGTTTAATGCTGTAGTTTTATTAGCATTAAATTATTCCTTGGTGAAAGGGCTGCTTCTCGTTCAGCTGCCCCTGGAATATACGGATTTGGTGTAAAAGGTGCACTGAGATGGTCCATTAATTTCTTATTGTCCACTAAACAGGCATTTCATTCATGTGCAGGAGCAGCTGGAAATGAGCATTCATCTGGGGAGAAACAATGTCTGTAAAAACCCCCAAAAACCTGTGATGAGGAATAACCCTCCTTTCCTCTGCCTGCAAATTTCTGAAAATTTAGGAGTTTTTAAATGAAGTAAATCTTTAATCTAATCTTTATCAACCAGGTGTAATGACCCATCATATACATGGAGAGTAGCAGTGTTTACTGGAGACAGGGAAATTGCTTTTCTAGCGTTGAAACAGGCATGTACATTTTCTGTGTCCTGGTTATTTCATGTCTGCCTTAGGTGGTAAGAAGGATGGAAACCCATTTTTATGACATATGAGCATGCTCACAGATAATGATGTGATTGACACATCAGCTAAAGGCTAGAGATACGAAAATCACCATGTGGAAGAATATTTTGGGGGTGACTTTCAGCTGTTAATAAGTGTGGCCATTGACAAATAAACTTCTTTGGCATTGCCCGTTCTCATGCTCATTCAGGTGAGAGGATGGTGGTCTGTGTTTTTTAAAAGCTTGAAACAAAACCTCCTTCTGATGATTGAAATGTGCAAGGATGTGTGATTCCCAGCTGTTTAAGAGCTTATCTGTAGGTGAGCTTAATAGATCACTGATTTTTTATGCTTTTATTAGTGGTTGCTTTGAATCAGGTTCACGTGGAGTGGATCCATGCTGAAGAAGATCCAGCACATCTGATTTCTGAGGAGACTCTCCAGCATGTTTCTTCTGCTGGAGTACTTGGGTTTGTCATCTTGCTGGGCAGGTGATGATAAAGGTGATAAGTGCCTGTCCCTGAATGGTGTTTGTGTTGTAGGGGCAGCACAGCTGCTGTTAATGACAGCAATTGCATGGAATCACAGACTGGTTTGGGATGGAGGGGCCCTGTCTGCACATCTCATTCCATCCCAGCCATGGGCAGGGACACCTCCCACTGTCCCAGGCTGCTCCAAGCCCTGTCCAGCCTGGCCTTGGACACTTCAGGGATCAAGGGCAGCCACAGCTGCTCTGGGAAACCTGTGCCAGAGCCTCACCCACCTTAGACATCTTTTTCTAATCTCTAATCTAAACCTGTTCTCTGTCAGCTTGAAGCTGTTCCTCTAATTTCTGTGCTTCACAACAGGAGTTTTTGAGCTGTGTGAGGTGCACTGATATTCCTCTTACCAAGCCACATCTGTGGGATGTCCTCATGCAGAATAAACCAAACTGGGCCATGCCTGCAGTGTGTGTTCTGTGGCTGTGAGAGTGGGCTGGGCTTCCATGTCCTCAGTGTCACCTTTCCCGTGGAGAACACCCAATGTGGATGGGGCCTGCAGTGACCTGGTCTAGAGAATGGATCCCTGCCCTTGGCAGGATGGAACTATTTCAGCATCCCTTCCCTCCCAAACCCTCCTGTGAGTCTCTGTGCACCTGTAGAACGCTTGGTGACTGGTTCTTGGGTCTCTGTGTGGACACAACAGAATCAAAAGTGTCATTTGGGGTAGCTGAATGAGGTTAGGCTGGGGACAGCATCCCTCTCACAGTGTGTGTGGTGCTTGTTTTGCTGCTTTGGCTCTGGGTAGTTATTTTCAATATCAGGTGGATATTAAATCCCAGTAAGTCATAGTGAGCCATATTCCATATATCCTGACCACTGAGTTCTTTAAAGTAGAATTTCCAAAGCTATTAACAGTCTTTGGAGTAAGACAGACTAGAAGACTTCAAAATATTTGACTACATGGTGTTTGTTGCTGCTGTGTTGGAGGGTGTCAATTGTTTGTTAGTATCCTGTATTACTTGCATTTTGTCATGAGTAAAAGGACCAAAAAATGTTTCCAATCTTTCATATAACTTGTAAGTCATAGTTTTTTTTATCTAGGTATTAGTCATGGTTTGTGGTGCTTGAGAAACTGCCACTGATTTTTGCAAAAAAAAAAAAAAAGGTGGTACCAGTCAGATTTTGTTTTGATCTGTGAATGTTAATTGTCTGTAGCTATACAAAAATGTTTTCATCATAGTCATTGGTATTAACACTTAACATTTGCCAGGCTTGCCCAGGTTTGCCAACATGTCTAGGTTGATTCTGAAGCTGGAGGTGAGATACCCCAGCAGAGACAGTCAATGTGCTGCTATTTCACAGGAAAAAAATACCAGCAGTGTCTTGGTGTCCCCAGGACACCCTCTAGTCCAGGGTTTGGCTCTATTGTCATAACTTACTGCCTTTATTTCCCACTCCTTAAAAAAACCAATTTGTTTTACCTCTGCATCTTCTAGGATTGATAGCTTCTGGGACATGCTTATAAACCTGAGTGGGGAATGGATCTGGGATGGCTGCAGGATGTTCTTGTGGCTTTGGTAAGGAGCTGCAAGGTGACAGGAGCAGGCAGCTTCCTCATACTGAGCATATCTATCTCTCTGGAGCATTCTCAAACAGTGACTAAAGCTCAAAACAAGGCACTATCAAATAATGATGATTGTGGTAAAACAACAAACCTGCTCTGCTTCAGCAGGGTATCACTGCATATCTCTTTTTTTCAAGCACTGGTTGACTTTTCCTTGCAACCATTAGAAAATTAAGAGGCAGAGCAGGATGCTTGTGAGGATTTCCTGGAAATTTCCAAGCCTAGGTTTGAGCTACAAAATATTTTAAAGTCTTATTAATAATGACAGCTGTATTTTGAGGAGCTTAATAACTAGTATTGTTACAAGTAACACCTGCCTCTGGGGGGGAAAAAATAAAAATGTGCACACATCATACTGTATTGGTTGTTTGCCAGGTTTGTGTGTATCCTGGTTGGGCTTTTTCCTGGTTAAACTAGTTAGATTCTGTTGCTTAATTTTTTTTTTTATTTTGGGGGGGGGATGATGAGAGAGAGGGTGTGTAGGTTTTAGAAGCCAAAGAAAGAAATATGCTGGATCTCATATAACTCAGACTCAGCATATGAGCAAAATGCCAAAATTGTGTATTTAAAAGTAGTGACAGCTGGAATAAACTGCAAGTGCAAAAAAAACCCAACAAACCCAAAACTAAAGAACCCAACCAACCAAAAAAAACCACAGCAAAATCTCTGAAAAATCAACTTCTTATATTCTGTAGTTTGTTGGGGTGAGGATAATGTTTTGTGGGAGGGTGTTCCTATAAGAATCAAGGCTGTTGGCAAAGTCAGGTTTTGAACTCTCTAGTCAGTGTCTTGTGCAGATTTCCTTTCTTCCCCCTGTGCCTCTGCTTTGTACTCTTATTTTGCATAATTATCTTGTGACTTGGTTTTCAAGGTGCTTTGCTGCTTTAGTGTTCTCTGTCCCAGGTATTTGTGGCAGTTGCACAGTGCCAGCCTCATCTTGGACTTGGATTGTTTAACAAGGAGTTTCATCCCATGCTCATTCTCCTTTTGGAATGGCTTTTCTGGATTGTGTGTTTCTCTTTTCTTCCAATTGATTTTTCTTGAAAATAATTTGTTCTTGGAACATTTTCTGGTGAGCTCATTAAGCACAGGAGCAGTTGGAGATGACATTGATTTGGTTTCTGTCACATTTAGGTATTCTTTGAACCAAAGAAATGAACAAGCAGGAATTTGCTGACTGTTGACAGCAAGCAGCAGAACATCCGTTCTCTGCATTGCAGCAGAGGTTGAGTTTACTGATGGAGAATCATTACAAGCACCATTTCTGTCCATTAGAATATAACAAGCTTTTCCCAAGGTTTCAGTCTCCAGGGGCTTTGATGAGAGGGAGCAGGATGAACTCCCCCTGAAATGAAGTGTGGCTGTGCTGCTGCTTCAGTTCTGAGCTTCCCTGCCTGGGAAGTACAGCCAAGGTCACAACACAGAGTGTGAGGCAGGCAGAGCATCCCAGAGCTTTCTGAGGGGCTTCTGCTGTGAGCTCACAGAGACTGGACTGCCCTGCTCCTGCTGTGCTTTAGGGGTTAGCAATTAAATGTGTGTGTGGGAAGCATGATGATTTCACACATGTACAACCTCTCTGTCACCTGGCAGGAGCAGAGTGTGCAGCAGGGCTGCACTGAATGCTGCTGGCCTTCAATCAGATCCTTCTAGCACCTCTTCAATTAAAGCCTCACAGTGAGGGAGAATCATTACCTCATGAGTTTTTGCTGGTTATTATTATTAACACATGCCTTATTTCTACAGCCTAAATTTAGATGTGAACTGAACTGTCTTTCCTTGTTATGTCTTTACTGGTTTGAAACTTCTTGCCTTCTAACGTGTACTACTCAGACTGCCTTTTTTTTAACCTCTAAACATAACTGGGTTATGTTTCCTCATCCTGATATCTTTCAACCTCCCTACCATTTCAGTATCCTTATTGAGTCTGAAACACCAGAACTCATCATAATTGAGATAATGAGGTCACATCATGAACAGAGGTGTTGAGCTCCTGCTGAACAATAATTCCTATTTCCACTTCATTTCCTCTGGGTTGATTGAGCTCCAGGCAGGCTGGGTTTTCCCAGTTCCTGAGGAGAATCACACATGTGTGAGGCTCAGACTTTGTCTCCCTTGTGGAACACAAACTCTGCTGCTCTGGCCCAGAGAGCAGAGCAGGTGGGAACATTTGGGGTGTATAAGCATTGGCCTCTAGAAATTGTCTCTGAATTCATGCTAGTTCAATAACATTGGTTTTGTCTTGGTTATTTATTTGATTGAGTTTGTACAGATCAGCCTGGTAGCTGGAATTGTGCTTTCCAAGGAGAGCTGGAATTTATTTTTTTTAATGCCTTGATCCATATCCAGTAGAATCTTGTCCAGAGGGTTTGTAGATGATTTTGAAATTGGTTTAAAAGCATGGAATGTACCTAAATTTTGAACTGGTTATTTTTGGTAACGAGTCATTTGTCAACAGATTGACAAATTTGAACTGTTGACTCAGGAAAACTTTCTCCTTCCTTGCTGAGTGGGGAGGGAAGATGTGCTTTTTATTGCTGTGGTTTCAGCCCAACGTTTTTCCCAAATTCTCCAGTCTGTTAAGTACACTGTCCTTCCCCAGTCTGGCCTGATACTCCATATGACATTATTAGGCATTACAAAACATCCTGGGGAGCTTCTTGGATTTCCTCTGTAATTCTTACTGAAATATCCATGTTTTTCAATCCTCTTCCAAACTGGAGCAACAGGAGCATATTTTTCAAGTTGCGTCGTCTTCAGTTCCTTTTCTAGAGGATCCTTGTACAGCTGGCTGGAATTAACCCCCATCTGCTTTAAAAGATGATTTTTAAAAATATTTTTATTATGTTTAGAGAAAGGTTGGTTGGTTGTTTTTTTAGCTTAATCTACCCAGAGAGAAAGACAAGCACTTTAACAGAAAGATGATGTAATAATCAAGTTACAAGTTAATGTCATTAATATGTTCAGTTGGGGACACCACAATGTGCAGCTTTTGTTACACACCCACCTGGACATGCTGTTCAACATTCAGCCTTAGATCCTAAGAAGGGCTGTGGTGAGTTTCTCACAGCTGTGCACAACAGCTGGATCGGGCATGGGTATAATAATCCACCTGTATATTAAATTTATACCTGTCCTCAGTGCCAGAGCTCATGTGTGAGCTGATGGAGTTGGGAGTCACCTTGCAGGCTTTGAGTCATTTTTCCATAGTTAAAGAAAAATAAATGCTGGTAGGTTCCAAATAGGTTAAGCTGGTGTCTGAAAGACATTTCTCTCTTCAGAACAGAATAGTTCTTTAGAAGTCCAAAGCTCTGTGTTCGTGTCAGGGCATGTTTTTCTTGAATCACTGTTTTGTTTTGTTTTCTTGTTATGTAGCAAGGCTGTGGTCAGGAATTCAGTCTCTCTGGAGCTTTAACAAGAGAATAATTTCTTCAGTCCTCCCAACAGCTTCTCAATGAGTGTTACTGGATCTCCTGGAATTACTTCACAGTTTGACATATACTCACTATTTCCATGTCAAATTTCGTTTGAAAAAATTGCTGTAACAGCCACAACAGTTCCAAGAGGCTTCCAGCTGAGTTAATTGCTCAAAATGTTTGCCAGTATGTCCGGGGGAAGGGGTTACAGGGATAGTAAAAGTCCCAGAGATGATGTATTTCAAGTTAGAGCAGTGAAACATTGCAGCTTGGACTTTGGGGCCTGAGCCAAACGTGACGTGTGCCCAAAATTAGTGATGTTCCAAAACTGAGGGTCCTGTGGGACCTTCCCCCTCCCTCCCACCTCACCAGGCCATTTACTCCTTGGCAGTCTCAGAATCTCTTGTACGAGGGATTCTCTCCTTACAAGAAGTGTTTATGTAACCTCATAAATACATAAATTTTTCAAGTCTTACTATGGTTAATTTTTGATAAACCAGGAATCTCTGGGATTTTGGGTTGGTACTGCAAGGTAATAGGAGGAGTGATGATGCTGTACTCAGCCCTGTGAAACCTGATAGTGTTTTTGCTTGCCTTAAATCCTGCTGCAGTGCTTTGGGGATGTCTGAGCTTCCTCCAGAAACGACCTCCTCAATTATTGATGGCATGCCCACCTTCACTCTGGGCATGGAACACCAGGCAATTTAAACAGCTGCTTTTTGGGGTTTTTTAACTGCAGAAAGTATATTTTAGGTTTTATAGAGCATTCACTATGAGACAGCTGTGCTGAAGGAATGAGAACATTTAACCATGACTGTAGCTTTTAAATACAGCAGGCTGGCTGTTCCTTCAGTGCCAGAGAGAATCCAGCTCCAGCAGGAGCTCTGATCCCTTTGAAGTGCAGGGACACGCTGCTTTATCTGAGCAGTAACTTTGCATGCAAACTTGCTCTGGTTTTTAAAATACTTCCTTTTTTTTTTTTTTTTCATGTTCCCTCAGCAAAATAGATAACGAAGAGGAAAACATTCATTTCTGGCAATTGACATTATTAGGTCAAAGTATTTTTGAAGTTTTTTTTGTAGGTTGTGTTGTTAAAATAACACATTTGCTGTGCTCTAGAGCCAGTGTTGTGTGTTTTTATAAGAAGAGTTGACTAGAACTAAATTTCTGGCTGGAGATGTTCTCACATGCTGTGTTTGGAATATTAATTCATCAGCTCCCAGTGTTTGTGGAGAAAAAGGTGAACCAGGCACCAGATGCTTATCACTGGAAGCATTTGAAGGCATTATTAAAACTGGGAGGAATATTAATGTTTCCATTTAAGCACTGCTGGTGCCTGTGGCAGGTGTGGAGTGCTGCTTCCTTAGGTCATATGCCCCTCTGTGCTCACCTGTGGGTCAGGGCCTTTAAGATAATGGGAATTAATAGTTCACAATGGATTTCTGTGACGTTTATTTGCACAGTCCCTTTGTACCTGTGTAAATCCATGGCATTTATAGCCTGATGTGGCAGAACCTGACCACGCACTGCACAGACAGCTGTCTATGGTTTGTTGTGAGCAGCTCAGCTGATAAATTTGCTTATCTGCAGGCACAAATCACTGTGGGCATAAAACAAGCCAGTGCTTTTAATAAATGCACGAACAGGCTCCAGTTTTCCCATTTACTGCTGGGGGAGTCACCTCTGGAAGCTCAGGTGTCAGTGGGGAGGGGCTGGTGCCTGTCTGTAGTGCTGCTATTGGTGAGTGGCCCCTGCAGAACTGGTGGGTTTGGGTTTATTTTTATCTGATATATTTGCATGGCTACATCCTAGTTTATGTGTCATTTAAACATGTTCTGAAAGCGTTTGGTATCAAAACTGTTAATTGTATTTGGCTTGGATTTGTAGCTCACATGTGGCAGCGTTTTGGTGTTGCAGGAGGGCACAAACACCTGGAAATACATCCTTAGATTAAAAAAAAAACCTTGGAACCATCTATGCACCTCTGATAGCTCCGTTTTTAACACTGAAATTGTGCTCCTGAGGTGAAATCTTCTGTTACATGGACTTATTTGAGCCTGCTGAATTTCAATGCTTTAAAGTCCAGATTTCATCTTAAGTTATCTCTGCTAGTAAGCTGAGTTTCCCAGAAAAACTCGATTTTGCATATTAAAAGGTAAATTTCCCTGTTTTTTTTTTTTTTCAGCTTTACCAACAGGGCCGCTTGTGCCAGCTGGGTAGTGAATTTTGTGAACTAGAAGTTTTTGCAAAGGTGCTACGAGCTTTAGATAAAAGGTGAGTATCTTAACAGATCAATAATTCTCATTTCAGCTCTCAATCTCTCCATCTAGGAAGAGACGTTAAAAAAAGGCACAAACAAGAAAAAACAAACGATGCAAATCCCCCCCCAGTTGCTCAACACCACAGAGTCCCTGGGAGCAGCAGTCACAGCACCCATTTGCTGCTGACCTAGCAAATCCTGAGGGACGCTGATAGGATTGCCCCAGTTTGCAGAGTTTTCCTGCCATTAAATACTCCAGTTTGTGGAGTTACAGAACTTGACTGTTTTAGATCAGGTTCTCTGTAACCGGGATGAGCTCCGAGTCCCACCCACGGTGTGTGTGATGTTAATGGAGCCATCGCTGCTCGTTTGTCCGGAGTGCTGGGGCAGGGACGGGGGTTGGAGCTCCTCCCCGGTGGCTCTGAGCTGGAAACGCCCTCTCCCAGTTGGGATCCTGTGAGGACAGCTTGTGTGCGGCTCCCACGGAGGGTGTCCCTTGGTGGGGATCGCCCAACGCCTGGGATCCATCAGCCACAGCCTCACAGGAGGGCTTGCACTGATCTGCTGTGGGTTTGAGGGAGGCTTGGGCTTGATTTCTGACCTTGGAATTCATGAGAGCCAGCTGACTGCTTTCAAACCTCTGTGTGTAACCAAACTCTGCTCCTCTTTGTTGCAGACATCTGCTCCATCACTGTTTCCAGGCTCTGATGGACCATGGAGTCAAGGTTGCTTCTGTCCTGGCCTATTCCTTCAGCAGAAGGTGCTCCTACATTGCAGAGTCAGATGCTGCTGTGAAAGAAAAAGCAATCCAGATTGGATTTGTTTTAGGTAACTGCTGCTCGTGGGCTCTTTGCTTTCTCTCTTGCAAGCTTCAGTTAATGTAACAATAATTTTTTCCTGTTAAAGATAGGCCTTTTAAAGAACTGTGTGTTTTGGAATGGAATTTTTAGAAAACTGCTTGGTGTCTTAAAAGAAATATATTGGATTTTAATATTAAAAAATGTATAGACTTTTTAGTTCAAACAGTTTAGGTTTAAAATTGGTTTGTAGATGTGATGAGGAATTTGCATTATTTTAGTGTGGGTAAGTTCTGGGGTTTTTTTGACAGAAATCTGTAGGAAAACTCTGTAATAACAAAAAAGCATCCTAAACCAAAGTATTATTTCCTTCAGCTTCTTACATTTCATCCTTTCCAGGCCTGGAGGGTTTGACCTTGACAGGATTTCTGTCTGTAGAAGCAGGTCCATGAAAAAAAGTGATCATCTTGCAAGACCTGAGCAAACCCTTTTCCTCCTGAAAACATTTTGCTCTTCAAATTGCTGTTTGTTGCTGATTTTTGCAGGGGGGTTCCTGTCAGATGCAGGCTGGTACAGTGATGCTGAGAAGGTTTTCCTTTCCTGCCTTCAGCTGTGCACCCTCCACGATGAAATCCTTCACTGGTTCCGTGCTGTGGAGTGTTGTGTGAGGTGAGCTCACCTTGAATTCCCAGGAAACCTTGGAGCCATCCAGCTCCAGGTGCTCCTTTAGTGTTCTGCTGCACCAAAACACTTTCCTGGCTAGAGCTGAAGATCAGGTGCTTGTTTTACACTAATCCCTGGATTTTCAGCTTCTAAGTTGGCAGCACAGTACAATGGATTAAAAAACCCAATGTTTTACTGTCCTGTGTAATCTCATGGGTAACACTGCTGGATAATAACAGTGGTCCAGCAGTTCTTGTTTCCCAAGGATTTTTTCATGTGAAGAAATGTTCTGTGTTGAACTTTGCTGAAGTTCTATTTATCACAAAGAGAGTTTGCCAAATCCAAATGCAAACAGAATAGATACAATTGAGCAGAAATAAAGGCCAAACTTGCCTTTCCTGATTGCAGATCCAGTGAGTTCTCTTGCTCCATGCTGACTGCTTAGCTCTGGGTCTGGGTGAAGATCTGGGTGTCCAGTTCCTGTGGGCACCTTTAGCCACAGCTGAAAACATTTGGAAAAGTTTTCTTTTTTGCTGTTAGAGTTTTGAAGCTGCCTTTTTCCTCAGGGCCTGCAGAGGTTCACGTTTCATTGACAGAGGCCTCTGTTGCTCTTCCCCTGTGTGTTGAGGTGTGATGAACTGCAGGCAGGAGCTGGCTGGGTTTTGTTGCTCTCACCACCACCAGGCTGTTTTTGCACACTCCAGATGTGCCCATGGGCACCTGAAGGCTGCTGGGTAGAGTTGAAGTAGGGTTATTTATTTTTTTTTTAGCTGCTCTAACAAAGAACAAAGCATGTGCTGTATTTATCTGAATGTAGAGCAAAACTTGTTTGGAAAGCTGCTCCAAAAAAAGCCCAGCATCTTGGTTTATGGTTGGGCAAACACGAAGAGTAAAGAGGCTTTGCCAAGAGCTGCTGATGTCCTGTGCCAGCCCCAGGGCCATGGCAACACTGCTCTGCCTGGTTCTGCTGGCTGGCATTCCAGAAATGGTGCCAGGAGCCTGGGCACACGTATCCAGCTTCCTGGAACTGGGGAGTGATGGATATAGAGCCACAGTTACTGCTTGGTCCTTTGCCTTCTAATTAATCTAAAAAAAGTTTTCTCGTTGCATCAAGCTCTTTGGCAAGCTGGAGAAGTTGCTTAAAAATAACTGTCACCTTCTCCAAATAGAAATGAAAAGAAGGGAAAGAAAGGGAGGGAAAAAAGGGAGCTGTCTCTGCTGGATAGTAGTTGGAAAGGAGATTTTCATTCTGTGCTGGAAGAAAGCACCCTGTGTTAGAATGAGTCCTTCTGAGCTGGGGTGTTGGCTCTGTTTGGTGCAGACATCCATTGTTCCCTGGGGAACTCTGCTGGGACATCACCAGCAGGGGCACTGGGAAATGTTCTGGCATCTCCCAAACGCTCAGCATCTTTGGTTTGGAGTTGTGTCAACCTGAAAGAACTCAAACACTTTGGGAAGGGCTAAATCTGTAAAATCTGAACACCTTTGTGTGGCAGAGAGCAGTCATTAGACTCAGTTTACTGCCTTTCAGCTTGAGAGTAAATGGTGTTGTTACCAGCTGATCCCACTGCAGGAGGCTCACACTGAGCTTGCACTGCAGCTGGGGGGAGTTTTAAGGAAACAAAATTCAAGTCCAGCTTTTGAAAGTATGACACTTTATTTGGCAAGTCAGACCACTGGGAGTTGAATTAATGCATTGCAGAATTAATAGAACACAGTCGAAAAATGTGTGAAGTTTTGTGTTATTTAAGCACAACTTGGCGTTTCCTTGTCCTGGCAGTAGTGAATTCTGTGGAGAAGCTGGGGAGGTGTGAGGTTTCTCTGAGCTTGTACCCTGCTTTTCTGGGGGTGTGGTGCTCCTTTTGGTTTGCCTTCTCTCATTATTCTGTGTTGAACAAAGAGGTACAAGTGCATAACACAAATACGTGGTTCTCCCACTTCATTGTTGCACGTTTGGCTGGTTCTTGGCTTGTTTTCTTCTGGTGGTTTTAGACTTCCTAAGCTGCTGTGTTGGCTCTGACAGACTGAGTTTGTTGGGGGAGGTTAGTCCCCAAAAGCTGTTATTGCAGACATCAAAGGAGGTTCAGAGCCATTAGCATAAACGTCCTGAGGCCTTTTCTCTTCCTCTTGGCTTTATCTCCTAAGATTCCTTTGGATTAATAAAGGATTTTTTGTTACTCAGAACTGGATCACATAAACTCTGCTTATCCTAGAGGATTGGCTTGGGTTTAGCTTGGGTTTTGGGGAGATTTCTTTGTTTCTAGACACTATCACTGAAGCATCCAGACACTGGATATGATCTTTCCCAGGAGCTTATCTAAATTGCAGTGCTATCCTCACTGGTTTATTCCATTACATGGGATTTGGGCTCCGTGGTTTTGATGTTGCAGAGCAGCTCCCAACTGAATGGTGTTGGCAAAATGGTTTTTTCTCTTTAGGAAAACTGCTTACTTAATTCTTCTCTCATTTTCTTTATAATGCCTGTTTCTTGTTGCTGGAATGTTCCTGTGACCAGGCACACAATGCACTTGTACTTCGTGTTTAGTTCTGGGGCTTTATTTAAGGAGAAATGTGGGTGTTGCTTTTTGCTGTCTGTTGTTGAGCCACAGTGCTGTTTCCCACTGGAGAGGGGGAATTTGTGTAGCTTTTGCAGGGTTTTGAAGGGCTTTTCTTTTGATGTTCTCTTTGTGCAGCAAATCCACATCTGTCATGTGCCAGCCTTCAGGCCCTGCTTAGGAAAATGGAAACTTTATTTCCTTTCTTGTTACTGTTGGGGTTTGGTGATGCATTTGGGTGGGAAACAGAGGGACAGTGGTGGACAGGAAGTTCACAGGATGAGCTGTATCACTGGGAGAATGGCTGCACAGCTTAAATCTCTATTTGGAGCAAGTGGAAACAGGTTTTGGAAAGAAATTGAGCAAAAATTTCACTGTTTACTCCTTCCCCTTTAGCAATTGATTGGCAGTTTTATCCCAATGTATGATATCAGGACTAAAATGCAGTTCCTGTACATTAACCCACGTAGTCAGAGTTTGAGCCTCTTTGCAATGCAGCCTCACACTGTGCTTCCCTTCCCTCTGTGCAGTTCTCCCTGTGCTGTGTTGCCCTGATTTCCCAAGCCTTGCCTGGTGTGTGCAGTCTGTTACTCACTGTCTAATGACACATTGCCAGCAGGGACAGTGGAGGTTAATGCACCAAAATTCCATGTCTGCTCCCTGGCAGGTGTTTGCCATGGAGCAGGAGCAGCTCTCCTGGCTGGGAATCCAGCTCTGCCCTTGGGGCTTGGAATATCAACACACACCCATTCCAAATGCACCTCGTTAAAGCCAGTGAGCATCAGCCTGCACTGATGCACAAGTTCTTTGGTTTTATTTGTAATAAGTGCCACAAGCTGGAACTGTTACTTCTCTGGAGAAGCAGGAGTAGGTTTCACCAGTGCTGGGTGTCACTGGCTGTATTTGAGTGTTGATCCTGCAGATGGGAAGGCAGCAGGATAGGAGAGGGAAGAGCAGAGGATGTTTGAGCTGTTGTCATCAATAAAATGGTCTCTCCTGGTGGAGCTGGTTCTCATGTGGAATGCATGTGGCTAAATCTTAGATGAGGACCTCCTCCAAGCCCCAAAGCACAAAAATGCTCACTTGGAGCTACTCAGGGTTTGGGGGAAAGTGCAGGGATGCAGGAAAATGAGCTGTGTTGTACTTACTGTGGCTGCTTTGGGAAGGAGGTGGAAGGGACTGTGTAGGGCAGGGCTGTGGGAATGGAATCTCATCAGTATTGGGAAGAGTGGATTTTATGGAAAATAACAACAAAGGCACCACACCAGAGTGATTCAATACAAAACTGTCTCAATAGCTGAAATCCTGTGGCATCTCCAGCAGGAAAAATTCCTGCCCTGTGCCCAGCTGTGTGTGACTGAGCCAGGCAGGGCAGTCCTGGCAGAGCCCCAGCCCGGGGGTGTCCCCGGGGAGATCCCTGGTGCTGCTGCAGGCAGAGGTTTCTCCAGCTCCCTCAGCAGCTCTCTCTGCATCCCCCAAGGTTGCTGCACGTTCGGAACGGGAACTGCAAGTACCACCTGGGAGAGGAGACCTTCAAGCTGGCACAGTCCTACATGGACAAGCTGGCCAAGCACGGGCAGCAGGCCAACAAGGCGGCGCTCTACGGGGAGCTGTGCGCGCTGCTCTTCGCCAAGAGCCACTACGACGAGGTGAGGCCGTGGGGGGCTCTCCTGGCACCTCTGCATGTGCCTCACTGGTCCTGGTTCTGCTCTCCCTGGCACCTGTGTGGCACTGCCAGAGCCATAATTCGTTTATCCACTCTTGTTTCCATGGATCCTTCTGTGTTAGTCTGTGGGCTCTTCACAGCACTCGGACCAACATGAACATACGTGTGTTACCTTGCCTGTATGTGTTGGTCAGCTGTAAATGAAATGTTGTAAAAGCTTATTTTAGTAATTGAAAATTAATAGCAGAACTTGGTTTGTTATACCCTGTGTGAAATGTAACTACTCCATAAACTGGTATTCCTTCAATCCCTAAGTGCACTGACAGGGTGTTGTCCTGCACAATGGGAATTGTGAGGATTGCTTAAAGATTATAAAATACCCTGTTCTGTCTGTAAAAGTAACTGTAATATTATAAACCTTAGATTAATATAAAAGACTTGCATATTCACTATTAACCTTAAAATGGATTTTTAACTCTGTCTTTTAAGACATAACAGGACAATTCATTACACACAACACTCAAACTGTGTATTTTAA
The DNA here is from genome assembly GCF_017590055.1 of Onychostruthus taczanowskii. Classification (NCBI taxonomy): domain Eukaryota; kingdom Metazoa; phylum Chordata; class Aves; order Passeriformes; family Passeridae; genus Onychostruthus; species Onychostruthus taczanowskii. The sequence goes on along the minus strand of NW_024506882.1, from coordinate 1,907,216 downwards.
ATTTTGGAATGTAAATGACCAGCTTTTCAGAGGCAGATAATGACGTTCCAGTGTTGTGAAGTTCCAGCTTCCATTGTGTTGGTGTCTCTGTCCCACAGGCCTATAAGTGGTGCATAGAAGCCATGAAGGAGATCACAGTTGGGCTGCCTGTAAAAGTAGTGGTGGATGTGCTACGACAAGCATCAAAGGTGAACCTGAAATCTCCCCATTGCTCTCTGGGTACTAAATTGCTGCCAGGAAAGCTGAGGAGAGGTTGCTACCACCAGAAATCTCCTCAGGGGCCCTAAGGGTTTGTGTTTGTCTCAGAATGGATGGGGGAGTTTGTTTCTATTTGAGTCTTTCTAAAATGGAGTTGGAGTTACCCAGGGAACCCTTGTGACAATGTTAACCTGCAAACTTCCAGGGAAGGGCTCTGACCCCTCTTTGATCTGGACTAGGTACAGCACAATCCCTTCAGTCAGGCAGGATAAAATAAGAAGTTTATTAATGCTGTGCTCCTTTTCTTAAATAACCAAAAAGTCCTTTAATAACCACAATGGTATTTTGAAATTAAAGCCAGGGGTAAGTGTCTGGAGGGGCTGAGCTGTGAGTGCTCAGCTGCTCACCTGCCTCCCTTCCCCTGCCCAGGCCTGCGTGGTGAAACGGGAGTTCAAGAAGGCTGAGCAGCTCATCAAGCACGCCGTGTACCTTGCCAGGTAAGGGCCATTCCAGAAGAAACTCTTCTAAAATTGTGCTCAGCTGGCCTCAGTTTGTAATGGAAGTGTGTTTGTGCAGGGAGCATTTTGGAGCCAAGCACCCCAAATACTCTGACACGCTACTAGACTACGGATTTTACCTGCTCAACGTAGACAATATCTGCCAATCTGTTGCCATCTATCAGGTAAGCAGCAGGACTTTTCTCTTGATGGTTTTAATCTCCCAGATGCTGTAGTTAATTCATGGAGATAGAGAATAGTTGATTTCATTACTGCAATCATGATGTTTAAAAAAACCCCAAACACTGCCAGCTATGGGGTTTTGCTTTCTTTGTCTTCCTCTGACTCCTGTCTTGTATATAACTAGTGTCTCAAATATGTAGAGAATTTCAGAGGCAGTAGATTCATCATAGAGATGAATTTGGGGTTCTTTTTCTGTGTTAACTGATGAAATTGTGTTTTTGGAACCCTTGCAGACAGCGCTCGATATCCGGCAGTCGGTGTTTGGAGGTAAAAACATCCATGTAGCTACAGCTCATGAAGACTTGGCTTATTCTTCATATGTTCACCAGTACAGCTCTGGGAAATTTGACAATGCACTGTGAGTACAGCACACAGCAGCACAGTTAGTGCTGGAAATGAAGAAAAATATTCATTGCATTAATATTTCTAATTTTCATCAGTCAACTGCTGGCATACATAAACAGATCTGAATTTTTTATTTCAACTCTCTCAGATTCCATGCTGAACGTGCTATTGGCATTATCACTCACATTCTCCCAGAAGACCATCTCCTCTTGGCCTCTTCAAAGAGAGTTAAAGGTAGTTCCCTTTATTGTTTGAATAATTTGGGTGTGCTCATCCTTGTCCCTCCCAGGCAATGTAGCTTGAGTTGCAGAGGCAGCAGAGTTGTCTTTTTCAGTGGAGGTGTTTGTAGTCCTTGATGTTTGCAGCACAATTGTAAAATTAAAAAGAAAAAAAAACAAACCAACAACTTAGCCAGAGGAGTTAGAGTGGGGGGGTGAAATTACAGAATATAAGAATGTATTGGGAGCTTGACACAGCAGTTGGTGACAGCCACAAAGCCTGGTGGGCTGTGTCCCCAGGTGGGTCCCCTGGCTCTGAGTAACAGTTCCTGTCTCCTGCCCCCAGCACTTATCCTGGAGGAGATTGCCATAGACTGTCACAACAAGGAGACAGAGCAGAGGCTGCTCCAGGAGGCTCATGACCTGCACCTCTCCTCGCTCCAGTTGGCTAAAAAAGCCTTTGGGGAGTTCAACGTGCAAACAGCCAAACACTACGGCAACCTGGGCAGACTGTATCAGTCCATGAGGAAGTTCAAGGTAAGACTTCACTCCTGACCTAAAATGTGCAAGGCAGCTGAAATCTGTCACTACAAGTGAGGGGTTTCAATGTCCACAATTCCCAAGTTCAGTTGGTAGTTCTGTGCTTTATCATTCACCCCAAAAGCTTTGTGCAGAAATAATCCATGGAGATGGATGATGCCCTCAGTGGGTGACAGAGCTTGCTGCTGCTATCTGCTGATCCACTTCACTAAAGAATTTGGAGAACTTGGACTGTATTGAGCTTTGTTATTTTCTGCCCGTTACAAAATGCTACTGTTTGAGCTGCTGCGTAGTTAAATTTATTTAAACTAACTTTCCCCTCTTTTTGTGGGGTGGTGAGCAGTGTCTGACTGACCTGTGTGAATCTGGCCCTGACAGGAAGCAGAGGAAATGCACATCAAGGCCATCCAGATCAAGGAGCAGCTCCTAGGGCAGGAGGATTATGAAGTTGCCCTCTCCGTGGGCCATCTCGCCTCCCTCTACAACTATGACATGAACCAGTATGAAAATGCTGAAAAGCTTTATCTGAGATCCATAGCAATTGGTAAGTGACTACAGGAAACCTTTTAGAAAATAACTTGTTAATCTCTAGACAACTTTCTGTGGCTAGAACATAAGTGGAGAGTAAATTTTGAACATAAGTGGAGAGTAGGCAAATTTTGTTGGTAAAAATAACCTGATAACTCGGAGGCGGCCCGTGGAGATCTTACCTCTCAACTTGGTTTTTGTCTTGGGTTTCTCTAGGAAAGAAGCTTTTTGGTGAAGGATACAGTGGACTTGAATATGATTACAGAGGTCTCATTAAACTGTACAATTCCATTGGCAATTATGAGAAGGTGTTTGAGTACCACAACATTTTGGCCAATTGGAACCGGTTGCGGGACCGGCAGTTCTCGGTCACGGATGCGCTGGAGGACGTCAGCACCAGCCCCCAGTCCACGGAAGAAGTGGTCCAGTCTTTTCTGATGTCTCAGAACCTCGATGGACAGAGCAGCTAAGAACTTGGTCAATTTACCAGTTAAGGTTTTTTCCCCCAGGTTACAGGGGGAAAAGTCATACTGTGAAATCTAAACCATGTAGTTCTCTGGGGGCTGGAATTTGCGTTGAAACACTGGTCCAGTCTACTGAAGAGTGCCCATACGGATGAATGTGTGTTAAATTCCTCTCAGCATGTGTATGGCATGTTTAGTTCGGCTCACATTTTTAACTTGGTATTCCCAAAAAACCCCCTTCTTTCTCTCTTCTTTCAAAAGAAGCTACTTTGCAGAAAGTCTGCAAGAAAACATTAAATAAAACTGTTTGAGTTCAAAAGAGTTGCATTCTTATTACGGATGGAAGGTTTCATCGAGAGCTTTCTGCTGATTGACAGAGAGAACAAAAGCTGTACTCTGAGGAGCTGTAGGAGAAAGGTCTTGCTGCTGTATCATTGTAGCAAAGTTCATGGTAAATAGCCAGCAAAGGGAGGATGTGCTGGCCTTGGCTGCTGCCTTACCAAGAGAAGTGGCAAAGACCCACTCTGGAGAGCACCATCCGCTCATTGAGTGCCACCTGTGCTGTTGTGGATGCCCTGGACTGGACCAGTACAGATCCCATAGACCAGCAACCACAGTGTCCTCGGTGCCACCACCAGTGCTCCCCCTGAGCAGGACCAGGACACCACAGTGGACCAGCCTGCTAGAAACCGGTTTTGGACCAGTGGCTTTAATTTAATATTTCTGCCCCTGCATTCACTTTGACGGTAGAACTCTCATTTAGGTGTCTGATCAGTGCAAATGATATCCATGTGATAGATCCAGAGCTAGGAAGTGAATGGATGGTTTGTCTGTACCCAGTGAGCTTCTGCAGAGATTCCTGGCAGTGCCACAGCTCCACTCTGCTGCAGCCACTCCTCCTTTCCTCTCCCACGGGCTCTTTCTCTGCTCACAGAGGCCATACCACGTTTATACCAGTGAAGAGTTTTGTATTCCAATCCAGTTCCATTTTCTGTTTCTGGAGAACACAACTTACTGTACAGGTCGCAGGGGTCAGTGAAAAATGCCAAAAAGCACAACAGGTCCTTTTTTTTTTTTGTGATGCTTCATTTCTACATTAAACAAGAGTACAACCAGAAACCGATTCCTTACGTTAATTTACGAAGCAGAGCTCAGCTGTACAGACCCCCTGAGAATGCCTCTCTCACTAGCTTGTCTTAATTCTTCTTTTGGGGGCTGTGTGGTTGTGTGGGTTTGAGTTGTTGTTTTGGGCTTTGTTTTATTTCCTAATGTTGGGGAATATTTGAAAGTCTGTGTGACACAAACTAGAAGCGACTCGCTGCTGTTACCTCAGCTGTGCCCAGGGGCTGCCATTCTGTGGGTTCTGTCAGTTTGGGGGTTTCTCTCCCCCTCTCTTCAGGGTTTGTACCTTGGCTGGTTGCTGCTGGGGCTTGGCCAGCTCTTCCTGTGGGACTGGGACTGGATGTTCTGCTTGGGGTCTGGTTTTTCATTGGTTTATGGGGTTTGTGGCAGAGAAAGCTGCTGGATGATCTTCAGGGAAGAAATAGAGGTTTTGGACATGACTTGGAGCTTAATGGCTCTTCTAAGGAGTGAAATTTTACAGGCCAATAGTTCATATTCTGGTGCCTTCAAGTGGGTTTTTTTTGTGGGGGGAAAGGCTGGGTAATATCAACTTTAAAATGCAATGAGGTAATTAGTGAATGCAGATTAACGATTGCATACTTAGAATATCTTCACTGAGGTGAAAAGAAGTATTTGCATAAAACCCCCTGTGGTATTAGGACTTAACTGCAGTGTGTCTGCAACAGCTGCTCAGTGAAAATCCAACTTAGTTATGTGTGGATTTAAAATGTGATTTATTTATAGCAGTTTTTGTTTATGACTGTGTAGGAGCTACAGACAAATTCAGCTATACAAGGCAAAACCTTCTTCTCCCTGAATGTCCATGGCACTGACAAGTTACAAAGTTCTTACGAGTTCTTAAATCCTATTAAAAGGTATTTAAAGTTAAACAAAGTACATAACAGTGTCAGGACTTGGGCAGGAAAGTGGCTTGAAGCTGTCCTAAAGAACCTGAGTGCTTCTGTACTGCAGAAGTGTTGGAGCTCCTGGCTGGGTGTGTGGGTTTATCCTGACGTGGGCTGAGATCATTGACCCACTCTGTGTTCTTGGGGTCTCCAGCTTTTGCCTAAGGAACCCCAGAGCTGTGCTTGGGATGAGGAGCACTGTGTGACTGCACCAGTCAGAGGCACTGCTCTTGCTGCAGCCCTGCTGGGTCCCTGTGTGTGGTTTGCCTTAGCTCAGGGCAGCCTGGGCTGCTTGCTCCACGTCCCTGCGCTTGCTTTGTTGGTGGCTCCAGTCCCAGCTCTGGTGGCTGTTCCTCTGTGTCCTTCCCCAGAGCTGCCTCAGCCTGGTGCCTGCCCCGTGCATCACCTGGGCTGGCAGGAGGGGAAGGAAGGTCCTAAAGCTCCCTGGGAATGCCTTTGGCAGAGGACTTAGCCAGGGGCTGTTGTGGTGATCCTTGAGGGCTCCAGCGTGTTCCTCCTGTGCCTGCAGGGAATCCTGGCTGGGGCTGAGCTGCCCCTGCAGCTCCACCGGGCTGGGGCAGGTCCCTTCTGGAGCAGGGTGGCTGTGGCTGATTGCTGGCACTGCTGGGGCATGGGGGGTTGGCAGGATGATGCTGCTGCAGGGACAGCTCTGCTGCTGCAGGGACAGCTCTGCTGCTCCTGCTCAGGACCTGCATTTGTGGCTGGGACAGCGCAGAACTGACCCCGTGGGAGTTTGGTTCTGTGTCTCCCAAATGGAACTGTTGGCACCTGGAGCTGTCTGGGATGCTGTGCTGCTGCTTCTGTTGCTCTCTGCTCTCACAGTCTGTTTGGTGCTTTAGAGGAGTGGGAAGCTGCTGGGATGGTGCCAGAGGCAGGTAAAGGACTCGTTGGGGTGGATCTGGTAGCAAGACTCCAGTCCTGCCCCCTGTGCCCCAGCAGAGCTGGAAGCAGGGGCTGCAGTGCCCTCTGTTTCCCTGTGGGGTTTTCCAGCACCCGTGGCTCCTCTCTCCCTCCTGCCGTAGCCCAGGCAGGTTTTCCGTGCACAGCTGGGTCAGTTCTGGGGTGGGGGCCTGGCAGGTGGAACATCCATCCAGGAATGAGTGGTTGGCATTTCCAGACACACAACGTGCCCACGCAGGGGCTGTGTGGGGCTGGCAGTGAAAGGGCAGACCTGGGAGTGGCAGTCCTGTGAAATGCATCTTTTCCTTGAAGGTGAGTAAAGGAATCACCCCAGAGTCGCTGGGTGCAAGTGGTGAGCAGGGGTGTCACCTAAAGGTAAATTATTTTCACTATTGATGAAGTTGAACCCTCAATATTTTACTTTGTGTGAGGTTGTTTGGGTCAGTGAGGGCGGAGTTTGCTCGAGGTGCCATTGCTGCTTCTCGTGGTACAAAATGCACATTGAAGTTCATTCCCTTTTTCAGTCCTGAGTGTGGGAGAGCACAGGAAGGAAAACTGGCCGTGCCTCAAACGGGGGAAGCTGCTGGCAGAGCCTCCCTCGGGTGATGTGGAGGGGCTGGGCTCAGGCAGTGCAGGGCAGGTGCTGCTGGTACCAACCTCCCAGCAGATCCTTCCCTCTGCTGCCTCTGCAGAACCTGCTTTTGAAAACCTTACAAGAAAATTCCTGGCCAGTGTCAGTTCAAAGCTGCCTCTGCATTGTGGGGTGTGTTTGACACTCCTGGCCTGGGGCCCCTGAGCCACTGGGCCCTGGGAGGGCTTCTGGGAGAAGTGGGGAAATTTTCCTTTACGTAGAAATAAACTCCAATACCTGCAAAGAATTGGCAGCACTGGGAATGCTTTTGTCCCTAAATCTCAGGAACGTTTTGGGCAGTGACACAGGTGTCCCTGGTGGTGTAAAGTGTGTGCTCTAGGGTCTCGTATTCCACTACTCCTTGCAATCCTCGGTGTCTATAGCATGAGTGGCCTTAGTGAGTTTGTTGAAGTGCACATTTTTTTTTTTTTTCTTTTCAAAAGTAAATTTTAAGATGAAAAAGATATATACTATATAAATATATAGAGATATTTAGAAACTTGGTTTGTGGTGCACAAGTTCAGTGTTGGATCGCTAAATACTCGTCGCAGGTACCATATGTGTAACTTTTCTTTTCTGTATATTCCTTTCTGGGAAGCAATGTTGCCATGGTAACTACAACTTTACAATTTCTTTACTACTTAATGATGTGAATGAATTCTACATTTTATTGAATATTACCAGGTTCAGTACTATTTTTATACTTTATTGAACTACAGGGGATTTTAATTTAATAGCATTAAAAAAAAAAAAAAAAAGAAAAATATGTTGCTTGAACTGTATAACTGTATAAATTGAACTAATTACACAAACCCACCTCTAAACCACAATCTCCACCTGTAGTGCCACGTTCATTTATATAAAATATCTTGCTCATTACTAGACCTTGCAGCCCCCTCCCTGTGGTGTCAGGACGAAGGTTTCGTACCCCACTTCTCGCCGCCATCCTTTGTGCCCACGGAGCCACCCTATGTTTGTAACCAGCATTGTGATATTCTGTAACTGTATTGCTCAAATGAAATATTGACCTAATAAATAGAGTGTTCCTGCAGCCTGGAGTATCTGCAGTCAATTGGGTACAGCTTCCTTCCCACGGTGCCTGTGCTTGCCAGGAGAAGGTGGAATCAGTGGCTGCCTTTGGGGGTAAATCCTTACAAAAGGGATTGTGTTGGAACCTGTGCAGTGTGGACGTGGGAGGGGGAGCCTGTGGTGCTTGCAGGGTGTGGATCCTTCCCAGATCCTTCTCTGCTTCTTAGTTTTTCCCCCCCCCCTAAAGTAGCCATGGGAAGACAAATTCTCTCCTGCAAGTGTGTGCTGGCACCCCACCTTGTGTGGCTGCCTGAGCTCAGAGTGGGTTAAAAGTCAGCATTTCTGGGGTTTTTATTTTAAGCCATCAGGTTTGTGTGACCTGCAGGTCCCAGCTCTGCAGAGGACTCCCCTTGTCTCACAGGGCTGAGATTTCCATTTTTCAAGGCAAAATGCCCTGGAACACTCCCCTGGCTCAGGCCAGGGCCAGGCTCACGAGGTGACCCCAGAGTCCCTGGGGCTGTGGCAGTGCCAGCTCTGCTCCTGTAGCCTGAATTCCATGAGGGAAATGGATATCCCTGGCTGGCTCTGTGTGCTCCTGCAGCTTTCTCAATTCTTCCCCAGGGAAATGACAACTGGGGAATGCTGGATCCAGAGTGCCAAGAAAAAGCCAACAACAGTAGACTCCAAAGTAATTGTGTTTGCTGGTGTAAAGGAGGAATTAACAGCAGCGACCCTGAAAGTTCTGCCCTGGTGAAGGGAAAACTGAGGTATGAATTATGCTGTTCTGCTGATTTTTGGGGAGTGCAAGTCCAGCTGCCTCTGCAGCTAAAATCTTGCAGCAGGAAAAGCAATCCCTGTAACATTGCATCCTGCAGCTTATTCCAAAGCTTTTCTGATCCTACTTGGAGCAGGAACCCCTGAAGGTGAAATCTTTCCTCTTTGCCCACGTCACCTGGTCAGGAAACTGAGGTTATTTTTGGCAGAGCTCAGTTTTCCTTGAGAGCTTTCCTGTCACTTCTAAGTCACCTCAAGTCCTGCTGGAAAATTTGTGGGATAATCCAAGTCCTCAGCAGCCTTGCTGAGTTCCCTCTTAAACCAGTGTGACACTTTGAGGGCAGACAGTGTTTTCCTGAGGCATCCACAGGCATTCCTACCCTGGGTTCACCTTTAGCTGGAGGCATTATTCTGTTATCCAGGGAAAATTCCTCAAGATCCAGGTCTGCACCACACAAGTGTCTGCTCTGCTGCCCTGGGAGGGTGAGACACAGCATCCTCCCACAGCCTGTCAAGGACAGGGCCAGCACACCCAGGAATCCCAGGCCCCTGGCCAGGTTTGGGGGTGGGATGCACATTTAAAAAGGAAATCTGTTGTCCTGGTTCTGAGGATGGTCCCCCAAAGGGGTCTAGGAGGGTTTGTTCTTGCTTGGTTCAGAGCTGAAGGCAGTAACTGAGCCCACCCTGCTGTCCCATTCCAGCAGGTGGGAGTGAAGGATCTTTGGGGATTTTGTTGGTCAGACTGAAAGATTTTTGGGACAAATTATTGATATTTCTGATGTTTCCTTAGAGCCTGTATTGAACCACGAACCCCAAAGCCCAGCCAGAGCCATTTAGAATCCCAGAACCATTCAGGTTGGAAAAAACCTTTGGGATCATCAAGCCCAGTGGTGATCCAGCCCTGCCAAGTGCCTGGAAGAGGAGTTTCTGCCCAGCAAGGAAAGGAGCAGCTGCTGCTTCCTCCCAAAGCTGCTCTGCCATGATTGGGGTTTATACAAGAGGAATGATGGACTGAAGGTAGGTCTGGTACTTGCAGAGCCCTAATCCAGTCTTGGTGTTGATGCACAACTCTTAGGGATCTCCAGGATCATCATTAATAACATCCTGTGGTCTAAAAGAACAGAATTTCCATTTGGCTGGGCTGGAGCTTGTTGCTATGACACTGCAAGTATTGCAGGACTTTGTGGTTCTGGGAAACCATGGAGACAGTCTGGATTCCCTGCTTTTGTTCAGGTGAGGATGCTGTACTGATTAATTTCCACTGACCTCTCTGATGGTGTCTGGCAACCTGAAAAACCCCTTAAAGTAACTGGAAGGCAGAACTGGTCCTGGTGAGCGCAGTCTGTCCCCTGGGGGTTTGTCTGGGTGGCTTCTGTACGAGGCTGCATGCCACAGCTACCTTGTCACCGGAGCTCAGGGGAGCAGCAGGAGCTGCGGGCTGCTCTGCCGGGCCGTCCCCAGGCTCTGAGCATCCCAACCCCTTGGGATGGGATGCTCCTTGCATTTCAATTGCGCTGATTTGGGGCGTTTCACGCGTTTTGTGTCTCTGGTGCTTGTCTCTCGGTAGGAATTGGCTGGCTGGTGTTTCCCCAGCCCTGCGGGGAGCAGCCAGGCGGGGGAGGATCGCCCGGAGCAGCGCAGCCGGCAGGGCACCGAGGGACTCCTACTCAGCCTCCCGGATCACGTTGTCTGGCAGCTCTTGGCTTTTGACTTTTTAGTTTACCAATTTATAATTAAAGCGCTCCCTCTGAGCCGTTACAGACCAGATTGGACATTTCAGAGGTAAAGAGAGAGAGAATGGGGAGAGAAGAGATGAGAAACGAGCTGGTTCTGAGTGCCTGAGAACTCCCACAGGACATGTGGCTGTGTTTTAGCAGCTTGAAAATAGGTTTAAGTGGGACAGATCCTCCTTCCCGGGCAGCCTGTGGCACCTGTTTGTGGCAGGGCCGGTGCTGTCAGCAGCTGCCTCTCCCGTCCCTGTCTCATTCCACCTTTGGGGTGTGCAGGTGCTGGAGTAACCAGTGCAGGGACTGGGAGGCACAAACACCCCTGCTACAGGTCGGGCTGCATTTTTGCTCGGGAAGACAAACGTGTGGCTGGGCTGGGGTGGGCCCAGAGCAAACCACAACTATGTTGGGGCATCCAGATTGCAAGGTAGGGACATCCAGCAGCTGACACCAAAGCGATGGCTCATTCCTCACTCCCTCCTGGCTGGAGCAGCTTCTCCAGCTGCTGTTTTCCCTGCTGCCATGTCTGGGACAGCAGCTCAACCTGCCCAGCTCCCCCAGCACTGATCACAGCTGCACCTGCTCATCCTTCTCTAGAAATTCCAGGTATAAAGGCTCTGTGTGAGCAGGAAGATGTCCCCCCTGCTTGGTGGCAGTGTGAGTGAGTGCCTCACCTGTCCCTGAGCAGGAAGCTGTTCCCCCTGCTTGGTGGCAGTGGCTGTGTGAGTGCCTCACCTGTCCCTGAGCAGGAAAATGTTCCCCCTGCTCGGTGACAGTGTGACAGTGGCTGTGTGAGTTCTCACCTGTCCCTGAGCAGGAAGCTGTTCCCCTTGCTCGGGGACAGTGTGACAGTGGCTGTGTGAGTGCTCACCTGTCCCTCGCAGGTGTTGGAGGTGACAGTCTCTTTGACCCGGCTGTTCCTGAAGATACAACTGCCTTAAAGCTGCTTCAGAGTCTTTCCTGTGAGTTCTGGAACCGACTCAGGTTTTCCGAAGGACGGCAGAATTGCTTAAACGAAAAAGAAGGAACATAAACCCACACTTAGAGGTGTTAACGTGAACGAGCACCACCGGCTGACTCATGCTTGGGCAACAGCTCTTGCTCAACCTCGGTGGGGCGGCAGCAGCAACGAGCTGAGGGGTGGCTGTCCCGTCCCTGCAGGGGACCCGGCCTCCCTCCCGTGCTGGCAGTGCCAGCCGTGTGGCCGTGCTGTCCCTGCCCCTGGGTGTCCCCCAGTAACCCAGACCTTTCCCGGCGCAGGGATTGGCGTTGCGGGCTCTGCCGGAGCTGCTCGGCGGCTGCGGTTCCGCGGGGGTGCGGATGGGTGCGCGCTGCCACTGGATGTCACTGTCGCCGTGTGGCACCGGGGGTGGCGCTGGGTGCCCGCGCTGGGCAGGGTGGGACGGGAGCTGCGCGTCCCTGGGGATGAAGAACCTTCCTGATGCCAGAGGTCACGCTGCTTGGATTTTTAATTTTATTTTTTTTTAAGTGGACGCTTTCAGGGTCTCAGAGAGAGCAGGAGCCCGATTTCTTTCCCAGAGCGAGACGTGAGGCTGATTTCTGCAGCTTTCAGCCACGCGCAGGAGCCAGGAGAGGGCAGAGGATTCTCTGTCCTGGCTCCAAGCTGAGAATTGGAGCTGGGATTTTCACCGAGTGTAAAAACAGAGCTGGGACCAGGCCTTAAACTCAGATGTGTGTGCCTTTTTGGTTTATTAGTTTTATTACGAAATTCTATTAATACCAATTTAAAATTTTTAATTAAAAAAGCCTAGAACCCCAACTGCTGAGCAAAGGGGATGTAGATCCCTCATTTTAGATGACTGAAGAGCAAGGCTGGTGGATGGCTGCCCACTTGGCCTCTCTCCTTAACAAAACCCCCAAAATTATCAAATGACCGTGCTGACAAGCTCAATCCCTTAAAACTAAATATTGATTCTGTATTTTTCTGTTGACTCATCCAAATCAGGAGGCGTTTCCAAGGCATCTATTTCTGCTGCTCGGAGCGTGCCGCTGCCCCCCGGAGCCGGAGCCTGTTTGTGCTCGAGCAGGGAGTCGCAAAATGCTGATTTTTCTCCCACTTGTCTTGCATAACAAAAGGCATTTGTCACCCGTTACATAACGCGGGGTTTGTCGCTGCTCCCGCTGGCCTTTCCCGTTCCAGAACAGCTCTCTGGATGCTCCTCAGCATCCCCGGAATCCCCGCAGCTCCCGCGGGGCTGATCCTGCCCCCAGCACCCGGCCCGGCTTTCCCCCCTCCTTGGACGGGGAAATGTGGAGCTGTGGGGTTTGCTGGTGGCTTTTTAGGGGAGCAAAAGGATGGGAGGGTGTTTGGGGGATTTCGAGGGGGCAGTGGGGTTTGTCCTTAGCTGAGCTCGTGGCCCAGGCCTGCAGGAAGGGCTGGGCTGGAGATGGAGCTGCATTTCTCTCTGCAGCCCTCACGAGTTCCAGGAGCATCTGCCACCACCTGCCTCCCTGCGCTGCCAGTTGCTCTTTTAATGCCTCTCCTCACATCTCGGGTGTCTCTGCTACCAGCAGGAATTCGGGTTTGGGTTTTTTCTTTACAGTCGGTTTGATTCCCTACTGGGTGGAATATCTTCTTGGAGACTTAAAAAGAAAGAAATTGTTTTGTTTCCTCAGGAACTAAAAGCAAAAGCTGGCTGGCTTCCCCTTTCTAACTGGAGGAGAGAGCTGTTTACCTGTGGCCTCACACTTTTTGTGGCCTTATCACTGCCAGCTATCAAATGACCACAGCTCCCTTCTAAACATGAAGCAGACAAATGTCCCAGTAACCCAACAAAGCAGTCCCTGTTTTCTGGTTTCCTCAAAACAATTTCTTAGTTGACAGTTTTTTTTTGTGCATATCTGATTCTAATTATTTTTTAATGAACTCCCTAAAGTCCATGTTTCTTGTGGACCTTTGAACTTCCTGGAACACCCAGCCTTTGCTCAGGAGATATGTTTATGGTTGGCTCTGAGTTAACCCTTTGGAGTTTCTGTTCTCAGGGAACTGGATGTACTTTCCTTCCCTTGTACAGGTGATGCTCAGGCACAGAGATCACTGCTGGCAAAGCCAGGCTGTACCTGATCTTGTGGCCCGTTTCAAAGTTTAATTCCTATAGAACCAGATAAAGCTATGGGTCAGATTGGATCTGTAAAGCATGACTGGAAGCATGGGATGAACTCTAAAGACTGTAAACAGCACTCAGCCACCCAGAGCAGGGAAAGTACTGCTGATAAACAGATTTCTCAGTAACAGGCTTCTCCTTTGACATGGATCAAACCACAGATGCTGCAGGGTATGGTCATCCCCATAAATCAGTACAGCAGGAACACCTTTTGGGGATTAAATTTCCGATTTTCTCATCCATTTGCTTGTTCTTGATGTGCTTTTGCAGATTGTGCAGTTGCTTTGTGTCCATTCTGAGAAGAGGGAGACAAATTCCCTGCAAAGAGCAGAAGGCAAGATGTGGATTGTGCACGAGTCCAAACTTCATCCTCCTCTTCATTCTGCTCCTCAGGTCTGGCTTGGGAGTGTAACCACTGACAGACCCTTTACACAAAAATAAACTTTTATTCTGATGGGGAAAAAACCCTTTTGTTCTGATGGGGAGCAGGGACCTTGGGCTGCACCTTGGGTGCTCTTAAGGAGCTGGCTGGAGCTGAGACATCCCAGTGTAATGGGAATTCAGGGTTATCTCCTTCACAGGTGATGGTGAAAGCCAACAGTAGTGAGATTTTTTCCTCCTGCATGACATCTCTCAGTAAACTGCCCTTGCCAGGGAGAAGCCTGGAAAGGCTTGGTGTTAAAGGGATTTTGTTTTGGAAATTTATTTCCAGGCAAAATGCTTTCACAAAGAGAACTGCCCTGTGCTGCCATCATGGCCTGACCAGTCAGACAAGTGCAATTGTTGTGTCCCTGGGACAATTGGTGCAATTGCTGCAGCTGTGACTCAGCTGTGCTCCTGTGCCAGGTCGCTTCTGGCACCCACAGTCATCCCCAGGCTGCACAATGGCCTTTCTCTCTCTTTCTCTCTCTCTTTCTCCCTCTCTCTCTCTGAGGTCTCCAGGGCCTGGCTGTGGCCTGGTGCTGCTCTTGGCTGAAGTTTTGGGATGATCCTGGCCAGGAATTCCTCGTGCAGCCAGTGGTGCTGAGCTCCTGCTGAGCCAAATGCCCAGAGCAGGTATCACCTTGGGAAGGCACCTATGGGTGGGTCTTGAAACAAAGGGAGATTCTTGTTCTCAGGCTGTCATGGGGAAGTTTGGCTTTTACCCATGGTTGGATTCAATAATGACAAAAATCCATTAAGACAAGCCCTCCCCCTTAAGATGTCTGTGGCATTTTGCCTCCTGTGTCTGCTTTCTTCCTCCCCCTTGTCTGGATTTTGCTGTCAGCTCTGGATGCAGGAGCCTTTCACAGGCAGGTGCTGAGCAGATGCAAAGGCAATTTCTTGCTAACTTTGCAGTGAGGTTTGCTTGGACCATCTGAGGTACATTACAGTTGTTTAACCCAGGCCAGGATTTTACAGTGGTAGGAGTTACTTTACACAAGATAAGCTCTGCAGAGGGAAGCAGAGGTGATATCTGTGAGTGTAGCTGTGCTGCCTCAGCCTGGTTGTTGTGAGGGCTCTGTTAGAAGTGGTTTGGTTGAAGGGGGTGTTGAAAATGCAGCTGGTTTCTCAATGCCTGCTTCCAACCACCCTCTCGCTGTGCCTGCTGCCTGCAGCCATGTCACCTGTCCCCACTGTGACAGGCAGCTCCTCTCCTCCTCACCTGCAAAGACTGAAACCAAGGAGTAGCCAGTTTATGTCCTCACCTCTCCAGTCAAGGTGCCAAAGGGTAGCACGTTCCTGGCTGATCAGAGCCAGGAGAAATGAAACTTCTCCAGCACAAGCTTTCACCTGCATCAGCAGCCAGATTAAAGCCATTTAGGAGCTCCAGGGACATGAGCTGGATGTTAGCACAGGCATAACCCATATTTGCATGGCCATATCTGTGTCCTTGTGAGATTATAGCTTCCACA
Source organism: Onychostruthus taczanowskii (assembly GCF_017590055.1). Taxonomy (NCBI): domain Eukaryota; kingdom Metazoa; phylum Chordata; class Aves; order Passeriformes; family Passeridae; genus Onychostruthus; species Onychostruthus taczanowskii. The sequence goes on along the minus strand of NW_024506882.1, from coordinate 1,892,054 downwards.
TGGCATGTGACTGCAGCATGGAATGGCTCTGCTGGCTTATCATGTGTACACTTTGCTCTGCAGAGGATTGAGAGGGCCTTGAGTTCCCCTTGCAAATCCAAGGCTTTGTTCTCCCTTTCAGTGTTGGCTGCACTCGGAGCTCAGCCAAAGCCAGGGATATGCAAGTGGGAGGCACAGATGGACTTCTCTGGCCAGCCTTCATCTGAGGCTCTTGCTGTATTTAGAAGTTGTCCATCAACCTGGTTCACTCCTGTGAAATCAGGCATGAGAGAAGCCTGTGGCTGTGTCCTTCCCCCTCCTCTGGGAGACAATACTTCTTTCTCCTGGGAAGCCTCTCCTGCTGGAAGGTGGCATAAAACAGACCACATCTCTGGAAATCTATCAGATTATCCTGCCTACCCACAACAGGAATGCTTTGAAAGGATGTTCTAATTGGATGGGGAAAATCAGAGTACAAACAGATTATGCCTCTCCTGTTTCTTCTCCCCATGAAGGAAAGGAGCCCAAGTGCCAGTCAAACACACTGTACTGAAACAGTGCACCTTAGGGAAAACTCTTCCCCTGACAGCTCTCCTGTGAATATTAATTTCTCTATTTGAGTGCCTTCATCTTCCAGGAGCTGTGCAAGTGCAAACATTAACCAACTCCTCTGGTGCAGCAGCTCTTGCAGTGCAGAGAAGGCATGGAGCCAAAAAGGAAGCAGTTGTGAAGATGTTGTGTGTCTGCTGCTGGTTGTTATTTGCTGCTTTGGGCAGGTTTACCATCATTACCACGTGTAATGTGATGAATCTGGTGTATATAATATATGCAGGCATCTGATACAGTATTTATGTACTGATAGCTCACAGGAAGGAGAGCTGAGAAACACAGATAAATATACAGGTATTCTGCAGGTACATGTGGTTTAGTTAAACATCAACCCCAAACACTGTTGCCAGATGTACTGCAGTGTAATGCCAAATAGGAATTGTAATGGGGAATGTTTTCCAGCAACCTCTTCTTACCAGGAGGGTGGTGAATGCTGCATTTGATGGAATGATTAATGATACTCAGCAACTGCTCAGACTGTAGGGGTGGAGGCTTTGCTAATTCCATCTGGAAATTCCTTTCCTGCTGCTTAAGGGTGATGAAAATGATCCTCTCCCTATTGGCTCCAGTTGCCAAATCTTCTGTCAGGGGAAGGGATCTGAAAGAGAATTTGGGCCAGTTATTGTTTCTGTGTGGCATCATTAGAGGCATCTGAACTGCCAGAGCAGTTCCTTTCTGGTACCTGTAGGGAGTTGCTCATTTAACCACTTGTTTGCAATTAATGTGGTCTAAACACAAGTGTGATTGGTGACCAGTAGCGTGGGGAAGCCACAAACACATCTGCATCTCTTTTATCCACCTCTGGTAAAATCAGGTGTGTTCCAAGTGCTCCCAGACTGGGAGACACAGGCAGCCAAACCTTCCAGAGTGCCCAAAGGGATCAGTGACCAACCTCTGGTGCTGTGCCCCTTCTCAATAGCTGTATTTTCAGGTGCTCCTGCACTATTTTATGCTTCAACAGTTCTGTAGATGTTTGTCTTCAACTTCTCAGGCAGCTGTTTGTGAGCTGATTGTTGGTGTTTGCTAATGTCCTATAACTTTTATAGCTGCTTGAAGTCCTCAGGAACTGAAAGAGCATTATCAGCTTCCTCCACGCTTCAACTTGCAGCCTGTGAGAAACAGGATAGTTAAAGGCTTTTGTTTTTATTGTGCTTCGTAAGTTTTTAGGGGTTTATGCAAATTAAATAGGCATTATTAATGAGATGTTAATGAGCCCATCCCTTAGGTGCTACTTATAAAATCAAATCTGTAACAAGTTAGGTATCTCTTTGTACCGAAAATAATTTGACTTCTTTTGTTAATCTTTTGGATGATGAAATATGAACTCTCTAGGTGATACCAGCCTTGGTCACTTCCTCTCCCCAATGACTCAGAGAAGTGATGATGCTGGTACACATTTCCCAGTTGGTGCTGCCTGGAGAATGGGGCAGGGGACAGCATCTCCCCTCTCTGAGCCATGGCACCCCCAATTTCACAGCCCCCTTGGTGGCAGAGGCTCTCAGCTCTGTATCTCCTTTCCTTGCTCCTTTAGAAGATTTTGGTGTCTGTCCCAGCGATGTTCTTTGTTTGTTTTTGTCCTTTGTGTCCTGGGGTTCCACGGGGCAGTGGAGTTCAGGCTCGTGGCAGCGTTCAGGTCTCATCCCTGTGCTGTCACTGCTGCCCTTTGCGTGCTCACCCTGCCTCTCTGCTCTCATTCCTGTGCCTCCATCACTCTGCCCTGTGCCTGACCCTGGATGCACAAAGGTTGGCTGCTGCTTGGAGTGCTGCTAAATTCCCACTTAACACTGACTTCAGTTCATGGATTTTCAACACTGACTTCAGTTCATGGATTTTCTAGAGGAAGTCAAGTTTTGGTTTTCGTTCTATTTTGGCTTTATTCAAAGGAAAAGCAAAGAAGTTCCCCTCCAGCCTGCAGAATGCAGCTGTCAAGAGAAGTGGCTTCATTTCTCTTTCTTAAAGATTTGAGTAGCCTGTTATTCTTAAAATAAGCCCAAAAAAGGGCAGTCTTCTTTATGTTATGCTTTGGGTCTCTTGTATGGTGGTGCAGGGGAGTAGCTGTAGTGAAACATAGGCTCTGCTGAGATTGGCAGGAGGACTAAAAAGCAGAGCATGGATTTTTATTTCTGTGATGTTCTGATTCCCTCCTACCAGCCTGGAAATGCTGAACGTGAGCCTTTGTCTGGCATATGGGGATTTGGAGAACTGTTGCTAATTACAGCAGTTGTGCTATCTTGCTTAAATGGCTTAAATAATATATTAAGTGCTTTTATGATCTCCCACAACATGCTGGAATGCAAAGAAGTGCATATTCTGCTGTTTATAGCTTATGGCAGGAGTAACTTAGAGGACATCAATCTGCCCAAAAAAAAAGGGATTTGATGATTTATTGCTTGTGTAACTCCCCATGGGGTCTCTAGATGCTCAGATCCTGTTGCAGGGTGTTATCCTGAGGCAGGGCATGAATTTCCATCTTGGAAGGTGAAGTTTAATCCAAAGGAAAGACACTGTGGATGGCTGTAGGGATGACAGGGAAGGGTCATGGCACACTGCTGCTCAAGCATTGTGGAGTTAGTTTCATGGCAAAGGTAAAACGTGTGAGACCTGGAGGAGACCATATGAAGACTCATTCTAACTTATTTAAGGAGCATTCCCATTATTTTCTTTAAAATCTAATTTGAAATTAGAAACATGTTACTCAGCATCATATCTAGAAGTGGGAGTGTTCCAGGGCCTAGATTAGTGCTTATCCAGAAAAAGAAAGGTATTATGTCTGCTCAGGAATCTTTTTTTTTACCCCTTTTCCATGTTTTTATTTAGCAAAAATTCTGTTAGTCATCTTTCCCCCCAGATTCCCGTGTCTCTTGCTTCTAAATCTCCAATTTCTATTTCTGCTGTTGTACCTAATGTTTAGAGAAAATGTGAGAAGAGCGTGCTGTGAATGTCTCGTGGTTGGATCTGGTGTGAGGAATAACTGTGGAGCAGCTGAGCAGTGCTAGCCAAGGGCTCCAAGAACCTGGGAGGGCACACGTTGAGGGGGAACATAAATCACAAAGTGACAACAATGAAAAGATTGGCACATTCTGACCCCTAATCTGGTTTAGTTTGACATAGCTCTCTGTAAAATCACATGTTCTGTTAGAATATGCTACTAATTAGCAATATTTCACCTATCTGAAATTAACAGGCTCTGCAGAGTAGGGAAAAAAAGAAGCATTTTTTGTCTGGTTTTGCTTGCTAGTAGCTTGAAAACAGGGAGGTGAGAAACTTGTGTCAAATCTTGAAGTATAATTTTGCAATTAAAAGACTGAGGAGAAAGTGTGATCTGAAGACCTTCAGTTTCCTTGCCATGACATAAAATTAACAGCTCTCTTCATTCTCATTCTGGTTTAATATTCCTGCAGAGAAGGAAGCAGAAAGAACTCCCTGGGCTGGCTCCAGTGGAATGGAGGAGCTGTTACTTAGGCAGTAACAGGGTACAGGCTGGGAGGGGTTTGGGCTGGCATTAGCTGGGTAATGCCTGCACAATGCTCTGGATGTTATAATGTGATATATATCTAAAGCTAAAAACAGAGAGATGCTCTCTGGGAGATAGGAAACTGTTTGAAAGCACCTCCTGATTGGCTTTCCAGAAATTTTCAAGGTCGTACACGCACCAGCTTGCAGGGATGCACAGCTGGCACCTCATCACTAAAGCCAGAAGAATCTCAACTCGAAGGTTGTTAGTGAACTGTGTGGGTAAAAATAGAAGGATAAATTGAAACTACCTGAAAGTAGAAGAAACAGCTGGGAAGTGATAAGAGAAAGCAAAGTGAGTGAAGAAACTCTTGCCCATCATTGTGGTGTCCAAGTGCTTTGTAAGAACTTCAAATTGCTCCTTCCTTGAATATACCAATTTTCTTTTTCAAACTGTGACAATTTGGCAACCTTCATCTACCCTGAACTTGTCTTCTATTGCTAAGAATCTGCTCAAGAGTCTACTCCATACTCCAGGCCTAAATTTTACTACAATTGCTGAGTCAAAAGCTCTTCTGGGAGTAGCTGGACTTTTACCCAGAGGCTGAGTGAGTACCAAAGGCTTTTATGGATCAATTAACCATACATTTTATAAAATAAATATACATGCAAATACTTCATATGGTAGGCAAAATTCTGATTAACCCCTAATTCTGATTAACACCTTTCTGCATGGTGTTAATCTATCCACAAGAGCAGCAAGGCAAAATGGTGTCAGAGCAACATGTCCAGCAGTGGTCTGTCATGTTTGGGTTTGGGAGTCCTCTGAACACATCGACAGGCACCAAGTGTTCAGCTGAAATGACAGGAAAACAACCTGGCTGTCAGTGTCCTGCGGTGGCTCACTGCTGGATTCAGGGGGTGGCGTGGCTTGAGCAGATGGCAACTCATCAGACTGTTTTAGTTGCCTTCTTGGCTTGATCAAACAGTTTTTCATTGACTCTGATTACAGGCATGATGCCATCTTAGATAATGGCTCTTGATAAAGGACTTTAAGATCCTTAATTACTATTATTAGCCATTTGACACCATAAAACATAGGTCTGCTGTTTTAATGCCTGTTTCACCCCTGTCTGTAGGATGTCTGGAGTCCTTAACAAAAACAGGGAGGTGGAACTTTCAGAATCTGATCAGAGGTAATGTGTGCATGCCAGCATAAAAACGTGTGTGTGTGTGCACATTTGGATATGCCATTGTCCAGAGCTCTTTCACTCTGTGCTGGGAGAGCACTGAACTGAGACATCAGCCTGCTGGCAGGGGCACGAAGGCTGGCAGGTTTCTCTGTTTGGGGATGTCCTTTGTTCAATGTTTGAGTCGTGTGAAACCTTAATTAGCAAATAAGAAGCTTTGGCCTTCCCTTGCAAGTTCTGAAGCAGAATTAAGGCAAGTGCCAGGATGTGCCAAATGACACAACAGCTCTGGCTCTGTGGCTTTTGTTTTGCTCTGCTGCCCTGCTGTTTTGAGATGCGCTTCCCACTGTATCAGCTGCTGGCAAAATGTTCCCCAAGTTGGTCCGTGTTTGATGCTTTGGTGTTGCTTTCTCTGTACACAACAATCAAACTGCTGCAGTGCTGGGGACGCTGTGGGCAGCAGCCTTTGAGCTGAGAAGAAAGCAGCCCTTTCTTTGCAGGGGAGAGGTGCCCCGTGGTGCTGCCGTGGTGAGTCCCCGCCCGCTGTGTGCCGTGCTCTGGGGGCCACACAAACTCCTCTTTCCACAACGCAATCTGGGCCTTCCCAGAGCAGAGTCAACATTAGTCACTTCTTGCAAAGCCACTCCTTTCATTTGATCTTCTGGTATTAATTATTTGCACTTCCTCTTGTCACAACGCTGGTGCTTTTTACTGCCCTGGATGGAACTGCAGAGAAATCCTTTACCTCCATTCCAACACCACAGTGGTTTCTGTCTACAAGGGAGCACAGAATTGCTTTTATCAAATACATTTCTTCTCCCATTGTTTCCTGATGACAGATACTACTCTTAATCTACACAGAGACAACACTTTGAAATGGGAGATCTCTATTCCCACCAATTGTTGGTACGTTGATAAATCATAGCATGTCTCATTTTCTGAATGACACGTGTCTGGATTGCAGTCTGCCTCTTTTTTGTCACAGTTTTTCAGTGCTAACAACAGTCTTGCCAAAGCTCATCTGTTCCCTTAGTGTGCACTCCAGCAGGCTGATTAATTCTGTCACACTTTCCCTGTATAAAGCATAATCAAACAGGTTGATAGAAAATGGGGAAGGACGTGATATTTTTGTAAATATCCAAAGCATTACACTTAACTCGTGACTGCCATTAGCTGTGGCACCTTGTTACCCCCGGGTTGGAGGAGCAGCAGCAAAGTCTGCCAGGAAAGAAGAGTTTGTCACTGTTCTTTGTGGGCCTCAAGTGTGATCGTGCCACCCTTCCACGCACAGGGAAGCCTTGCTTAGGAGAATATCAAGAGTGGAGGGTGCCTTATGGTGTTTTCTTCTCTGTCTTTCAAAGGCAACTGCAGGAAAAGTGGGGGACCACTTACCCATGAACCTTAAAATAGCTGTGAACGCGTGTGACGTGCCTCACTTTCCTGGGGTGTGGAGATCCTACTATTAAAAACAGGAGCTGAAATTATGGATTGAGCAGCAATGTGAGCAGCACTTCTGAGCAGCTTTAAACCTGTCACGGGCTCCCTGAACACAACCATCCAGGGTAAGTGGCTCAGCAGAAACATTCATTAATTCTCTCATAAAGGGGTGGCAGAATTAAACAGAGGTAGCCCACAGCTCAAATGAGGTCTGAGGGATGCTCCCACTTCCCTTGCTGCCTTTTCTGGAGCCTGGGCAGTGCCATCCAAACCCCGTTCCTGTATCTGCCACAACCTGACGTACAGGTCTGGCGTTTGGCACGTGTGGGTGTGCAGAGCAGGGCTGTCACTCTTGCCTGCGCAGCAGTGGCTGTCACCCCCACGCTGAACTGTCACCGAGCTCAGCCCTCTGGGACAGAGGGACGCGCTGTGTCCCCGCCCCGCTTGGAACTCACCAGGAAAAAGGAGGGGATGAGGTGTCTGCTGCTGCCGGGAAGCAGCAGGGGATGGTGACAGGGCAAGGCCTGGCTGTTGGGACAGGGGCAGATGTGTCAGGGGGGTGGAGATGGGCAGCTGCTCCAAAAAGTCATGAGAGTACTGGGAAGAAGGGATCTCTAGGGCAGGTGTGAAAAGAGAAGTGCCCTCAAACTGGAAATGAAGGAAAAAAATCCCAATCATCTCACTCTGAGAGTCCCCTGGCTATACTACACTGCAGCCCTGGTGAGCACTGCCTTCATTAGCATGTCCCTTCAACAAGGGGGTGACTTTAATTTCATTTTTCAGTATTTTTTAAATGAATTTTTTTCATTTTCCCCTGCAGTATTCCACTACAAACTTCATACTGGCAATAGTGTGGGAGTACAGCTCACATGACAGCAACAGAAGGGACCTGGTAAGAATCTGCTCCTTTTATTTCCCCCTGAGTTCATATAAATCTGTCACCCTCTGCTACCACTCTAAGCCACTTGTTTCCTAGAAAATGTGGGATGTGATAGAAGTTTCAATTTGAATATTGTTCTGTTGTTCTTTGAGGAAGCCTGTTGTATTTCCTCTCTCTCTGATAACATCAGAATCAGACTGGCAGGTAATGATTCGGGGTATTTTTCTCATTAACCAGTTCGCTGTAATTAGATATGAAACCATTTAGCTCTGACCACTGCAGACCTGATTGAATCCTCTTATTGCATCTTGTTCTCTCTCCCACTTTCTACTCTTCTCAAATATTTGGGAAGTGCTCTGCCACACTCCTGTCAGGGCTGTCTATGGCAGGAAGGGGTAAAAGTTGTCTTGTGTTTGTCCAGTGCCAAGAAGAGTCCGTAAAAAAATAACAATATCCCAGGGTGGGGAGGCAGGCATTGGGGCAAGAGGCACAGATTTAGAGGCAGTGCATTTTCGGCTTCTGTTTTAGTGAACATGAATCAGGAAATCCTAAGGCCTTACAGTGTTACTCTCAGAAGTGTTTTTGAGTCACTGCAGCAGCTCCTCTGCTGTTTGGCTCGTCCCTTTTGAGTTCAGGCCTTTCCAGTGCAGCTCCAAACCCCTTCTCCTTGCAGGTGCCTGCTGTGGGCTGAGCTGGAGCCAGGGGCTGTGGATTCTTCCCTGTGCCTTAGCCTTGGACTGCAGCAGCCTCACAGAGCCTGACAGCTGCTGTGCTGCCAGGCTCCCGCTGCTCCTGTGCAGCAGTAAATACCTGCTTTGCCTCAGATCCTTGACAGTGATGCAGAGACACTTAAAGATATTTGCTAAGTGCTTGTGAATTAGTTTTTGATTAGCGAATAATTAAATAAATTCCAGCAATCCAAAGGACACGTGCCCAGTTCGATTTGCATACGTAACACTTCTCTGTGACAAGAGAGGAGCTCAATTCATCTAATGCAAGTCTAAATTCACTGTGTCTTAATTTCATTTACCTTTGACACAGCATTTAAATAGCAGCAACACCTAATCTTGTGCTCCCCAATAAGGCTTCAGTAAAAACTTACTGCCAGATCTAATCCAGGGTTAGCACACACAGCCTTATCTCTGGGTTCTTGCTTCAGTGCCTTTGAGAACATGCTTAATTTAATCTGAACAAAGACACTGCCATCGGGAGCCTCCAGCCTGGCTTTCCAATCCAGAGTATCTTTGTGATTAAATTTGGTGCAGGCCACCGTGTGTACAATGGATCCAGTAAATGATTTTGAAATGCTCTTCAAACAAAATTCTGCTGGTTCTTGGACACTGTCTGTACCTCTGGGACATGAGGGATGCTGCTTTAGTTGGGTTTTTCCTAAAGTGTCATACATTATTTTTGGAAAGAGGTCTGGGTTTTTTGGTTAATAGGAAATGTTAGCCATTATTAAGAACCATCACTCCAATCCCTTTTCCTTCCCACACTGGAAGGAACTCCTTGCTAGAGCGTTCTGCTTCCTCATTTGCACCAAATACCCACTCAGCTGTTTGTGACTATAAGCTGGTGGCAGGACCTGATTTGTAATTATAATTTCAGTCATTCATTTTTTTTCATAATTTAGCTGTCATTAAACCCCTCACACTGCCTGATAATCTCTACTGCCTGAGAGCAGGGTTTGTGTGAACTGTGAGTAGAGGTTCTGCCTTGACATCACAGATAAAAATGGAATAATTTTGCAAACTGTGTGGTGTCAGAGTTGTCCTGGCAGGGTCCCTCTCTGCTGGGTGTAGACAAAACAGGCCTGGCAGTGTCGTGCCAGGTCTCTGGTGAGCCTTGGTGCTCAGGGTTGGCTGTTGCTCTCTAGTAAGAGCCTGAGGATAAACAGCCATGGAGAATTGGCCTGAAATCCAGCAGGAATTGGTGTGGAGCTGCCCTACCCCAGCACTGAAGCTGCTTCCTGCTCTAATTGCTCTCTCTAACTGCTCTGCCAGTTCGGGGCTGGCTGTGTCCCAGTGCTGCTCATTCCAGGCAAAATGGGACTCGGTCATTATCTTTGTAATTCAGAGGAGAACCCAAAACATCAAAATATTATTACTGGACGTAAGGTCACACAGGAACACGACAGAGAAGTCAGGAATTAAACCCCATCTCCTCAGCTGAGAGTTAATACTTTAAGAAAGGGATCCATCACAAACAGAGCATGGCTGTAGGGATGCCATGGAATATTTCACTTAATCACAAGATAAAACAGATTTCTCCAGCTGTTTCTGGTATTGCCAACTTAGGCTTTTGATTGACATGTTGCCATGTTTGTTGAATTCATTCTCAAATGCTTTAAAGAGTTTATTTTGTATCTAAACTGAAAGCTGCTTGGTGAGAAGCTATGTTGAGAAGAGATATGTAAAGATAGGGTAGGAATAAGAGGAGATAGATATACATATATATTTCAAGGCTGCTTATATCCTTTTATTCCTCTGCTACCTTTACATTTACCTTTACTCTTTAAATGATAAATACATAATCAGTGGCTGATGGGTGAAGTATATTTCCACCAATTTAATTTATATTTTTAAAAATCACTTAAGTCCTCCCCCTCATCCTCATAAGAGAGGTAAAAGGTCCCTTTGTGGCAGATTTTATGCTTGAAAATGATATGGGGTTTTTTTTGATATGCCACAAATCTAAGGTAAAAAGAACAATTCAGAAAATATACAAGGAGGCTTTATGGAGCTTATTTCATTTGTAGTGTGTTTGCACTTGGGTTACATGAGGAGAAATTTGGCCTTGGAGCCTGTATCTCTGTAAGCAGCATTCCTGGCTTTGCATATCAGATATGAAATTTGTTTGGAATGTTTGCTATAAAAATACCTACGCATGAACTTACATCAGCGAGAAAGCGACTCGGGCTTGACCTTTCTGCAGCTCCGATGTGGCAAGATCATTCTGTGAGGAAACAGTAACTTAGGGAATGACTCGCAACTGGTGTTTTCACAGGCTTTGTTTCAGGGCAGGAACAATCCTTGGAACAAGCTGCCCTTAGAAATCAGTGTTTTCTTTCAAACTCCTTATTTTCTGCTCGGGAGTGACCCAGGGTAGGTTACCAGGCTTAATGTTGTAACAAAGCCATTTGGGAAATCCTCCCATTCTGTGTCAGTCCTGGGCTGAATACTAAAAGCAAACATGCTGGAGAACAGCAAAGGGCAGGGGTGGTTTTGATCCTTTTACAATTCAGCCCGTGTTTCTGTTTCAGACAGTGAAAAGACATTTTAATGGAACAGGAACCTCCTACTGTCACCCCATGCCTGCAGCCCTGCGACTTGGAGGACTTTTTGAGGAGAACCACCGTGCCCTGAGAGGTTTGAGGGGGCTGAGGGGCTGCTCCCCCTGAGAGGTTTGAGGGGCTGATCATGGAAGGTTCGAGAGGCTGATCCCCTATGATTTTCTGGGGGGTTGAGGAGCTGATTCCCTGTGAGGATCCGAGGGGATTGAGGGGCTGTTCCCTGTGAGGTTTGAGGGGCTGAGGGCTGATCCCCTGTGAGGTTTGAGGGCATTGAGGGGCTGATTCCTATGAGGTTTTGGGGGGCTGAGGGGCTGATCCCCTGTGAGGATCCGAAGGGATTGAGCGGCTGATCCCCTGTGAAGACCCGATGGGATTGAGGGGCTGTTCCCTGTGAGGATCCGATGGGATTGAGGGGCTGTTCCCTGTGAGGTTTGAGGGGGCTGAGGGCTGATCCCCTGTGAGGATCCGAAGGGATTGAGGGGCTGCTCCCTGTGAGGATCCGATGGGATTGATGGGCTGTTCCCTGTTAGGTTTGAGGGGACTGAGGGCTCATCCCCTGTGAGGATCGAAGTGATGATCCCTGTGAAGTTTGAGGGGCCTGAGGGCTGATCCTCTGTGAGGTTGGAGGGGGCTGAGGGCTCATCCCCTGTGAAGATCGAGGGGATTGAGGGGCTGTTCCCTGTGCACTTTGAGGGTGCAGCGTCTCTCACCCTCCCACAGGAGCGAGCTTGGGGCTGTTCCGCCGGGGCCCCCATCGCACCGCAGCCTTTCTCCTCTCGCCGGTACACGCTACGGGAAGCGCTGACAGCTTTCGCAAGCGACACCTTCCGAAGCGCCCGTGCCGGGGCAGAGCCATGTCGTTCCTCGTCACAGCTCCCTTCCTCTGCGGCCTCGGAGCGAACCCAGAGCCGAGGAGCACTGCAGAGCCCCGACCGCTCCCGCGGCTCCCCCTCAGCCGCCCCTGAGGGGACGCGCGACGGGTGGGTGGAGGAGGGGTGCGGGGGGGGCCCCGCGCTGCCCCCCGCCAAGCGGGCGGTGAGGCGGCACCTCCATGACGGACCCGGCGCGGAGGCACTTGCGCCGTTCGGGGGCTCCTTCCCCGCCGCCTTCTCCCCCTCCACCCCGTGGTTTGTTTATTTATCTCTCTCCTGCGCTTATTTATTTATCTCTCCCCAATTTTTTAAGGCGGGCCCGGTCCCCGCCGCCGGTGCCGTCCCCTCCCCGCCGCCCCTCGGCCCGGCCTCCGCCTGTGCGCGGGCAGCCGGGATAAATCGGGCAGCGCTGCCGAGCCCGGTGTGACAGGGCTGTCACCCAGCTCCCGGCTCCTCGTGTTTACTTCCCCGTGCTCGGGGATCACGCATCTGCAGCTCCGCATGGCAAGATGGATGTGGCGTGCGTGGCTCGGGCTCGATGCCGCCGTTTCAGCCCGGTTTAGGGTCCTCCCGGAGGATTTAAAGAGCGGCTAGCGAAAGGAAAACATAAACAAGCTGAATGGTGAATGCTCGCAGCTGCAGGGCTCCAAGGCGACGGCGTGCTACACCCTGGAAGCTCCCTGGCTCTGGGACTGATAGCCAAGTCCAAGGACAAAGAGGGGCAGGAATTTATAGCAGTAAATGGTTTGCAGGGAGGACAGGTGTTGCTAATTGTTGCCCTATTGTGCGTTCACGTGATGCAGCGCAGGTAAAGCAGCTCACCTGTTTGATATTTAAAGCCCTGATAAAATTCAGAAGCTCAAGCCGATCTATGGCTGCCCTTTTTATTCCTGCTCGCATGTGAGAGGCATGTCAGGAGTGATAAGGGAGAACTGGGAGGAACCACTGGGTGTTAACTGAAAAAGAAACAAACTGACGTGAAAGGGGGGGTTTTGTTAAATATTTTCTATTTTTTTTTTTTTTTCTGGTGGAGCCTCTGAGGGATGCCATGTCAGATAGGAAATGGAGCAACGTAGTGTCAAGCAGGAGAAACAAACGTATGATTCAAAGTCACTTGTTACAGATTTTAAACATAACAGCCCTGAAGGATTTTCACTGCTAGTGAAAGTATAGGAAGTCTTTGAAAGCTCTGGTGCACGTATTTTTAGAAGAGCAGGAGTTATAAATGCAGCTTGGTTGAGGTGTGAAGTTAAATATATCAGGAAGCGTTTGAAATAAGCTGTTTGGTGGAGAACACAGTCATTTGGTCACGATGTATATTCCAAAGTCCCTAAAGAAAAAAAAACCCAAGTGTTTTGAATTTTAAAGTTAGATTTAAACTCTTACATTGCTTCAAAATCAGGGCTGTTGATCTTGATGCTTCATAATTGATAATTTCTTCTTAATAAGAAACTATTTCTGCGCAGTGAATATAATACTTTTCTTTGTTGCTTTTCTGGATGTTTTTCTTCTCTATATGAGACCTTCAATACTGTTTTTCTGTAGGAGACCAGAAAGGTTGTTTTAGGCACTCTGTTATAAATTGATGTTTTGCTAAATAACTTTGTTGTTTACTTAACCAGTGAATCACTGTATGTATAAAACAGGCCAGTTATCAAAACATTATTTGTTAGACCATTCCTACTTCCACAGAACCTTGCTGGTACTTGTGGCATTTCTGTGGACACCAACAGAGATAATGGATAAACGTAAAGGCTAAAAAAAAAAAAAAAAGACAAATATATTTATCTCCAATTAGATCCACCTTCTCTAACACTGTTTCCTGGTTCTTAAAGGGCGAGAAAGTTTTGTATTAGGTGGTATTTGTACCGATTTTTCTGCTGGGAATTCTTTATGAGTAATCAGCAGTGCTTACCTGTACTTGTGGTAATCATTCAGAATGCTATGATTGTATTTTTGAGTCACCAATTTGAATTTCAGTTGTTCAGACTACCTGGGAAAAAAATGCTGCTTCAGAAAATCAGGCTGACTTTTAAGCAGTTTCATTTATTACAATTCCATTTTGGTAGTAACCAAAGGTTGTGAAGGTGAGGGGAGTTGTGGTTAAAGGCTCACAATATAAATAACTGTAGCTAAAATATAACTTCTGTTCGAGGAGATGAAGGTGCCAGAGCGGCCTGGTGCTGAGGGCCTTTTCCACCCTTGAACAGGAGACAGTCCTGCTGTTTTATTTTCCTCTTTTTTTCCTTGGCACAGGCAGCTGGACACTGCTGTGGTGGCGTGGCCCTGTGGATGGGCACGGTGAAGTTGTCCTGTGTCCACCAGTGCAGGTCACAGGAGTCTCACCAGCCTCCCTGAGATCTGTGTCTGCCTGTGCAGCCCGGCAGTGGAAAGCAAGGGGTGCTATTTTAAACATCTCTTTTCATGAATTTTGCCAATTGTGGTCATCTTATTTATAGTAGCCAGAGGCACAAAGTGGTGTTGCTGTGGAAAAGGTATGAGATGAGAAGTGAGGAGAGCTATTCCTGACCCCACAGACCTCCTTCTGAGGATGGATTCTTTGTGAGGAGATGAAATCCTTGGGCAGGTCATTAGAGGTGAAGTCAGAAGTGCTTTGTTCCAAACTGAGCATAAAATTGTCAGTTATTTTATCAAACTGAATTTGTGGTGGCATGAAGTGGTACTGTGGCTCTTGAGCTTGTTGCTTTTTTCTTAGACTGAAGCTCCAACAGCAATTTTCTGCTTAGGGCAGTGCTGCAAGTCAGCCAGTGTTCTGTTTTGGTGGATTTTCCAACGTTTGTCTCTGATTTCCCATTCCTCTCCTGCCACTGTGTCCATCAGGCTGGCTGGGTGCTCTGGCCTTGCCAAGGAGATGGTGCTCTAAAACCTGTCTTACCTTTTAGTTTTCCTGCTGCCAGTCTTGACACCCAATTCTTCAAAGGGCTGGCTTTGGGCCAATAAAACATTATTTAAAAAAACCTTTTATCACTATTGCGTTAGCTCCTGTATCATTACAGCAGCTCCTGCACAGTCCTCTGTTGTATATGGAATATTTTAATAAGAATTCTAGCAAAGAGATTCCTGTGTGGTATTGGTGGCCAGTTTATTTCAGATCCTTATGGATTGTATTTTCCAGTGGCTGTTAATGTGTTCTGCTTCAGTAGCTTTGAGAGGATAATCGTAGACTGAGTATAAATTTATGTAAGTACTTGTGAATTATGAAACTGTAGAATCTGTAGTAAAAGTTTCTGTGAATGCTACTTAGAGCAGGTGTAATTCAGGCCATTTCCAGCTAAATTATCTATGCTAAATATTGATTCAGGGAACCACTTAAAAGAAATGTTAGTGCATGATCATGGATCTGTCAAATTTGGGCCAGAGAGGAAGGCAGAGTTTTCCTTCTGCTCAAAGCAAGGTGCAATTTTTGTTTCATGAGTGCAGGGTGGGAGAAGGGGAGCTGCCACAACATCAGCATGGTCAGTGAGCATAGAATTTAGAGAAATGAGTGACTGCTGATAAATCCATTTAATTGTGTTTGGTCCTGTGCTCAGTGATCTCTGAGAAAAAGAGCAAAGTGTAAGCACAGAAACAGTGCTGTTGTTGGAAAATGTACATGCAGTTAAAATGCCAGCCAACAGCAAGGCAAAACTTGCAGGTGTATCAATTCCACAGGTTTTGCCTCTGGAGAGCTCATGGCATGGTGGTTTTTAAGGCAGTTTTCTTCCCTGGTTTTGTGTCTCTGAGATGGCACCAACTTGAGAGCACCAAAGTAACAAAAACCCTCTCTAACCCACAAGGAGGATGGTGAGTGTGTGCCAGTAATGACTAATGTGTGATGGGCAGAGGATAAATCTTGCTAATGACCTTTTGTGTCTTGATTGAATTTGAAAAATAGCTACATTTGTTTTATTTAAATCAAGGCAAATATATCTGGTGTCTGATCATTAACATCCTCAAGCGTACAGATGTCATAAATCTGACAAGAGGATGATGGAAAACTTGTGCAAATATATCATCATCTAGTTGGGGCTGTCGATCTCAGCCTGGTGACAAATCCACGGACTCAGCCCTTCAGCCCATGGAAAACTGCTTTTTATTACTCCAGATTATGAAATTAACTTTTTAAATCCCAGACATCCTTTCAGGAAAAACAGTCAGGGAACCATTTTAGTAGTTTATTCTTTTCTTTCTGTATTCCATGAAGGAGAGTGTTCTGCTTTATTTTCTCTCACAGCTGAAAACCAGAGCTTGACCATGATAGAGAGGTGAAGGTTCTTTGGGATATGTTATTTTCTAAGAGTACAAACCTGTGCTTTTCTGAGCCTTGAGTTTCAGAGGCATGTGGTGAAAATGCCTAGAAGTGTCTCTCTGATAGCTTTTTTTTTAGCTATCAGAATGAATAGAATCCACTGTGGAGACAGTCTAGATTCTACAGCGAGGCTTGTTATGTCAGCCAGTATTTGATGGCTTCAGGGCTCTGTCATATGATGAAAGCAGGTATGAATGCAGAGCTTCACACTTCCTGTTTATAAAGCTGCAGAGCTGCAAGTGGCTGCTCAAATTCACAGAGCAGTAATTATTTCACAACTCCGGCATTCAGCTGTGCTGCTTGTTTTGGGAGGGCACCTCAGCAGTCTCTGCTGAGCATGTATTTCAAAGGCAGGAGTGACTGGGGGAATTCTGCTGAAACTTCCATGGACTGATGAGAAGATGCTCCTTAGAAGGGACCTCAGAGATCATCTTGTTCCACCCCCCTGCCATGGACACCTCCTGGTGTCCATGCTCCAACCCGGCCTTGAACACTTCTCTGAGCAGCCTGTGCCACCCTCACAGGGAGGAATTTCTCCTAATATCCAATCTAATCCACTCTCTGTCAGTGTGAAGCCATTCCCCTTGTCCTGGCACGCCAGGCCCTTGTAAAAAGTCTCTCCCTGTGTTTCCTGTCAGCTCCTTCAGGTACTGGAGGTCACCCCAAATCTCTTCTCCAGGCTGAACCATCCCAATTCCCTCACCCTTTCCTCCCAGCAGAGCTGATCATCTGGACAGCCTCCAGCAGCTCCAGGTCCTTCTGGATTGCCCCTCAGGGCTGGGGGCAGCTCTGCAGGTGGGATCCCAGAGAGCAGAATCCCCCATTTCCTGCTGCCCACGCTGTGGGGTCAGCCCAGGATACAGGGCATGTCCAGCCTCTCACCCAGCAGCGCTCCCAAATCCTTCTCCTGATGGCTGATCTGTTGGAAGAGAGTTGGTTTGTAGTCTGTAATTCTTCAGGTGCTAAATTGCAGCCACCACTTTCTCCTTTTCCTCAGGTTCCAAGTTTAGGGAAGTGAACTCAGGGGGTTTCTGCCTCTTGCTGAGGACTCCCCAAGTTATTTCCTGTTGGAAATGAGGAACATTGGTGGAGTAAACTTCAGTCAGCTAACGGTAAATTTCCTTTCCTGAGATACCTTTTGAGGTCTTTAGAGGCTTTTTATTAAATACCAGTTGAAAACTTACAAATTAGGGGCAAATATTGCCTCCTGCTTAGGCTGCTGCAAGTGCTGTGGTTCTGTGGGAGCTGATTGCATCCTTTTAGTAGGTTTTTAGTAATTCTTAGATGGTTCCCAAGCACGGCAGAAACTTGGTGATTGCACAAGTGTTGAATGTGCAGAGAGTGATGCAAGTTTGAGAAAAGAGGATTTAAGAACATAGGTGTTTCATAAATAAGAAAAAGTTGATTATCTTAAAGGAAAAAAACCTCCAAAAGTTGAATTATGATTCAGTAAATGTTGGGAATCCTCTGGTCTCTCACTCCTCAGGTGAATCATGTCTCTAAATAGGAGCAGGCTCACAATATTAGCTGCAGTTCTGTCCTGTCAGCATGTTACTGGAGATTCCAATCAAAGCAGTCAGGAAAGCTGCCAGGGGAGTTTAAATAGATATCATTCCAGCCATGGGGCTGGAGGTCACAGGATAAGCTGAACAAATCCTCATTTTGAGTGTTAAATATCTTGATATAAGTGAAAAGACCACTGTCAGGCTATTCTATATGTAATATGTTTTCTTATCTTGATGTAGTCTGAAACTGAGTTCTCAAAACATTTGTTTGGATTATAGATTATATGCCTATGTACTTCCCAGGTCATAAACCTGAGCTTTATTTCTTGGATTTTAATCAATTACTTCAGTTGTTTTATAGTTTCTAATCAGTTTCTAGTTTTTCCTCCTGTTACACCAGGGTTTTTTTAAAATATACATGCCCAGAGAAAGTTGTTGAACTTTCATCCTTAGAGATTTCCAAGCTCTGCCTGGACAAAACCCTCTGGAAGCTGGTTTGAGTTCAGCCTTGACCCACTTTCAAGCACAAGGGTGAACCAAGTGACCTCCTGAGATACTTTCCAACCTGATAGATTCCATAAAATATTTCAACTTGAATTTTGTGAAGCCTTGTTTTGATGAAGCCCTAAATCTACCTGACTGTGTCCTACAGAGAAAAAAAAAAAAAAGGACAAAAATAGAAACTAGGAAGTTGTTCAGCGTGAGATGAAGCATCTCTAATGAAATGTGAAAGAAAAAAAAATAAGAGGGGACTACTTTGAATCCTGTTTACTTGACTTGTAACAGTTTCAGGCTTTCTGGCTGCTGGCACTGTGGCAGGAATGAGTAAAACAACCCTCACCCCTTTGCTGTGCTCGGGGGAACTCGGCCCACTGTCTCCTTTCATAAAATAAGTAAGGCATTCAGTTCTTTAGTACTCAAGAAAATGAAATCAGATTCAAAGAAAGGGCATCAGAAGGGATGACAAGCCTGTGAGAATGAAAAAGAACATAGCATTACCAAGTAATGTGATGAGGTGAGGCATGAAGTGTCTATTGAATTCTCTAAATTAGGATTATTGTATGACTCCTGCTTTGAGGTAGGACTGGGTAGGATTTTTCTGTATTTAAAAACCCAGGTGTTACTAATATCTGTCATTCCAAAAGTGTCACTATCTTCTGAAAACTGAGTGTATTTTGGTTGGGTTGTGAAGTCATACATTGCTATAAATCATTTGCTGTATGGGAGGTCTAATGAGTGCAGAGCTCTTATGACATCTCCATGACTTAGTTATTAATTATTATTAAAATAATCCTGCTCTGTTCTGGTCTAAGAAGAAGTTGTAAATACTGTGAGCATACAGAAAGCTGATGGAGGAAGGGTAGGACAAGTGTGGCATTTTCAAACAGCAGAGTTGTTTCTGTCCACTGACTTTGGTTATTTCCAAGCCTGGTGTAAAGCAGACCTGCCCAGCTGGGGTTTTAGGGCCTCCTTCAGGGCTCCTCTTGGCCTGATGGTTTCCTAGTTTGAGTTTCTGCATAGAAAAGAAAGTTCTGTGGGTTAATTCTAATTAAGACTTTCAATTCTTAGTCATTTAAAAACAAGTTATTTCTTAATTTGTTCCATTCCTTGAAGCAGGTGCTTTTTCTATAAGTTGTACTTAGTCTGAATTATTGTGAATGTCCATGTGATATTTGCAGTATTGAAGAACTACAAAAAGCATCTTTAACATTTAATTTTCATATGAAAAGGTCATTTACATAATGAGACAATGAAGCCTTTGGGCAAAGATGAATGTAGAAGAAAAATCCATTAAGGTAGATTCTGCCTAGGAGTTTGAAAGGGCCTAATTCACCAAACTTTGAATGCTGGATTATTGCTGGCACTTACAGGAATAAAATTCCCTGCTTGCCTAAAAAGAGTGGCAAAATCCTAATGCACATTTTCTTTTGTGATTTCTTCAGGGACACCTTACCTTTGTTAGTGATGACTCCATATCTCATAGGCTGTGTAGCTTTAATGTTTGCAGCTGAGCTGTCTAATAGTAGTTTTCATTTCTTTTTTTTTATATATAATGAATTTGAACACCTCTGAGAAATGGGGATTTTTATGGGGTTATATTTACAGCTGAGCAGGGCTGACATGGTCCCTGCAGGTGGGGCTTATTTGGAAAGTGCATCACTTTGAAATGCTGCTTTATTAAACTGATGTAAAATCACTTCAGCATTTCTGATTTTTAATGGCTGTAAACTGAGTTCAGATCTTGGCTTGGCACTAAATGTGTCTGCGCGTGGCTTTTTGTAATAATTCACCAAATCTGCTTAAAAACTGATACAAGTTATAATCAATCAGAATTTTTCTATGTAGCCTATTAATTGATTCATTAGAATGAAAGGAAATTCCTTAGTGATTTTAGTGTATTACTGGCATGTGCCTAAGCCCTAGATGTGAGACTCTCTGTTTAATAATCTAAAAATTTAATAAAACCATTTTTCTTATAAACAAATGGTAACATTTGCAACAGGGCCTTTATTTGGTGCTGAATAAAAGGAGCTGTCTGAGAAGGGTTTGGACAAGGGCTGCCCAGGCAGTTTGTAGTGGCCAGGGTTTATTTCCCATATAAATGTCATTTAAGGTGGGACTGGTGCAAGCCCTGAAATAGCTCCTCACTGAATCACTGCCTCCCCTGGCTTGCTCAGCTGTCACAGGTGGGGTGACCTGGCAGATGCAGCGACATGCCCTGATCTCCAGGGTGTTTAAATCCTCCTTTTAACCTCTCACAGCCTAGGACAATCCTCTCCCATCCCACGGAAATGTGATTTTGAGGTGACCTGTGCTTCCTTGGGGTGTGTTTGGGGCAAAGCAAGGCGTTAATGGTGGTGTTGATGAAGTGCCCACCTTTGCAGAGAGGAGCTCCTGGGACAGGGATGCTTCTGAAAAACCAGCAGGGCCAGCCCTCCCTCAACTCAGGGCAGGCTGAGGTGGGCAGAAAGGATGTCTGGCTTTGTCAGACCCTGCGGTTCGGACTTTTGGAGTGGTTTTAAATAGTCACTGAGACAGTCTGTACCTTCAAGAGCTCTGACTTCCTCCTGCTCAGGCTCTGCAGCCACAGGGCTGGGCAGGGGCAGCTGCTCTGAGCCAGCCACTGCTTCCAGCAGCAGCTACAAAGGCAAAAGGAATCTCTAACATTTCTTTTGGTGATTTGTTTTTTCAAATATCCAAATCCTTTGAAGCTGTTTCGCTTAGTTTAGAGTTTGAATTGGGCCCACAAGCTATGAGAGGCAATGTCACTGGGCCAGACTAAGAGAGAATTGTATTCTGTGTAAAAATGTGGGCTTCATCCTTTGAAAATAAAACCTACTACAAGCCCTTTGGAATTCTTCCTCAAAACCAGTGATTTTATTCACATTGTGTCTCTCCTTTTGTTAGCTGGTCTTTCAGTTGTCATCCACTCACAGTTTAATTTCATGTTAAGTGTTTAATATAGAATGGATGCTTATGTTTCTTTTGTGTTTGAATGGATGTTCCTTATCTCAAATCTGGTGACAATGGCAGTGCTCAGGGTTTGTGACAGATTCCTGAGCTGAAATATTTTAACAGGAATTTCTATCTCCTTTAAGCTTGCCCTCTTCCAGTTGGAACCCATTGCTACTACTACAGTTCCTGCTGAAGAGCCCTTCCTTCTCCAGCTTCCTTGTAAGCTCCCTTCAGATGCTGGAATTGTTTCAGATGATTAATTTCACTCCATTAGTTTGCAAAATTTGTTCTTTTAAAACTCCGAGACTTTGAATGAAATAAAAAAGTGGAAGAAACACAGAGCCCTAAACAGAACAGGAAGTACCAGATTGAATAAGTCTGTGGATGTGGGGGAAAAAGAACTGAAAGTATTGGGATAGTAATTATGAGAACTTGAGTTTTGCAGATTGAATTTGTTCTAAAAATGAACTTGAATGTGGCATCATGAATGTATTTTGGGCTGAAGAAGCACTTCTTTTCAATCCCTGTTTCTAGCTGT
Organism: Onychostruthus taczanowskii; assembly: GCF_017590055.1. NCBI lineage: Eukaryota > Metazoa > Chordata > Aves > Passeriformes > Passeridae > Onychostruthus > Onychostruthus taczanowskii. The sequence continues at coordinate 1,870,534 of NW_024506882.1, read as the reverse complement.
TAGGTGTTATCCAGAAGCAAAATCTTACTCTGGAAATTTCCTAGTCTTGTCAAGATTTCTAGCACGTTTTCCCTCGTGATGTGATACAGTTAAATCCTGGATTTCAGTTTTAAAACTGAAAAAATGGATTTGAACTTTGTACAGCTGAAATGGGAGTGCTTTAGGATGAATGACCAGCAGTTGGAGCAGTCAGAGCAGCCTGGTCTGACTGTGCCAGGATCTCAGGGAGGGTTGTTATCAGTAATGTCAGAACTTTTTGGTCCCTGTTTTCCAATCCTGCAGCTAACAACATAATTTGTCTTTGCCTAAAGAATTAGAATTGATCTTTTTGGCATTAGCCAATTCCCCACTTTTTTTGTTGTCTGCTATTTAGCATTGTCTTCTGATCACCTTGGTTAAAGAATTGTGGTGTAAATGTGTTGTGAGAACTAATGTTATTTTTTAAATAATGAGTAGGTTGCAATGTTGATAGGGCAGAGCAGGAAGAAACCACAACATGCACTAATTCCAGTGCAGAACACAGGATAAATATCTGCAGAGGCCACAGTGTTACAGGGATAGAGGTTAAAAAGCAGAACAGAAAACATTTGATAAATATAAAATCATAAAATGTTCATAATTTATCATGCAAATGTACTGCTGCTAATAGAGACTGTAATGTCCTTGAGGATATCTTGTGAGTCTCTCCAGGGATTCAGGGAGAGATCCCAGCTGCTGCCTCTGTTCAGGCACTGGGGCTCTTTGGTGAGAAGCCTTTCTGACACCTTTTCTGTTTCTGTGGAGCACTGGGCAGGGTGTTCACAGCAATCCCTGCAGCTGGAGCCATCCCACCCATCCGAGCTGCTCAGTGGCACTGGAGACTGGGAGCTGCTCTCCATCTGAATGTGCTGTTTCATCCTTCCCTTAGGAGTAATGTACAGCTCATGCTGAATATCTGCAGTGAGGAATTCTCTAATGTAAAACTAGCATGGCATCTTTCAGGGTAATCCTAAATGTGAATCCTGGGATGTTAATTGAGGATTCTCTTAACAGGAGATGCAGCAGTGGGGATGGAGTTTGGAAATAGTAATGCTAATTGTTAGCTATTGTCTGTTAAAAAATAAAGCTCTGATTCAGTTCTTGGTGTTCTACCAACCATGTAATGGGGTCCCAGAACTAAGCACGTGGTGGTTTTTATTTTATTTCTTCACTCCCTAGTCCAGTGTCTGTGTTTGTGATTGTGCTGGTGTTTTTCAGCCTGTCACAGGTTGTTATTATGTGTTTGTAACAGTGCAACAGGAGACGGAAATTTGGGACCTGACACTAAAATATTCCCTTTACAGCTGAGTTTGAGATGATATTTTAGACAGATGTGTCCCCAAGAGTTGGGAATAGGAGGGCTGGAAGCAGAGAGCCTTTTCTTGGCCCTGTGAATACACACGTGTGGAGTGTTTGTGCCAGAGCACTTGACTTGCAAGTGAGTCATATTTTTCCCTCTGACTTCAGAAATTAAGATGTAGCAATGTATAAATATTATCTGAATCTTTTATTATTCGTGTCATAGCATGTAAGTACTGTGCTTTACTAGAGTTGGCTCTTTTAGCTGCCAGAGGCCAGCAGTGGAGTGAATATTTGATCAAAACGATGCCAGAAATCCCAAATTAGAACTCCTTCCTTGCCTCTCATCCTCACTGAAGGTGATGGGAAGCTCTGCCTTTCTATGTAGAAGTTGTAGCTTCTGTTTAACTTTCAGGCTTAGACTATAATTTTTTATTTAAAGAACAATTCATATTACAGTTGTGTTTAGTATCTTTGGCACTGTTGGGAGACAGGATGTGAAATATTTGTTATATTTCAATTTATTTTGTAGCACGGTCCTTATGTGGTGTTTGCATTTACATAGTTGGCACTTGCTTTTCATTTTAGCAGGGTGTTTATTTCTTGGAAATGAGTTTTATATTGTAATTTTGTGAATCTTAACAAGCATAAATGTCTCAATCATTTTCATGGTGGTAATAAAGCAGAAGCAGCTTTTTTGAATTGTGACAGAAGCTGCTCTGCTCACCTATAACAACACAAACTTTCAGTGTGTTTGCCAGGAAAACTGATGAAGGGACAGCTCAAAAAAGCAGAGTTTGGTTTCTAATCTAAACAGGACTAAACATTAATTCTAAATGCTGGAAAGATTGAAAGCTAAAACATTCACCTGGGAAATCATGGGCAAACCAGAACTCTGAAGGTGCATCAGAGGAAAACAGCAGTGGGAAGGGAGAGCAAATATTGGGAACTCAGGGGAACATGGGCATCCCACACTCCTGATTAATTTTTAGTCCATGTTATCTCTTGGAGGGTGGTTCAGTGCTGCTGCTCAAGATGGTGTGTGCTCTGTTTAAAACCATTTAAAACAATTAAAAAATCATTTAAAACTTGTCCCCCTTTTGCTCCTTTTCCCAGCCAGCACAGGACAGGGGCCCGTGGATGGGAAAGGTGACATCCTGGGATGATCCAGGGCTAGGAATTGCTCCTGGAGAATGAGTTCACCATTTCTTTACTTGATAACAGGAATCCCTTTGTCCCTAATTTATAATATTACAATTTATTGTGCTTAAATTTGCAGTTGTAAAAATGGTAAAATAGATTTTGCTGGTCTGAAAGGTTTTGTGAATTTTTAGGTTCTTTCAGGTTTATCCCATGGCTCATATGGATGAGAGCTCCTTTAATTCCTGAGAATCTAAAATATGGCCAATAAGATTTCCATGTTCAGATAGTGGAAGGATTATTTCATTATTATTATTATTATTTTATTATTTCTTCACTGGCTGCTGTGTACCAGTTGCTCTCCACACTGGGCTTACTGGGAGAATTAATCCAAACATCAGTGTGCCCTGATGGAGATAGAGAGGGATAAAACAGGCTGGGAATGCTGACATTCTTTTGGGAATGGGAGCTGGTAGGAGTAAGCTCTTTGAAGATTAAAAGCATCACATAAATGCTAAGTATTCATGTTACAGAAATTGGCAAATCCTATTGTAATGACTAAATCTCCTTGCACTCCCTGCACAGGAGATGTGAAACCTTTGATATGCATTAGGGGAAGGTCTGATAGAACCAGAGAAAGCTTTATCCACAGGGATACCAAAAACAAGGAATAGGTGGGAGGAAAAAAATACAGCTGGGTTGAATAATTCGATTTTTTAAAAAATACCCAAACCTTGGTGTTGTTATCCTTAAATTCTTGTTATTGGTAATGTGTGAAGCCTTTCTGGAGGTGTCCTGTGAAAACTGAGTGGTGCTATTTCTGATATTCCAGTCATGAAAGATTCCTTAGGAGTGGGTTCATTTTTCCATTAGGGAAGGCAGGAATTTTTAGTCTGTGTTTTCTCCCAAAATATTCCCAAATGGATTCCTTTTTAGCAAGGGTGTGTGGGTGTGGAGGTTGACTTTTTAGTCATAGCTGGTTCATTTATCTCAATTGTATTTTGCAGTTGGTTCCTCCAATTTGGGGTTGTTCCCAAACACACTTTACTTTCACTTGCACATTTTACCTCTTTGAAGCTTTTTAGTAATTGCTTTGGTTCTTGACAACTTCATAACCACAGCCATTAAGTCACAATAAAGACTAATGAAAAAAGTAATAAAATTTCCATGTATAACTAGGATGAAGATTCCTAAGGGAAATATCGAGCGAGTGATTACAGGGAAGATAATTGTCTGGTTAGAGAATTATATGCCCTGTGAGTTTGATATTGAGCCTCAAAAATTGTCACTTAAAAATCAAAATATTAGAATTATGAAAAAACCTGAGCTGGAAGTGAGGAAGAACTTGAGACAGGTGATTTTTTTTCCTTGCTTTCTGAAGGATGAGCAAGTTGTCAGTTTTATTAGAATTCAGGTTTGGTTATTTTTAGTAAAGAATAAATGCAATGTTATGCTGATGGTTGCAAATTATTGCTTGCTTTGTGTACTTGTGATGTGCAGGGCTGGTGGGATTTTGTTTTTTAAGGCACTGACTTAGCAAGCTGCTTTTCACCCATGTAGTGACATTGGAAATTCAGATTTTGGGATGTGTTTGGAGAGTACTGGGGCATTTTGATGCTTCCATTTCTAGGGGAAATTACCAGTGCTTCAGATGAGCTGGAAAGGTTCTTGACCCTTCACCTTGACTGACCTTTTTATCCTGTGTTTTCTCTTCCTGCTTATGCAATGTTTTGTTTCCTGTTTTGACTTTCAGCATTGTTGATACATGGTGGTTTTCTCCCTTGGTTGGGCTGGTTTGGGTTTTGTGCTGGGAACCTGTGAACCAGAATAAATCCTTTATTTTCATGTACTCAAATGAAGCATTTCAGGCTTTTGGGACAGAGATCAGCTTTTTGCTGCTCCTCCTAATGGCACTGATGTTTTGCAGCCAGCTTTTGTGATTCTGGAGCTGTTTCTGTACCCAATTAGTTCTACCTGATGTTAATTGGTCAGTTTATAGTAGCCAGGACAGATTAATTCCTCTTTCCCCTCAGTTAAACACTTGGAGTTCTGCCCTTTTCACTGATTAAATCAGCTTTTTAGTAGTAGCTTGTAGTGCTTTTACACAATATCTTAGCTCATTTATCACACACGTGTCTGATGCAGGCTGGAATTGATATCCATTTCAGAGCTGAGACAAGACATGGAGAGGTTAAGTGTCTCTTGCCTGCATGTCTCAGGCACTGCTAAGAGTTCAAATGCTTTTATTTGTCACCTTTGCTCCATCAGACAAGTGGCTGCTGTGGAAAGAGCTGTGTTTTGGCTCTCAACCTCTGTTTCTCAGCATTTTACATCACTGTGCTTTAATTTGGAAGGATGGGGGGAAAAGCATTGTTATGTGGCTGGCCTGACTTTGCAAATAAATATTAAATAGGAATTTTAAATACATTTATTGTGCTTGCTCTTGATGCATATATCACAGGTAAGGTGTATAATATTTTTTTTCTAAGCTGTAATAACTCCGCTGGGCCTGACCAACCACTCCTTTTAACCTTTCAGCAGAGACTGTAGAGTGTGGAAGTTTTTATATTCCTTATGTTCAGTAGTTACATCATCAAAAATATGTATAAATAAGGAAGACTCTAAGTTCCTTCTTACAGTATTTGAATAAAACACTTTATTGAGGTAATTTTTGCAAACCTTAGCTCAGATTCAGAGGCCTCTGAGGAAGTATCACAGAATATGCAGTGTAGCTACTTTGAGTAGTGAGGAATTGGCTTTGATGTAACCATTTTTTCCCCTCTCTTTTTCCAAAACAGGATGTGAAAAAGCAAAAATATCAATATTACTTGTATTTAGCCATGCAGTTATATTTTTGTGATGACTCTTAATAATTTTCACTAGCAGCCTGGTAACAGCAGAGCAGCTTTTGCTGAGGCAGGTATTTGCTGCCCAGTTTTTGTTGTCAAAAATTGTATTTTCAGTGTGATTTTTGGAGGGGACAGAGGTTGTGCCATACCCCAAACCCTACCCTAACCTCACAGGGTATTTTAGAACCTTCCCAGAAGGTGGGGGTGGGATTAGAGCTACAGGATATGGAAAGGGAAAAAAAAAAGTCTCAAGTGAATAGAGGTTCTAAAATGAATGGAGAATGTGGCAGCAGAACTTGCAAAGCTCCCCTGGAAGGGTTGATTTCCACCAGCTTGGTTTGAGCAGTTTTATTAGGGTGACAAAACAAGGTTTAAGTCTAGACTTGGATTTGTGTAATCTGAGCTTCAGATGCAGTTTTAGTCCAAAAGGAAAAGTCCAGGATGACTTGGTGACAAAAATGTGAAGGCAGAGCAGTACGAGGTGGTTTCCAGCAGGAGCCTGTTTTGGAAGGCACTACACATTTCATTACCTGGATAGATGGGAATTAAAACAAAAAATGTGGAATAGTACATCCACATAAACAGCCTGAAGTTTAAGTAACGCTGGGAAACTAAAAATACCCTCAGCAGTTGGTGAGCTGAAGGTTTGTTACAATTACTCTGAGCGGGGTGACATTTTTAGCTGAGGTTGCGTGGTTTCATTTAAACTTTATTAAACAAACTGGAGCTGGAATATTCCCTGGAGAGTTGGATGCAGCACTAATCTCCTGTTAAACTGTCTGCAGCTTTGCTGGAAACCCTCCAGCTGAGGTGGCACAGGAGCTTCGTGTTAGCAGAGTTACCATAGGCAGGGTGACAGGCTGGGACTTGGTTTCACTGGTGGTTTTTGGAAGTGGGCAGGTAGATTTTTAAGGATTATCAGACAGTATCTAAGTATTGAAACGTGGTTTTGTTACCTTGAATCAACCTCGCTGCCAAAAGGTCGCTTGTGTGCTCTGGAGGTGCAAAGAATGAAATGTGCAGTTCCAGTTGAGTCATTTTCCCCGCAATAATATTGAGGCTGTGTCACCTGTTAGTGGCAGGTGGGATGTGAAGATGCTTTTTGCTGTGCTCACTACCACAAACTCCTCCTGGGAACTTGTCAGGGTCTGTTTTCCCCTGTCAGGCTGTGAATCCACCAAGGGTGTAACCCATAGTGTGGTGTCTGTCTCCTGTGTCTAATGACAGCAGCCTGTGAATGCTCTTCTCAGAGGTGTTTGTAGACAACTGGCTCCTGGAAGTGTTTGGGGAATGTGTGCCTTTGGAAAAAGTGAATATTCCTAATGAAAGGACTTCAGTCAGTGTAGGAAACAGTGCAGGAGACAGGCTGGTGTCTAAGGGCAGGATGAAAAACCCCTCTGTGTTCTGTGCTGCTTCCTGTGAGTTGGGCTTGTGGAACTGAGAGAAAAAAGGCAGCTTCTGGGGATGTGAGTTTTCTAATTTCTAAAATTATTATAGTTATTATAGTAATAGATGTATTGCTTCTAGAAATGTTCCTTTAATAATTGAAGACTTAGTTTTATTTCCTCTCAACATGCCATCGTGCTCTATCTCTGTTGAATAATTGGTGCTTTGGTGTTGGGATTTTGAATTCAAATATTTTGCCTTCCAGACTCATAGTAAACATTGATAATATCTTTGATTTATACTCTGCTCATTTCAGTTGTACTTTCATGTGCATGGATCTAAATGTATAATGAACTTATCTTTACAAAGCTTTGCAGATGATTTTAAATGGGCAGCATCAGTCATTTTAATGGCTCCTGGGGAAGGAATGGAAGTAATTACCTTTCCTGTTATTCCATGACCTTTTTTGTAGTTTCTGAATGCAAACAATAATACTGAGTGGACTCTGGCAATAATAATTTGCTTTTGAAATGTAACATGGACTGGCAGTATCAGCTTCTCACCCTGTTAAATACACTGATAGTGCAGATCTTGGGAGTATTGCTTGACAAGTCTTGTTCCCAACCTTCTCCTCACCTTGGCTGCTGCTCCAGTCACTCCCATGGATTACGGGAGATACATTTCTGTGGGATTTTCCTGCTCCTGAGCCCTGCCTGGAGTGCACACTGGGCACTCGGGGGTGCTGTGAGCATCAGCTCTGCAAATGTTTGTGTAGAAACTTCTGCCAAATAAACCCCAACCAGATTGGATTAATGGTGGGGAGATCAAAGAATCAGGAGAGGGAGAGGAAACCGGAGCACAGAGTTTATTTTTGTTGAAGATATGTGTATGAGCAGGCATATAAAAGCTGCAAAAAATGAGAATAATTTCATCCCTGAACTGTTGTTGGATTTAGTCTAGGATCCAGGTTGTTTGCTTTGCTTTGCCCGAATTACAAAGCCAGGAGCTTCCCCTTTCCATGATCCCTGAGCAATCCCAACACTCATTAAATGTGGGGAGTTGTCCCTGGTTGTGCTTAAAGGTGATAGGAGGTGATGCACTTCCCTTCATCTCCTCCTGGTTTGGGATGTTAATGTGAAATAAAGGAATTTAAACACCTTATAAGCCAGGTAACAGAATGAGACCAACATTCTTCTGCCATGTAATTACAGCAGGCTCGTTTTAGTCAAACAAGATCTGTGCTAATGATAATCACCACTGTGCTAATTGATAGCTCTGGTGCTGTGTGGGTCACACTTGAGGTTTATCTCTTCGATACTTTGATTTATTTTTTTTTTCTTTATGGTTAGAAGTACCCAGAATCTGTAATATAATTTGAGAGGAAATATAACCCAATTTCTGTTTTCACACAATTGTTAAGTGGAGCCAACATCTGTTTCAGTGTTGACTCGGATTAAAATTAGGGAGGAATGTTTTAATGTGATTTACTTTTAAGGATTGATTTTTGCTTTTGATGAATGAATTAACTGAAAAGTAGGAAGTTTTACTGAGTGCTGGATTAAGCCCTCAAGTGCTCTGTTTTATTTTGGCCGACAAAAAGCTTGACAAGCCTTTGGCCATGGCAGTGTTGTTTGTGTCTGGCTTGTGATAGCAGGGTAAGGAAAATGCCTTGCTATAAATACAGTGACACAGCTCCCTGTGCAGCATCATTTCCCTGGGCTTCTGCATGGTAAATTGCTTTTTCTGCACCACTCAGGAACTTCCAGGGGGTCCTGTGCCATTCCCTGCAGCCTGGCTTTGGACAGAGGGCTTATTTTGTTCCACAGGATCCTTCCCTTCTTAAACACTTCCTTAGAAAGTTGCTTTGTGCTTGTAAAATCTGAGGGCAGCACTGCTTTCCAGGGAGCTCCCAGGCAGGTGAGTGGATGTCATCACGTTTTCCACCTTTGCAGTTGTGAACAAGTTTAAACAGGTGTAGCTGGCAAGCAGATTTTGGCTGTGCAAGGGGATCTTGGGTGAAGAATTACATGTAGTCCAACATTTTATTCCTGTTAAATCAGACCTCACTGCACTGTCTCATGAACTTGGAGTGCTGATAAAGCATTTTGTTTTAATCCAGAAAGGCAGAATGGTTAATAGATGAAACTGCTTGAAGGATGCTGTTGGAGCTGCTCTTGATAATACTCACCACTGTTGGTTGCAGATAATTTCCTTGGCTTACATGCAATGCAAAATTGATCATAAAGCTGCCTCATTTTCCTTTGTGTGACAAGAATGGTGCTGAATTTAGAACAAATTACAATCCACTATTGTAGTCACAAAACTTAGGCAGTGAGCTGTTGTTACATTGATGGTAACCACAGGTCTGCTTCCCTTCTCTCTTTTCAAGCAAGATTAGATTATTAGATCTCATTTTCCCACTCTTTAGGGGAAATCATGCGTTTAATTTCTTGGTGTCTTTTTATTGTGAAGGTAAACGTGAGGAGTGGAGGATTTTGAGATTTCTTGAGCTGTTATCTTTCTGTAACATCTTTATTGACCAGAATTTTTCTTTCTTTCCTCTGTTTTCAGTTACAGACATAGAACTGAAGAGGCTCAAAGATGCTTTCAAGAGAACTTGTGGCCTCTCCTATTATATGACCCAGCAGTGCTTCATCAGGGAAGTTCTGGGTGATGGGGTCCCTCCCAAAGTTGCTGAGGTGAGCTGGGAATTGCTGTTTTGGGAAGGCAGTGGCGGTGGAAAATGAGCAGCTGGATCTGCTGTGCACATACAAATGTTTATGGAGTTGATTGAATTGCTTCCCATTTTTTATGCAACATCACAATGCACCTGGAAATGTTGGATTGTGGGTGGTCAGGGATGTGCTGGGCTGAGATGTGCTCCCAGCACCATTTAATACCAGGTAGATGACTTTGAAGTAAACCTAAATATCCAGATGTAAATTTGGGCAATTAAAAGATTGGCAATTTGTAATAACACGTTTTATTTACTCCAGAGATGCACTTGCTGTTGCTTCCTTTGAGATTCCATTGGCTGTTACTTTGTTTTCTAAAGATGAATCTTTACAAGCTCTTAAAAATAAATTTGTTCATAACAGATGTATGAATGAGCTGAAAAATAATCAGAATCAAAATTTGCAACATGGATACAAAAATATATCTATCTTTAAAAAAAACAATAATACCATCCTACACATATGCTTGTTTAGCTTTTATAGAGTTACCCCTTTCTTGAGAGAGATATCAAAATATTATTGGTAGAGAGACAAAGATTAGGCAGACCTTTCAAATGATCTCTTGCTCCATGTCATTCCTAGTGACAGCCTCTATTTTTGGCATCCTCAGAGCTGTTGACCTCAGTCAAGTCCCCCAGTTTTATTTAGATAATGTGAGTGCTGAAGTGTTGCATTGCTGAAGGTTTTACACTCTGGCAGAGTTCCTTTTCCTCAGCTTAATCTTTTCTCCATTCTTTTTTCCCCCCATTTTTCCTAAATTTTGGCAAAGAGGATGATACTGCTTTACTTCTGTAAACAGTTGGCTTTTTATGTGGGTGTTTAAGGCTTAGCAGGAGAATTTGCAGTGGAAAAGGAGGGGTCTGATTTGCCCAGAGCTTAAAGCCTGTCTTTAGCATGAATTTTTGAGTTTGAGAGTTGGTAACCCCTAAGATTAAACAACAACAACAACAACAACAAAACCAAACAAGTATCTTTCACAATGTATGATTGGTTTGAAACAGTATAAAATATTGAGAATTTTATGTTCTGTGTTAACTTGTACCTTTATATCCCTTTCAGGTCAGTATTAAGGATTAAATTACTGATTTGGTCACAAATAGAGATTCTGGAGTTTCAAATGTCTGCTGCCTTGCTTTTATTTTATTTTATTTTTAAAAAAAAAATCTGTCCTTAAAGACACAATTTTGGTGATGATTATCTCTTTTAACACTCATGATGGTTATAGAGCAGTTCTTGGTTTCCAGGTGGTGAAATAAAATTAATGGAAGACTCCTAATTGGTTTTTGATGGCTTCTCATCAGAACTCATCTCAAAATTCGAGTACAAATTATGATGTACTTGTAGCATTCATACTCAGGCAGTGCAGCATCAAATCTGTGAGCTTGAAAACTGTAAATTGGGCCAAAATTGGGATTTCAGTCAAGGGATGCTTTGCAATTCCTGGCTTCAGGATGGGGAGAGGCAGGCAAAGTCATTAGGCAGCTAAAAACCCTGAGTTTTCAGCCTTTCAGTCACTCAAACAGATCATTTGGAGCCTTGGAGCTGGGCTGTGTGCTCTGCATTCTGTGAATGATGGTTTTTCATGTCTGAGGAGTGAGAGGCCTTCAGGAATTCGTTAAATTAAAAACACAGGAGTTTTAAACTGGACGTGGAACAGAGAACTGAAACCAGGGGAACTTTAATCCAACGATTTGAGTAATCACTCAAATGTCCTTTTGCACACAAAACATTTTTTAAATGTTCAGGGCAGTCATGTTCTGGGAGGATCTCTTGGGAGAACGGGGTTGAAGATATTTAATAAAAGGAAATTTAGAGCTGTGTCTGTGGTGTTAAACTGCAGGAGAGCTGCTCAGGTGGTGGGGAGCATAATCACAGCTTTGGTTTTTAAATCTTGTTGTGCTCTTCAGTTGCCCATGAAACAGAACAGAAAATGTAAATTTTACACTCTGAAATGCAGATTGCTGTCATTCTGCCTGGGTGGGGCTGTTTTAAGTAAAGCTGCAACAGCATTAAGTAATTTTGGAAGACACAAAATTGCATCACATTTTGATGGTGCATGTTATTAGAAGTTTTCCAAATGCCACACCAACGTGAAAAAATGTGGAGAAATGATGTGTTACATGAGTATTCAGTGTTTATAAACTCTTCCCAAGGAATAATTGAGCAGCTAAACTCCAAGCAATGCCAGCTTGCCCGTGGCTGTAATTCCATATATTAAATACTGGTACATTGGACTTTATCCATAGACTTCCTTTCCTCTGTTTATCTCATGAGCAATCCTTGTGTTGTGTTGAAACAATGTATAAATGTAATATTTGGTGCTCATCTGGTCTCACAGCTGAGATGTACAAAGTTCAGCAGAAGTGAGTGGATATTTTGGCTGTGTATTTTAAAAAAACTCAATTATTCCAGTGGAATATGAAGGTAAATTGCTCACATGGGCAGTGTAGCCTTGAAGGCATTTGGTGAAGACAGAAGGATTAGCCATACAAAGTGTGGAATTCAAATCTCTGCCTTGAAACCTCTACAATTGTTGTGTCCAAATAAAGCACAAATTCAGTTTTAATAATTCAGCCCTTCAAGCATTTGTAAATGGATTAAAGTTTAGTACCAGAAGAGGCTGATCTGAGCCCCTGTGGAAATGAAAGTATTTGGGTAATGCTGTGTCTCAGGGTGGGATGGGAGTGAGGGTCAGGGTGGAGAATGAGATCCTGCTGTGCAGGGATTGACATTACCATGCCTGCAGACAGATTTCAGTAGTCCAGAGGGATGGATGGACAGACAGACAAGGAGAGGGTTTCTGCAGGTGGCCCAGCACTGCTGAGCTGCAGGAGCAGCAGTAAATCTGGTGGAGCCACTGTGTGTCAGGTGCTCCCTTATCACCTTCCTGCCACCACAGCCCGGTGTGGCTTGGCCAGGTCTAGCCTTGCCAGGCCCAGGACTGGTTTTATTTGGGAACTCCCAGGCCTGACTTTATTTTGACTTGTAGTGGAAAGCACCCCGTGGTGGTGCAGTGACTCACAGGGCTCTGGTGTTCCCCTCTCTGCTGCCAGCCTGGCCTTGAGGATTCCTGCTGCATCCCCTTGATGCCTTTGAGATTATCAGAGCCCAGCCTGGGGGAGATTTCAGCCCTGATGAAGAAATCTGGGGAAACTCCACCACGAGCAAGTGAGAAATGTCTTCACTGGAGGATTCTAATGTGGAGTTTTTATATTGCTGTTGATGACTTGTACCTGTGTTTCACTAAATCAGTACCAGAAGAGCTACAAAAGGGTAACACAATTAATAATTGAAGTGTCTTTAGCTGAATGTGAGGTGATTAGCCTAAAAACCATGTAAGATGGTTTTTGATATAAGCTGCTGGTTTTACTTCTGACATCTCTGTTTGCCCTGGTTCTGGTTAACTTCTCTGTTTTATTCTTCTAGGTTATCTACTGTTCATTTGGAGGAATATCCAAAGGGCTGCACTTCAATAACTTGATAGTTGGATTAGTTCTACTCACAAGAGGCAGAGAGGAGGAGAAAACAAAATGTAAGTGATGTAACTTAGTAACAATGAGACAGTGGCTTGTGAGTGTAAAATGTGACCATTTTACAGTGAATATGGGATTTTTTAAAGCATTTTAGCTGTATTTTTGGAAATTAAGTGCACTTTTGTTTTCTATATTCATCAAAATGAAATATTTGCCAAGTCATCATGAATGTCAGTGTTGGGATCCTACAGAAAGCCTGATGGTCTCTGTATGTGGGCAGAGGAAGGAGGATGGCATTGATATTTAAAAAAAAAAAATACAAAGCATCTGCCTACTGACTTCTGTTGTTTTGTCTTCTCTGTTAATCTGACTTGATAATACTTTTTTTTTTTTTTAATTACAATGGTCAAAGAAAAGGAAGGTCTTGACCTAAACCTTGTGGACCTGTATTGAACTTGGATCAACCCTGAGTGTTTAGTCCTTTAGTAGTTACACAGCCTTTGACATTCTCAGCCAGTTATGAACCTTGCATTTGAAAAATGTCACTGCCATAGATGTTTACACATATTTCTATTTCCCCAGATATTTTCAGCCTCTTCTCTAATGAATCTGGGAGTTATGTTGTCCGTGAAGAGATGGAGAAGATGCTGCATGTGGTTGATGGGAAAGTCCCAGAGTCACTCAAGAAATGCTTCTCTGAGGTATGCCATGCACCTTTCCTCCTGTTGCAGTTAAAAAATAGTCAAGATTACATTAAGTAGCTTCTTTTTTATACTCATGCACCTATGGGAACAAATTGACCTTGTTTAAATGGGGTAAAAGCTCATGGGTTTTGTGTTGTGGTGTTCCATGTAATTTATATTGATGGGAGAAGTGTTTGGTGTATAAATTCTGTGTGCCTCCTGTATTCTCTGTGCTCCTTGGAAAGAGATCATTTCCCAATGGGAATCGTGTCATCAGGTGAATTTAAATACTAATATTGCTGGTGGGAACTTAGTCATTAGTGTGAACATTTTATTGCCATCAGGGAAGAAATCTAGAACACAGAGCTGAGAAGAAAGAAAATCTGCACCCTGGATTTAAAAATGCCTGACAGCCATGATTGCTTCAAAATAATAATTTTATATTAATGCTTTTGTATCATTTTCCTGCCAGGAGCTACAACATTTAATAATGCTTTAAGTTGTTTGAGAGATGTAATCTTTATGGAGCTTGCTGAAGTCCTCCTCTAAAGCAGGGCATTGGTACTTTGCTATATTCATAGATGATTTTTTGACTCCAGGGTTATCAGATGACTAAGACCAGCAAAATGGAGACATCATTGTACATTCCTCTGGCAAAAGGATTGACCAGATTGACTGGAAGCTTTGATTGTGGCTATCAGGTTACTTAATTACTTCAGATTTTATTGTTCTGTGCTGGAGCTAGCTCTGGCTGTGGGCAGTGCCTGAGCCAAGCTCTGATGTGGCCCTGGTGTCCTGTTGGCTCTGGAGGCAGTGATTGCATTCCTGAGTCCTGGCTGCAAGCATAAATCCTGAGTCCACTGCACCTCAGCTTCTGGAGCTGACCCTTGCTGCCATTTCCTACTTATAATTTCCCATCAGTGTGGTGTGATTAATTGCACCCTACGAGTTAATTGCACACTGTCCAAGAAATCCAGAAATACTTTATGAAGCCTTGCAGGAAGATGAGTATCAATCTGGGCTTCAGAGCATTTTCCTGTTCAAGAAAATGCTGCATATTGATTTTTCTTTTAAAATGAAAATAGTGTAATAACCCACTCAGCAGGATTTACTGGGCTCTTAATCATCCATGGTCATTGCTGGAGAGTGAGAAAGTTTAATGTTCCTGCTGTGGGCCTTCCTGCCTGCCTTATGGAGGATGAGTTTGATTTCAAGGATGATGTTTATAAGCACTTGTGTTCATCAGAATTGCTGCATGTACTCAGCTAGAAATAGAAGCTTTAGAATATATCTGAGTTTTCCTCTTGTTTCTGGAATACAGGGAAAAAAATTCAGTGATAACTGCATTGCTGAGGTTCCATCATAATTCAGCTGTCATCATGCTTTCTTCCTCCTGTCCAAAGTTTTTCTGTTCCTCTTCATTGTCCTTCCAGGGAAAATTGGAGTTTTAATGACCCAGCTCTTGCTACCTTTACAAAGAGCAGTGCAAAAAGTAGAGGGAAAAGGTGGAACAGAGAGTGAGAAAATGTTCTTTTCTCTTGATCTAAACTGCTGGAGAAATGGAAGAAGAAGAAATCAAAGTGAGGGTGGGCAGGCCCTGGCAGTGGCTGCCCCTGGATCCCTGGCAGTGCCCAAGGCCAGGCTGGATGGGCTTGGAGCAGCCTGGGGCAGTGGGAGGTGTCCCTGCCCATGGCAGGGGTGACACTGGCTGGGCTTTAATGTCTCTTCCAACCCAAACCAGTCTGTTGGATTTGTTGGATGAAAATATAAAACTCTTTAGTCTAGAAAAAGAGTCATAAAAAGAAAGAGTATCTGGAACTGAAACAACCCCCTGCAATGGGAATAGGAAGCAAATGTTTCAGCAGTGCTGGTGATGAACCATTGGAGCAGCCTGGCAAAGGGAATACAGTCAATTTTCAATTTTCTGCACTTGGCAGTTGCAGATAGTCCGTGGCCAAATGCAAATTGTTGGATTCTGTAGAGATGTAATTCAGTGAAGTTTAATGGTCTGTGATATGAGGGGAGTTTAAATAATCAATGACTTGAAACCTCTTCCACTTTGCAGACCCCTGTTTATTTCCCCTGGAGATGAGAATCTCCATATAATGAGTTTGTCTACTGATAATGGGTTTGCTTTTATTTGAGGTAGTTTTGTAGGTCCTGTAGAAATTAGTCTGCTGATCCCTATGGTTTCATGGCCACAGCTTGGCAAAGATCCAAATAAATGGTTTAAACAGCACTGGAATTCTGTGAATGTGTAGATTTTATGTGTTCCTGAACAGGGAGCTCCAGGAGATAGGGAGTGAGGACATCCTGGGAATGTCATGTTCACATTTATTCTCCTGGGTGGGTTTTGGTCAGTAAAGGCAAAAAAGTCCACATGTTCCTGCAGTAATTAATCACAGCATCAGTTATTCCCAAATCTGATTTTTCTGTGTTGTTTGTATACCTGCACAGATAGAACAGAATGTTTATGATTTTATAGCACCTGTTTTTTTTTGATGCAGCAGAGCTGGTATCTATAATAATACATTTAAATTCATCAAAATAACCTCTGCTCTTTTGAATTGCAAGTAACCATTTTTCTTTTCATGCCTTTCACCTGAGGTTCAGAGTAAATGAGTTTCCAAAGGCCACATTGAGTAGGTGGCTGAAATGCAGAGAGAGCTTAAAGTTAATTTCCCTCCCATTTCTGTTTCAAAAGGAAAGGGAAAAACAGGCATGGCTCCAAGCAGAAAAATTACATTAGCACTTATTTTTCTAGGAGATCGTCCCAATTTTTTGTTCATACAGCTGGATGGTTCCTGTTTACTGGCAGTGAGAAAAACAGCTCCCATTTTCTGGTTTTTCTTGCAGGGTGAGAAGGTGAACTATGAGAAGTTCAGGGTTTGGCTGCTGCACAACAAAGACGCTTTCACCTTCTCGCGGTGGCTGCTCTCAGGAGGGGTCTACGTGACCCTCACTGATGACAGTGACACCCCAACCTTCTACCAGACCCTGGCTGGAGTCACACACTGTGAGTAAAGGTGCTTCTTGTCCTGCACATCTTAAAAAAAAAAAAAAGCCCTGCCAGAGTTCACAGGCAGAGTTGTTGTTCATTGAATCTCCCTGCTCCGCCACGTTGGCTGCAGTGAGAGAAATTCCTTCTCTGAGCTCATCTGTTCTGTGCTGGGATGTAAAATGTTGTGTACAAGGACACTGGGTTGTTATTTTTAAGAGATAATAATGCTGAGGCTACAACACTTCTCTAGAAGTTTGCTAGCAAGCAAGCTAAAAAATAAGTATCTTCTGAAGTGGCTGGCTGGTAATACTGGGTTTATTTTTGATCTTTATAGTGGGTTGTAAAACTACTGAGAGACTTGAGAAAATAATATTTGTTTCAAAAATAAGTGTTACCTCTTAATTTGCTCTCCAGTAAAATAAATAATATTCCTGGCATGTGGTAGAATTAACTGAAGAGAAGCATCCTCAGGAATTGTCTCCAGAGAAGAAGTGCTTCCTTATGTCTATGTTAATGTAAAAGAAGGAACAGCTGGTTTTTAAATTCAATCCAAAACCAAAAGGCTGATAAATGACACTTGATGTACCAGTGTAAAGCAAGCATCCATTCCATCCCTCAGAGGAGGGAGTTGGTTGTGGAGGTGTCAGGGATCTGAGCAGTCTGGTTGTGTTTTATGTGCTCTCATGGATTTTCCTCACTGGTGTCAGTGTGGCATTTAATCCTCTCATGGTGAGTTACTTGAATAAAGCAGCACACCCTTTTTATCCTCTTGGTTTTAAATGTGGGCATTCAAACTCTATTCTGACCATCTGAAATGAAAATGCATAATGAAGTCAGGAGTTTATGAACAGGTAATTTATTTGCATTACATGAAAGGCTGCAGGAGACATTGAGGTTACAGAAAACCACTGAATATTCTGAGGTCTCACAGACAAGGTAGAGAAAGAGGAATGTGAAAAAAACCCCAACCCTCTGAGTGTTCTGGAGTTCAGCTCTGGGAAAGATCTTGACCTGTGTCAAACTGAGATCTGCTCTTTATGCTTTGAAATTGAAACTTTCAGAACATTTTTTACTGGGCTTTTCACAGAAAGTTTGTTTATACTGAAACTGAGGTTTGGAATTAAAAAAAAAATTAAATGTAACAGCTACTGTTTTAATAGATTTTATTTACTATTTGTTGTTGTTCTCAGTTCTGGTTTTGATATCCCTGTCATTGGTACCGTTGTGTCAGAGCTGGGATTGAGATCTTCAGTGAATTCCAGAAATATGTGGAGGTGATGTGGTTATTGTCCACAGAATTGGCAAGTTCATGGAACAGTTATGTTTGGACCTCCAGATAAAATTAAATTTTACTGAATTCCCTTGTGATTTACAACAGTGTAGGATTCTCATCCAACAGATGCAAAACTAAGGAAAATGTAAGTGCTTGAGCACTTGGAAGTAATTTCAGCCTAATCAGGTCACTCCAAGGAGTAAGAAATTCAGTACAGAAGTATTTTAACACAGCTGAATGTGTAAAGCCCTGAGAGCTGTTGAAGGCTTGTTCTTAGTGTTTTTCCTGGGAGAATGGTTGCCTTTGGAAGGACCAGGAAGCGAGATAATGTTTGGTAAACTGAGGCAAACACCATAACACAGAGAGAGGGAAAGGTTTCCACTTCCTTCTGTTGTAAAATGCAAAGTAATTTGTGCCACTCCCTGGTGCAATCAGGGATTTCTCAGTCCTGCTGCATCTCCTGGCACAAACCCCAGACCCCCCTCCCCAGCCTTACCTCACACTCTGCTTCCCATCCAACTTCTTGGACAATATGTCAGAGCCATAAAAAATGGCAGTGATAAAAACAGGGAAAGTTATTCCCTTTGATTTAGGAACAGCCCCCATTTCATGTAAGGCATCAGTGACTCCATTTAAATTTGCTTAATGAGCCAGGCTATCAGGGAAACAAAGGAATACTAATTTTTCATTTGTAAATAGCATTTGTTTTGGTGTGCAGATGACTTTAATTACATTTCTCAACACATAATTAGAAATGAAATTTTCAAGTTACAGGAAGTTGCACACACTTGCTGCTTTTAATCAAATTTTGTTCCGTTTCATTTAAATCAGAAATATGAATAATTTTATTTGAAAGCTGCCAAAATAACTGGCCTTTGTTCCTAAAAAGCAGTTTCAGGGGTATGGATTTGTCTTACACCTGAGAAGTGACCAAGTAGCAGTAGTTTGGATTTTCTCAGTTCTGTAGAATGATCATATACATTTAAATTTATTTTATATATATATATATATTTGAAGCCATCACATTGAACAGCACTGTGGTGGAGCCTGTAAATCCCACATTTCTGTCACACTGACTCAGGGGACACCTCATTGATTTCCTTCATTTAGCTGGCAATGTTTTTTTCTGCTGCAACATAGGTCCTGGTTGTCTTTTTTATGTGTCATTTTGGTGTGACTCAGTGTCATGCAATGGGCTTAGATACTCAGGTTTTCAGCCCTTTTCCATGGGGAAAATAATTCTGTTCATCAGGTTGCTGGTTTTGAACTGACAGAATGTTTAATTTGTACTTCTTTGTCACCCAGTTCTTGTGTCACTGAGTTCTGATTAAATAACATCCAAATTCCCCTTTGCATGGAGGAGACTCCTGTGTTGTCAGAAAAATTCACCCAGTTCTTTCTGACAGCTCTCACCCACCGAGGGGCACTTGTGACTGCAATCAGTACAAATAATCCTATTTCAGAATATACATTTATCACTATTTAGTACAGTAACAAAGAGGAGCCCTGGCTGAGCAGGCAGGGTGGCTGAAATGGAAGAGGCAGTTTTGGAAACAGCACAAAATCCATGCTGGGATTGTCAGCTCTGGGGGAGGATGAGATGGGAGGCTGAAAGCAAAGTGCAGTGAGGGGATCCCTTCCCTCTGCTGGCATTAAAAGGCTGGGTGTTAAATACATTTCTGGAGCTGGGCACCCACTCCACAACAGGCATGTGTGGAAGGAACTAGAACACAATCCTGGAGATTTTGGCTCTGTGAAAGCCAAAATCCTGAAATTTTGTCTCTGAGAAAATCCAGATCTGCTTTGAAGGGCTGGTTTCTTTCTGTGCTGGGAGAGGAGCTGTGCTCCTCACACCTCCCTGCTCCCACCTTGAGGCACTGCCCATCCCTATGAAATCTGCTTTAAAGGGCTGGATTCATTCTGTGCTGCCTCTGCCAGGTGTGAAGCCTGTGCTGGGAGAGGAGCTGTGCTCCTCACACCTCCCTGCTCCCACCTTGAGGCACTGCCCATCCCTATGAAATCTGCTTTAAAGGGCTGGATTCATTCTGTGCTGCCTCTGCCAGGTGTGAAGCCTGTGCTGGGAGAGGAGCTGTGCTCCTCACACCTCCCTGCTCCCACCTTGAGGCACTGCCCATCCTTATTCTGCTGTGTGAACACCTGGGGGGCATGCCTGACACACACAGGCATCTCTCTTGGCTCAGGCTTCGACATTCCCTTCCCTGTGTGTTTGTTTTTAATTAGGAGGAGCACAAAGATGAAAGTCTGACAGCAGCCCAGGCCAATAAGTAAAAGCCTTGGTGTCGCTTAATCTGTATTTTGCCACTTGTTATCCTCTTAGTTCCAGGCTATTTTATGTCTTGCAAAGCAGCTCTCAGTCCCAGAGTCTTCTGGGGGTTAATTTGAAAGGCACAAAGGGGAGTTTTGAGTGAGAAGCATTGTTTGGTGTCACTTTGGGCTCCTACCTGGCCATGAAGAGCCCTCCCTGCCAGCAGAGGACCTCTTCATTGTGAGCAGGGAGCAATCCAAGTCCTGGTAAAATGTTGGGAATATGGTATGTTTCTGCTGCTGTGAGCCAGAGAGGATTGTACCCATAGGTGGGTAAATATTGAACTGCTGTCATATACTGCAATACTTGGTGAATTCTAGAAAGAATTGTAGTAAGCTGTAGCTGAAATGAAAACATGCTTATAAATTTGTTTTCTAAGGCAGAAGATTCATGGCTTGGTGTCTGTGGAATATTTTAGAGGGGCATTTTGTGGGAATGGCATTAAAATGTAACATGGGGGTTTTGTGTTTATCACTGCCATGCACCTGGCTGTTGATCAACGTTCTAAATTAACTCATTTTTAGTAGTTTCACAGTTTTAGATGATAGTTTGATTGAAAATGTTTATTTGTTCTTCCTTTACAAGAAGAGGACTGTGCTTCAGTTGTACTTATTATCATCCCTCTGATTATATTGCTCTAATTCTTAGATAATTGATCCAAAGAAAAAGTATTCCTAGTTTTACAGATTGTATTTCTAATGGGCAAGTGATGAGGGAGACATAAATCAGCATGTGGTAGTAAACTGCTTAAATTTCTCAGGTGCATCATGTCCATGTGACCTCAAATAATCACATCATGTATTTAATTACCAAAATGAATATCATTACTTGGCCTAGAAAGCCTGTGTGTCCTGAGGTTTTGGCCTATATCATGTATATAAAATACATCCTTTTAAGTAATCTGAATGAAAGCCCAGTTTACAGTGTGATGTGATTTGAACAGATATTATGGGGAAAAGTATGTATTTTGAAAAGATAAAATCTTTTTATCTGTACAAAACCTCTGTGGAATGTGGTGTTTTGTCATGCACACTGGTATGTTTGGGTGTTGAGTGCAGTGTGCCTTTCTTTCCCATGCTTCATTGAACTTCAGTAACAAATGTGATTATGTGTATAATCATAAATTGCCAGAGATTTCTTTTAGTTTGCACTCGTGGAGGAATAGATGGTGCACTGCATATCCTGAGATTGATTTACAAGATTATGTGAAAACTTAGTCTGGAGAAATCAAATTATGCAACAGCTGCTGCTCAGCTGCAGTTGAACTTGCCTGTGCTGCAATCCAAGAAATGCTGCTCCCTTTTTGCACTGGGCTGCAATTTGTTGTAGCTGTCAATGAGAAATATTCTTTTGTCACATTTTTACTCGTGGTTAACCTGATTTGTGGAAGGCTAATCAGTGCTAAGAATGTTATTTACTACATGGTTTTGCTTTCTAAAATGCTTGGCTCCTGTGCAGAAAGTCGGTGTATTTGGGCTAGAATAAAAATGTAACACTTGTGCTAACACTTATCAGCTGTTCTCTTAAAGGTGATTATTTGAAAATTCTCTGTCTTTAAGTGACCATGATGTCAGTTCAACCACTGTGAACACAAACACAGACAAGATGCTTTGTGATAACCTTTCTTTTCTGAGCTGAAATAATAAAACAATGGAGTTACCACTGTAGAAACATCTGTGAAGTACAAGCAAAAAAAAATCAGAATACAACTAACTTCTAGTGCAGGTATTTGAGAGAGGTTCTCTGGCAAAATATAACATTCTTGCAGTTCTTAATTGCTAAAGATAAATATTGCACCTGCCAGAGAAAGCTTTCTGCAGATTTACTCTTCAGTGAGGACAATTTGGGCTTCCTGCTGGCTTTTGAATATTCTCAGTGTTGCATCACTTGAAGAATGAAGTGCTGCTCACACATTTGTTATTCTTCCTACTTACAGAGGTGGATTAAAAGGAAGCAAAGTGATTTACATGGTCATGCACAAGAGAACATAAATAATCTTTTGTGTTTGCTAATGAGAGCAGTAAGGTGGAAGTGGAATTCCTGTAAATGGCAGCACAACCTCCCCTCTCCCATTGTTTGGGAAGAGGAAGAGCCCTGGGTTTCTCCTCACTCTCTGATATTTCTGTGTGCTGATCTTTAAAGAAATAACTCCTCTTTCTTGATTTCTAGTAGAATAATATTCCTCCATAAATTTGGATTGCTGCTGCCTCGTGTATTGGGGACGGATTTCAGTAGGTGATAGGACGTGGGGAAATGGGTTTAAACTGAGAGTAGATGTGAGGGAGAAACATTTGTGGTGAGGTGGTGGATTCCTCATCCCTGGAAACATTCCAGCCAGGTTGGATGGAGCAGCCTGATCCAGTGGAAGGTGTCCATGGAGGAGGTGGGGGTGACCTTTAAAGGTCCCTTCCAACCCAGAGAACTCTGTGGTTGCACCCCAGCCACGAGCCTGGGGATGCCAGAACAGATCAGGGGATTGGAACATCTGGGAAGGAGGGCAGAGGAGAAAGGAGATGAGTTTTCCTTCTGGATCAGCTCTTCTCTCCCTGTGTGCATGCCCAGGAGCTGGGAGTGATGCCCTGAGGAACTGGGGAGGCAGGGCTGGGGTTGGCACCTCTGCCACTGCTCTGAAGGCGCTCAGGAAGGGGACATTTGTCACTGATGTCACTTCTCCAGCTGAGCTGTGTAAAAGCACCTTACAGGAAAGTGCAAACCCTTTCCTTTCCTCCAACTCCAGATATTTTATTCAGATTTCTCCACTCTTTCTGCTGCTGAGGGTGAGGGTTGTGTAAGTTTGGTGCATCATGTGATGCTCCTGCTGGGCATTTACAACTTCTTGATACTCACTGCAGGTTACCTAAGTTACTATTTTAAGGAAATTACTGCCATTAATGACAGAAATGGGCAAAGAAATCAATAAAATTTCGATTTGACACAACTTTTTAGGTGGAGCCCTTCAGTTCTTAAGGCTTACAGGATTATTATTGTTTCTGTGGACTAAACCAGGCCAAATAGCTCAAGTTAAACCTATTAGAAAACTGGCATGGATTTAAAGGCTCAGAACCATCTGGGAATGAGATCACACGTAGTGCTTCTTAATATAGACAGCTTTGTCATTACAGATCTATTTGAGAACCAATTAATTGGCACTGACCTAAAGCACTGTTGTGACACACTTGCATATGTAAAAAGGTTAAAAGTATTGTTGGGCAGAAATATAATCTTGTTTTCTATAGATATATATATTTAATTTCAAGGATAAAGCATAAAGAGAGCATTTTTATAGAATGTTTTGAAGGAAAACATAAGTTCTTCCTCTGGCTATTTTTATCCATCCTTGCACCTTGTTTTATTTCTTGGATTTGGGGTTTTTTTCCCTTTTTAAATTGCCTTCTAAGTTCCTCTGCATTGTAGGTTTGTGTAACCACTCCCCAGTGTTTACTGTATATGAAATAATTATAAATAATTCTATAGTATAAATAATAAAGCGAAGCAAACTATTTTATGTTTGGAAAAAAATAATGCTGACATACAACATTTAAATGCCACATTAAAATTTAGCCTTATTACTGTATAAAAAAGCTAAAAATTTCAAATAGGATTTTTTTAAGGGCAGCCAAGTACTACACAATTCTTTTCCATAAAAAATCTGGGATTTTTTTTTTAATGCTACTTCATGTCTTTTTTGAGGCTTTTAATACTGAATGCCCTGAGAAAATAAAACACTGCACATACAAGCTGCCTGTTCCAAACAGAAATAGGTGAACAATAAAGAGGGAAAACAGTGGGAAAAGTTAATTTCTGTGTTTCTACACACTTGTGATGATGTTAGTGATGGTGAACTCCTCGATGGCGAATAGGTGAGAAGATTCTGTGGCCAGAGAAGGTAATTTGGGGTTAATTCTGTTGGTTCTGCAGTGGAAGAATCCGACATCATTGACCTGGAGAAGAGATACTGGCTGCTGAAGGCTCAGTCACGGACTGGACGCTTCGATTTGGAGACATTTGCCCCCTTGGTGTCCCCCCCAATCCATCAATCCCTGAGTGAAGGTATGGAGGGAGAGCAGGGAGGAACCTCTGCTGGCTCCCAGCTGGGATGGCTCTGAAGTGTCTCTTCTGAAATGTCCTTTCAGCTTCAAGGACAGAATAACTTCACTGAGTTCTGGAAAATGGGAAAAGAGGGAAAATCTCTGTTTGCTGGGAGATCTGGGGTGCTGAAGGGGGTGTTGCATTGCTAGGCAGGAAATCTGTCAGATTTTATGTAGAAGTTGCCCTGTAGTTGCTTAAATTTTTTTTCTTAAGGTTCTGTAAAGACAAAATAAACTGCTGGGCCTGAATGAGAGAAAAGCAAGCATTTTTAAACTGACAAATGGGAGTTTCATCTATTAAATGACACCTCAGCTGTTGTATCATGCAGCTCATGAAACACTCCTCCCTAAAAAGTAAATTGAGGAAGATTTCATTCAGGAGACTCAGGAGATTTGTAGGTTGTTATTTCTACTGACAACCAAACTGGTCTGTCCAGTTGAAGCCACTCTGGTAATAACTGGAGTTGTCCCATTGCCATTTGCTGCATGACATGGGGACATTCAGGGGCATGCCACTGCAGTCCTGGAGTGACAATTTCATTATTTCCAAAAAGTTGGCTTTACTGATAAGTGGCAGCAACAAGTAACAAATGGGAAAGCCATTTGCTGCATGACATGGGGACATTCAGGGACATGCCACTTGCACTCCAGTTCTGGTCTGCAGTCCTGGAGTGACAATTTTATTATTTCCAAAAAGTGGCTTTACTGATAGTAACAAATGGGAAAATCATCTGCAATGGTAAAAAATCAGAATTTATGTCCAGTTCTGTAGGAATATATCCCCACATCCTTTTTTTTTTTTTTTTTCTGTGTCTTTTATCTACTTAGTGATTTAAACTTCCACAGCTGCTGTGGGGAAACTTGAATGGTTTCTGCTCATTCTTTGCCTTCTGTGGAGTCATTGTTGCTAAAAAAATATATAAGTTATGGGATAAATAATGCTGAATGATTTGAACTCTTAAATGCTTTGAAGGCTGGTAGCTAGAGCTCTCAATTCAGGTCCAAATTTGCAGTGTTCAGTGACTTCCAGAGGAATTTCTGCCAGGCAGAAGGAAGCTCTGGCCAGACAGGTTCAGCTCCACTCTCAATCACTCATTGCAAGCAGGGTGTGAGGACCAGGCAGCTGTTCAGAATTCTTGATTCCCTCCCCACCCCTGGCTGGATCAGCCATCCCTGAGACATCTAATTCACCTTTAAATGGCCTTAGTAGTGCTTAATTACCTTTATTACACTTAATGAGAATAAATGACAAGTGTTTGCACCTCTCCTTGCCCACGTTCCCCATTAACCCCTCGTGGAGGTGCAGGGTGGCTCTCTCAGGTGCTGTAACAGGAGATGCTTTTGTGGTTTGCAGGTTTGTTTAATGCTTTTGATGAAAACCGAGACAATCACATAGATTTTAAAGAAATTTCCTGTGGGCTCTCAGCATGTTGCAGGGGACCCTTGGCAGAGAGACAGAAGTGTAAGTATGCAAAATTTAACTGTTAATTTGAGAGCACTTTTTCAGTTTGAACAACGAGGTTTAGTTGTTTTCACCTTTTGAGATTCTTTTCCCCACTGAACAAGCCTGTGAAAAGTGACTTTAAAAGTAAAAAAAAAAAAAGAGGAATTTTAAATATCAAGGTTTCCTCTTATAAAGGATGATTAAACCTAATTCCTTGTATTTTACAGTTTATCAGTACTTCCATGTCAATTATCTAACTGGGAAAAACTACATTTCAGAAGTTATTTTTTCAGTGTTCTGCATTTTGAGGCAGAAGTGTGTATCTCAATATAGAAAGTGCAAACACTTAGCTACTCATTATCTATAATAGAAAACAAATGTCCTATTTGATTGTCTTGTGGTAAACAGCATGTTGTGGCTTTTCACTGCCCAGTTCCCAGCTGGCTCCCTGCAAGGTTCCTGTGTTTTGAAACACTTTTTGTCCCCTACTTCTCCAAAACCACATTGTTGCAACTTCCAAGCTGTAATTCCCTGGAAATTTCTGGATGCACACACGTTCCCTGCTAGGTCCCATCAGCAAACACAGCAGAGCGTGGCAGGGATGTGGATTTGAGTTTATCAAACACAGCTGCTCCATTTCCTCACCCCCACACGTGCATCCCCCTTCAGAACTGTCAGCCCTGAGTCAGCTGCTCGGGGCTCTGCAGGCTCAGGGGCTGCAAGGAATAAAGAAAAAAGAGTTGTGCAGTGGTTCTAACAGCAAAGTCATTCCCTTTTCCCTCAGTTTGCTTCAAGGTGTTTGACGTGGACCGCGATGGGGTCTTGTCTCGCACCGAGCTCAAGGACATGGTGGTGGCACTTCTAGAGGTCTGGAAAGACAACAGGACAGACAAAATACCTGTGAGTGCTGTCTGGGGGTTGATCATTTCTGTTTCCTGAGCCATCCTTCCAAAGGAGGAATGTGCATCTTGTTTGGGTGGGGGTCAGTGAGGTACAAGCTCTCCTGAGCCCCTCAGCTGGGGAGGGGGACAGGTGACTGTCCCTTGCCTTGCAGAGCTGTCACCTGCCCCAAGCACAAGGCTGGGTTAGAATGTGTGTTCTGACCTGCCCAAATCCCAGGGTTTGGTTAAATGTGTGTTCTGACCTGCCCAAATCCCAGGGTTTGGTGAAATGTGTCTTCTGACCTGCCCAAATCCCAAGGTTTAGTTAAATGTGTGTCCTGACCTGCCCCAAGCTCAGTGCTTTGTCTATAATGTGTGTTCCTTCATAGTAAGAAAGGTACAAAAGCACAGATTTATTTTTTTTTTTTTAATCTGAGAGCCCTTGATTTGAATTACTGAGAGTTTCCAGCATCTCTTACAGTTTTATTTTTATTCTGAGCACATCCTGCTGGGAGACTTTAACTCTGATTTCTTATTCTTTTGTTGAAGGAGTTGGACATGGGTTTGTCTGAAATCGTGGAAGATATTTTACATGTGCATGATAACACAAAGGTAGGAATTTGCTGTTCTTCCCTTGTCATTTTTATACCCCAGTATCTTCAGTTTATTTATAAGGAAATGCTTTCTTTAGAGCAGAGATGTGTCAATAAAAGAATCTTTTTCAAGAAATGTCAGTTTTCTATTAAAATTTACCACGTTCTGTGAAAGAAAGAATGTGTTTGAATTTTATAAGCCATTTTAATACATGAAGCTAAACCCAAAATGCATAACCAGATGAAATTAATTGGAAGCTTGCACTTTTTGCAAGGCTCTGCTGTGCATAACTAACACCAGTTTTAAATCTGATGCTTGACTTCTGTTCTGGGGAAACTGTTCTTTGTTTCCTGTTAAAATTGATCTTGAGGGAGAGAGCAGAAGTTTATCTTATATTTTATGCTGTGTCAAGACACATTATCCTCCTGTGGAGGCATCTGTCATGACACAGCAGAAAGTCCTGGTAGGTTATATTGTGCTTTAAATGTGGCTGGGTGTAAATCTGTAATTATCTGTAATTCTCCTCCTTGCTCTTTGGAAATAAGAGATTTGGAGATATCCAGAAAAAATATTGTTGAAGTTGCTTCCATTGTTTCATCCTTTGCTTCACTAATTGGGAAGAGTGTCTGGAAAGGATAAATAATTTATGCAAAACTATAAAGAATGTCTAGAAATGTTTAATTATGTGTGTGAATAGTTGTCTTGCCTGCTTGTACTCCAGCAAAGTGGTGGGCAAATACTTTATTGTAATTCTTTAATTGCCAAAGCAGTGGAAATTGTGGCTTCTCTCTGTTTTATCCTTTGATGTTTTTATTGATTGGCTTCTTGAAAAAAAGGGTAGTTTATAAGCAAATGTACAGCAGTCCTGATTCCACAAAGAGTTAAAAAAAAAGATTTCAGTCTTCAGAATATTTTTTTAGTGGCATCATCAGTGTAGTGCTGGAAAGAGCTGATGGTGCAGTAATTACATAAATTATTTAACCTCTTTTCATGTGTTAGCTTTGACCTGGGTTAACTCTGGAGAAAATGGTCTGTAAGGAGAGGCAGAGTACCTGCCAGTGCTGTAAAATTGGCTCTGAATTATATTGCCAGATAGAAAAATCAGATTGATCCCTTCACTGAGTCAGAGACCCCCCTGACGTGGTCAGTGTTCCACCACTGTGACTTGGCAGGTGATGAGGAATTAATGGGATTTCTGTTGTTAGGTGAGATCACAGGGGCCTGGTGACCCAAACTGGTTTTTCCTCCCCTCAGAGGGGGATGTGGGTGTGTGAGGGATGCAGGTGATGGACACTGGATGGGAGTGATGAAGAGTTTCCTCACTGGGCACTGCTCAGCCCTGCACTCTGAGCTGCTCAGTTCTCCAGGCTGCCTAGAACTGCAATTCTAGATAATAACTCTATGCTAGAACTGGGGTTTTTTTTCTTTTTCTGGATCAAATTTTATTTAAATAGTGGTAGATGCCAATTTTTATCAGTTCCCTGGTTTTGTCCTGCCTTGCATGAGACAGGTAATGAGCATTTTACCAGAACCAGGTTCATGTTTTGGTGGTTTTTCCTTCCCTTTCCTTCTCCATGAGACAGGTAATGAGCATTTTTCCAGAACCAGGTTCATGTTTTGGTGGTTTTTCCTTCCCTTTCCTTCTCCATGAGACAGGTAATGAGCATTTTTCCAGAACCAGGCTCATGTTTTGATGGTTTTTCCCTTCTCTTCCCTTCCAGCTTGGACACCTCACTCTGGAGGACTACCAGATATGGAGTGTGAAGAGTGCTCTTGCCAATGAATTTTTAAATCTGCTTTTTCAGGTGCGTTTAGGGGAAATCTAAGGTTGTAATTTACAGTAATTAACTGCTGAGCTTTCTGCATGGCCACGAAGTGCAGCATCAGCATTTGTGTGCACAGGAGGGGATGTGGCTCTGCAGCTCTGGGCTGCCTTGGCAGAGTGATTCTCTCTTTGATTGTTGTTCTTGCAGTGCATGGAATGCCCAAAGCCTCATCTGTTCAAGAGAACCTGGTGCACTGCTCAGAAAATGACATTTCGACTGCATCAGCAATTATGGTTTCCATTAGACAAAGGCTGTGTTTGAAATGATTTTTGTGGCAAATCTTTGCCAAGAAAGTAACCCAGGGAATGAGAAAAAAAAATCTCTAATTCTTTCCTTTTTCATTTTACAACCAGTTTCCTTTCACATTTGCTGTTAAGGCCCTCTAAGGTACCTCTCATTGCTTCCTTAATGAAGCAGTCCTGGAAAGCTGGGATATCCTATCACTGTTCACTTGCAGAAGCTGAGGATTAAGTGTGTGCTGAATTGGGTTTTAATTGAGCTTGAATTGGATTTCTGTAAATCCTTGAAAGCCATATTTTAGCTCTGCCTCACTTTGTGCAGAAAATAACCCTAAAGAGTATTTTCATCCACTGCAGTTTGTTCCTTACCTGTTTTCCTTTGAGGTTGACACTTGGAGCTTGAATTATAATAATAATAATAATCCTAATTGGCCTGTGAGTACTTTATAAATTGCATTTTGAATGATACTTTCCCCAGAGCTTCAGGGTGACTGAATGAGTGAGAGTATCCTGAGGCCACCAGCTACACCACAGCTGGAAAGAATAACACCAGAAAGTTCTTCAAATTCATTTTATCTCTAATTACATCAAGTTTGCTGAAGTTGCAGCCTTCTCCAGAAGGGCTGTCTTTATTTTTGGCCTGTCTGGTATCAAATATCCCCTCATAACTAAGTATTGATGAACTAACAAATATCCCTGCAATCTTGACAAAGAATGAATGAAGATGTAATAAATCTGTCTTAATGCTGATTACACATCACCAGTGTTGCACATTGCTCATTGGAAGTCTCATTTACAATATTTTTTTCCTCCTGGCATAGCTGCTGTGTTTTCATTTTAGATTTTAATTTCAATTTTTTTTTTTTTATATAACTTTATCACGTAAAGCACAGGGCAGAGTCTGCCATTGATTTATCTGGGCATTTATTTGAGGTGTCATGTGCCTCATCTGCAGACAGGAAAGCCAAATATTCTGAGTGGAAAGCTTGTCAACAAATGGGTTTGTTTGCAGAGGGGTTGGTTTATCTGAAGGATCTCGTTTTAGCTACACAAATTTAAAAAGAAACACCAGACCCAGCTGTGTTGTGTGTGCTGGAAAATCTGTTGCTACCCCCTGGCTAATGGCCTTTGTTTCATTCAGAATGTAAAATGGTCTCTCTCACTGTAATATAAATTTAAATAAGACATCTTAGCAGTGATTAGAAATCTCCAGCTGAGATACAAATTGATAACCTCAAAAGAGACATAAGGAGAAGGCTGCAAATCATGGGGGGAGCAGCAAAACCATCTGGGAGGGTCCTGAGGAGCCCTTCCCTCCTCTCCTCCTCTCCAGCTCTACTGGGAAAGGAGTGAAGCAGGAGCCACCTGACACTGGTTTGTACTGGGAATAAAACCCTGCCCAGGAGATGGGGCCTTTCCTTCGAGTTCAGTTCAAAACTGAATTAAAAAAAGAGAAAGAAAAATAGCACCAGACATGCAGAGCATGCCCTGCACTTTGCAGAGTGGTTTTGGCTGTGGTTTGGGTTGGTTGCTCTGCTTTGAAGTTCTCCCTCAGCCTCTCCAGTGCTTGTTTCCCTCTCAGTCCCATCTAGAACCACTCATTCCCAGTTTTTTCTCTTTCAATTCCTTTTAACTTTTAGTTCATCCTCTTCCAACCGCTTGCACTCTCCCAGTTCCTCATTCCCTCTCCCCAGCACACCCAGACATCCTAATTTGTGTATCTGATCCACTGCTGTCCTGGGATCTGTCACAGCCTGAAAATAATGGAAACTGCTTTTCTATTATTATTATTATTAACCTCAGCATTTGTCTTGGGACATTTGAATTCTTGGTGCCTTTATCTTAACAGTGGGAACAAGGTGGGAATCTCACAGCTCAAAAGACTTTTTTATTAGTGACTTATTCAATTTTAAGTCATCTTGCTCCATTATAAAATGATAAAAGTCTCATCTGAGTTGTTTATGTGCTTTTTTTTGCCTTTTAATAAGAATTTGTTTAATTTTCCAGGTGTGTCACATCGTTTTGGGACTACGACCTGCCACCCCAGAGGAGGAGGGACAGATTATTAGGTGTGTGCTTTGCTCAAAGCTTAAATGGCTTTCAGATCCACCTTTGAGTATTTTCAAAAGATCTGGAAATTCCCTGTTTGAGCTAAAAATTCCCATTCTCTCTGTGCAGAGGCTGGTTGGAAAGAGAGAGCAGGTATGGCCTCCAGCCAGGGCACAACTGGTTTCTCATTGCTATGCCCTGGTGGCACCAGTGGAAAGAATATGTCAAATATGTAAGTAAAATAATAATAATAATCTATATTGAAGAAGTGTTTTCTTGCCTTTCTGAATGAGTTGATGGAAAAACCAGTGTGGAGGAAATGACTACTGAACCAATAATCTCAGAATTGAGCATCTCCTGTCTCTTGGTGGAAAATAATTGTTCTGCTGAATCATTGTTATGTGGGGAGCTTTGCACTGTAATGTCATTAAATTCTCATCTCTTTCATCATTCCTGCATCTTAAGATTATTTTTGAATAAAAACCATGCTCGCAGGAGCATTTGTTTCACATTTTCTGATCCATCTGATAATAAAGCTGCCCACTTTGGGTTTGACTTGGCTTGGGCCACAAAACACTCTGAATTTTCTGGACAAAGGAGGAAATTGCTATAATTTGCTTTAGAGGCAATGATAAAAAATAGCTTAATACCCAATCAAAGGAGTCCTACTAAAACTTTTTAGATGCAGGGTGCTCTTTAATACCCTTTAATTAAAATACTTAAGCTAAAGCACCACTGAATTGTACAAAATGCAGAATATTTAATAAAATGTAATTGGAGATAAATATTATTTGCAGGCTAAACAAGTGAAATAAACCTCTCAAAAGAGTTTTTGTACCCTCATAAGTAATCACATAAGTACTTGATTTGTTTTATAAAAACAAATAGCTGAAAGTACTCAGAAAACTGCAATGTGTGCATTAACTAACCTTGTAAAGACCATCATTCTTTGTGCACAATGAATTGCCAAATGAGGGTTGAGATGCCAGAATTGCCAGGTAATTTGATCCTTGCCCTGGTGTGAGTGCTCAGATGTGCACAGGATTTTATCCCTAATCCTTTGCATAAAGGCACAAGGCCATAACTCACTGCACTTCTCAAGCAAAAATCAAAAACCACCAGAATTTCTGTGAAAATGCTGCAGGTTTGAGGGGAAAAAAGTGATTTTTGTTGTTGTGCTTGCTGTTCTCATGTAATCATATGAACTTCAAGTCTTCAAATATTTGCAGTCTGTAATTATAGCTGTTTAAAACCAGGTATATTTTTATATATTTAGGTAGGGAAAATAATTTTGGAATTCTGGCTCTGTGCAGCATGGTTTATTTGATTGTTTTAACAATTTTGGGAGCTGATTTCTGCTGATTTTTTTTTTTTTGGGTACATATAGAAAGCATTTTTCCATCAGCAAATCTTGTGATGTGCAAAAGCAGTCACAGAACTGTGAATTTTTGGTGGCTGATTTGACTGACACATCTTTGATCTTGGCTCATAATTAACTTTTCTGTTGCTTCCCACCTCTAGGATGCAAACCCAGTTGTGATAGAGCCTTCATCTGTCTTGAGTGGAGGTAAGAATCCCCTGGTAGCTGCTGCAGCCAATACCCCAGAACAGGGAGAAGACAAAATGGGAGGTCTTAATGACTTCAGTGCACCAGAAGAAAAGTTTTCAGATAATATTTCCACTGCCTCAGAAGCCTCAGAGTCCACCAGCAGCAGTAAGCACCTTATTTCCTTGGAGGTTTAATGTAGAACAGCTTTTGGGAAAACTGCACACTGCATGGACCCCTCCAGCCAGGGACATAGCACAGCTTGGATTGCAGGGGTTTTAGGATTGTTTTTAGGAATTTTTTAGGAATTTTTTAGGATTTTCTAGTCTGTGCTGGCTAAACACAAATTCTTGTTTAACAGCAGTTCATCTGTTATGCTGGGATTAATTTCCAGAATTATTTTCAAGATTTTTTTTTGTCCTGTGGTTTATTTTCTAAGTGGATTTTTTCCCCTGCTTTCACATTAAGTTGTTTTAAGCTGGTTGATCCTGTACTCTGCCATGCAATGATAGTAAAAAGGGAAGAAACAGCAAAAAAACATGAGGAAAATCACAGTTGTACTTTTACAGGGCAGGTGATTTAAATTTGAATGAGTTTGTGCAGATCCTAAGAGCCATCTTTGTGAAAGAAGACATTTTAGTCCTGATTTTCAAGGAGTTCTTGTGAGAATTGGAGATGTTTTTTTCTTGTAAGGCAGCTGAAGGTTGCATCTGATATTTTAAAATCATAACTTCAGTTGAAGTTAGGTAAATTACTGTGATGTTTTGGGTATAGGGGTTGGGGGAAACAAAGGGTAGAGAGACAAAGGTTGGTTCTTTTTTTTTTAATTTTAATTGAAATTTCCATTTAGTTCTGCATGACCAAAGCAGCTTCTCTAAGAATAAAATCATTTGCCTTTTCAAGACAAAATAAACCAAGGCATTATTGGATTTACCTTCAGTTCTGTATGTGAGTTTTTAAGGAGTTTGATATTCAAACATCCAGATAACAAAATACCACATTAGCTCGTGCAAAGCTGGTTGGGTTGTTTCAGAGCTGTGTTAGTGTAATCATGAAATAAAATATAATATAAAATCATAAATCCCTTTCTGAATGATAACAGATTTATCCCTCTGGAGATGGAAGAGTTGCATGTTTCACTGCAGGAGGAAGGGCAGCAAACTTGATGTTTTTTTAAAACAAGGACACAAGAGTGTAACTCATTCCTTTGTGGTTCATGGGATCAGGAAGTGAATGATTTCTGTTTTTTCTCCTGCTTTGTGCTCAGATACTCTGTACCCTGGCACCCCAGGCTCTGAGGTGAGCTTTGCAAGGCAGCACAACACTTCAGACAATAACAACCAGTGTTTCCTCGGGTCCAATGGGAATGCTCTGCTGCAGCTGAACCCCCAGAAACCAGGAGCTATTGATAACCAGCCCCTGGTGACCCAGGAGCCAGTCAAGGTAAAGGCAGCCAAGGCATGGCCATAGAGGAAAAGCATATTTTAGCTCTCTTTTATCACAGATTTTTTATATTGGTTATTTCAGCTTAATTCTCAATCAATGCTGTTCTGTCATACAGCAAAACTGAGGTTTCTTACTCTTATTCTAAGAGGGGAAAATTGTGTTCTGCTTCTACAGCTACTCCTGTGTTTTGTGAGAAAAGAAACATTCAAAATATTCTTACAATTGGGAAGGTATTTATGAAAAGACAGCTTGCAGCATTAAATGTAAAATACTTTGATAATCAAACACTTCAGCATTTCCATCTAAATATGAATTGACTGCTGCTGCATAAGGAGATAGTAAAACAAAACTGATAGTTTTTGCAGTATGAGTGCAAATAGAACATGAAGCACAGACCTGCAGCATCAGTGCTGAGCAGAGGTGGGATTTTTCTGTTCACAGTTGTTGGAGTAGGTGACACAAGAGCAAAACACATGAATTTTATACTGCACAAGCTTTTACAGAACCAGTAAATAATGAGACTTGAACGTTAATTACTGTTACATTTAACTACCATCTCTCAGTGTGAAAAGCAGCTGCTAATTGTTACTTAGTCTTTCAATAATTAAAGAGTGTTCAGTGCTCATGAACTAAAATCATTGTGGCCATGTAGTCATTTCTCCACTTGAGATGTGACAAAACCCCTTTTTTTTTGTTTTAAAGGCTGCATCATTAACTATGGAGGGTGGAAGGTTGAAGAGATCCCCACAGCTGGTGGAAGGAAAGGACTATGTCATGGTGCCAGAACCAGTCTGGAGAGCACTTTACCACTGGTATGGAGCAAACCTGTCCTTGCCCAGGCCGGTGAGTTGTGATTTTAGACCTTTTCTAACAACCAGAATTTGTCCAGAGGTAACCTCTTGCAGTCATCTCCCACTTCATGCTGTGTCTGGAAGAGCAAACTGGGAAAAAGCAGCCTCCAGGCTGGCCCTGGCTGGAAAGCTGTGGCTGTTTAGCAGGGGCTCTGGCAGCAGGGCTTGCTAAAAAACACAAAACCAAACCTGAGGTCAGTTTAAAAGGCTTGGCATCAAAACTCTCATCTTTAAGACTGAGATACAGTTAAAAAGCTATCAAATGAAAAATGGGACACCTGCAGCTCTGAAAAGCTGTTCCTTCTCTCTGACAATTTTGTGAAGTGGGGGGAAGACAACAATTGCTCCTTCAGGTTCAGCATCACAAACACAACGTGCAGGGTTTGGGGAAGAGCTCAAAAGCAGCTGGCAGTAGGTGAGGCCAGGACTCTCCTCTGTCAGAATGGCTGCTCAGGAGCACTGGGAGCTGGAGCTGCAGGAGTCTGCTCACTTGGAAATGTTGGGAACTTTTTCTTCAATTTCTCTTAAGTGTATTTATTCCACAGAGTGGTTGGTTTGTTCTGTGTCAGGTAGTCCCTTGTAGGAGATGCTTTAAAAAAAAAGGATATGAGGGGTTTTTTGTGATGGTAGCAATAGATTTTTGGTGGTTGATGTCACAAACATTCAGTGTCACAGATGGGAGAGGATTATCTCTATATTTTTGACAATTTGGTCTGTTGGCTCTAGTGCAGACAGTTATTTTACAGGGAAAAATCACTGGCTTCTTACCTCCTCCCACACATTCTCCATGGAAACAAACACCTTTCATGATCCAGAAAAGGCCACATCACTTTATACACAGAGTAATGTGCTTTTTTTCCCCTCAGAAAATGTCATCACCATTGTTTTTGTTGTAGCTGAAGTTGAATACTGTGGCACTTCAGTGTGGTACGTTCCTTCTCACAGCTTGAGCCGTTTTCTTCTGCTTCACGTGGTCACAAAAAGACTGAACGTTCCTTCCATTTCTGGTTGTGTATTTGGACAGATCTAAGTGGCAAAATTCTTTGTAGAAAAAAGCTGCAAAATATATTTTGGGGTGATTTCAGATTTTCCTGTCAATGCAGCAAAATGCAACAAAAGTAGGTTGCAGCCTGTTTGTACAATATGAAGGCTTTAAGTCAATCCTGTGGTTCACAAAGTTCAAATCAAATGTCTTATCCTGCATTTGTCAGTTCTTTCAATAGCTGTGAAACTTTTATGTGGAAGTATTATACACCAAGTGGAATTAATGAGGTTCATTGTGGATTCACATATATTCCAGAATTATAAAAATATTCTTTCCATGGTGTGGTGCAGAGAGTGATGCTGCGCTAAATAAGGTGTTTGCTTTTGACAACCTGCAGCTAATAAGCTCCAAAAAGTGCTTAGGAATCAGGAAATTGTCATTCCTGGGGATATTTGCCTAAAACCTCACGAGAAGTTCGGATTTTTTGTCTCCTCATTAAAGAGTTTGGCTTTTTAATAATTTAATCACTTTTTAATGCTGGAATCACTCCGGTTCCTATTGCTATTCCCTCCACACTTGCAAGGTGAGTCTCTAAAATGTTCCTCACACGTTCTGCAGGTGATCAAGAACAGCAAGACCAACGTGCCAGAGCTGGAGCTGTTCCCTCGGTACCTGCTGTTCCTGCGGCAGCAGC
This sequence comes from Onychostruthus taczanowskii, assembly GCF_017590055.1. NCBI lineage: Eukaryota > Metazoa > Chordata > Aves > Passeriformes > Passeridae > Onychostruthus > Onychostruthus taczanowskii. The sequence continues at coordinate 1,833,708 of NW_024506882.1, read as the reverse complement.
CGGCCACGCGCACCCAGCAGTCCAACGTCTGGGTCAATATGGGTATGATGAGCCTCAGAATGTTCCCTCAGCATTTGCCCAGAGGTAACTTAAGAATGCAGCAAGAACCACCATCCCCTGTGCAGTTTCTAGGCCAGCCCAGGCTGGGGGAGCTTCCTGTGCTGTGCTGGTGCTCCAGCTCGATCGCCCTGCGGCACGACCGGCGCTCGGGAGCAGCCAGGGCTTCTCTGCTCCAGGGAAAAGGCAGCAGGGAGGGTTTGCAGGGCTCCCCTGCTCTCTGCTCCAGGGAAAAGGCAGCAGGGAGGGTTTGCAGGGCTCCCCTGCTCTCTGCTCCAGGGAAAAGGCAGCAGGGAGCACTGGCAGGGAAATCAGTTGATTCCCATGTTTATGGGTGAGTTGGGGGTTAGAAATGAGCACTGCAGAAGCTGAACTGATCAGGAGAGCCAGAGCTGGGCATTCCCATTTTGGGAGTTATTGCTATAGCCATGGAATAGATGCCCCTGTGCCTCTCTGATAGTGCAGTGGCACAATAAATTCAATTAATGCTCAGCCAACTGCTTCTGAGTTACTTGGGCAGCTGGGCTTTGATGCCCAAAATTATTTAATGCTCTTTAGAGAGCTATGAAGTGAATGGAATATGAAGACTATTATTTGATGTAGTTCAAAAAGACAATTAAATACAAAGTCTAAACACCCAGCTAAAATCTATTTGTCACAATTGTGGTGGTAATGCTCACCAAAAGATTGTCCAAGAGTAATCTTTAGGTTGTGGCTTCACATTTCAGCTGAGGTGTTGCAGGATTTGCCTCACACAAGAGGCTGGAAGGAAGCCCTGCATTCACATTTGGATGCACATTTGCATCCACAGTAACATGCCCAAAAATGGGCTCACCTGACTGCTGAAAACTCAATCCTTCAGCCTTGCTAGTGTCAGGATGTGGGTAAAACCCTGATGCAGATGCTCAGGTTTTCCCTGCCTTGGTAGGATCTCAAGCCTCTGTGTAGTCAGCAGCTGCCTGTGCCATCGAGCTGTGCTGCACAAACTGCCTCTGCCCAAATTCAGCTTTCCTGCCTGACCTAATCCAATGGAAACTGCTTTGTCTGGACATCCTAAAATGCCCAAATTCCAATGAACAGAATCTTCTCACGTGCCAAATTTGATCTTGATTTGGAATTACTTTGCACTGCACTAATTTGATTGTCCAATCTGTTATTAATCTTGTGGAGTTCTCAAATGTGCTTTCTTGCTGTAATCTTACAACTAATCCTCTGATCCCTAATCTCAGAAAATGTTTTCTTTTTAAAAAACTGAGTACTTTGCTTGGTACACTGAAGCCAGATTGATGCTTTGCTGATTCATAAGGTATCATTTACTCTCGTGTCAAATTGCATGTGATAATGTAATACTGCACCTTTTCATGTTGTACTGTTTATTTTATTGTTATTTTTAACAGTGAAAATAGAATTGTGTCACTCCTCAGGTTACTTAAGTATTGCAGTTGCCCACTTTGGGTTGGGCTGGATAATAAAAGCTTTTCATGTTTGTAAGCAGTGGGGAACTTCTGAATTTTAAACAAAAAAAAGCTCAAGAAGAAACCCCCTTTTTTAAAGTTGGTCTCATCTCTAGTGCAAATCTTTTATTTAAAGATGAGCTCCCATTAGAAAGAGCAACAATCTTGACCAATTAATTTGTTGTTGCAAGTGTGGGCTTGTTGAGAAATTTTGGTGGAATTCCCAGGTGTCTTCACAGAATGTTTTGAGGAATTTAGTTTTTAAGCAATTTAATTATTAAGAGTACTTCTGTTTTGAGCTGCCAGGCTGATTTCATGTGCCCAGATCATCATTCATCCCCACAGAAGAGCTGAAGCAAAGTCATGCTACTCCCAAAAATAGTCAAACTGATTTTTGTACCTTATATTTTAATTACAACATTCCCTCAAAAGGAAATCCAAATGAAATTTTGAAGTCCTTTATTTTGAAAATTCCCTTTGCCTCTCATACCTTGTCTTTGAGAGACAAAAAGAATTGTGAAAACTTCTAAAACTCCATTGATTTTTTTAATTTCCTATGAGAATCTCAGAGAAGCAATTTTCTAACAGGTTTTGCTAAGAAGGGAGGTATTTTATCTGCTTTGTGACAACAAATTCGTTGTCCCAAAGGGTCAATAACACCTGTCTTTCCACCTAACTCCTAAACACAAGCACTACAAGCGTGTAACACTTTTTGCAGAGAATCTATTCAGCGTATAATGAGTGCTCTGACCTCTGGGTAAATGCAGCCTCTTCTCCTGTTGTGTCGCTGTGAATGCAGGCAATGTCCCTTCCCCAAATGCTCCTTTGAAGAGGGTGCTGGCTTACACTGGCTGCTTCAGTCGCATGCAAACCATCAAAGAGATCCACGAGTACCTGTCCCAGAGGCTGCGCATAAAGGAGGAGGACATGCGCCTCTGGCTCTACAACAGCGAGGTAGCCCTGCTCCTTTGCCTTCCTTTTTTAGTTATGTTTTATTTTGTGTGTGTTTATGCCTCTCCAGAATCTATTCACTGCACATGCATAGAGAAATGAGAGTGCTTATAAAGATCCTTTACAGTTAAAGACGCTTGCTGTTTGTTTTTCAGAGGTTTTTGTGCTTTAATTCCCCTTTGAAGTGAGAGGATCCTCAGAGTGTTGTACATGTAGAACTCTAATTCTGTGATGTGTTTTCTTCTCCTGCCTAAAGATCCTTTACAGTTAAAGACTCTTGCTGTTTGTTTTTCAGAGGTTCTTGTGCTTTAATTCCCCTTTGAGGTGAAAGGATCCTGAGGGTGCAGAGGATCCTTTCAGTGCATGTAGAGGATCCTCAGTACATGTGCAGCTCTAATTCTGTCATGTGTTTTCTTCTCCTGCATAAAGATCCTTTACAGTTAAAGACTTTTGCTGTTTATTTTTCAGAGGTTTTTGTGTTTTAATTCCCCTTTGAAGTGAGAGGATCCTCAGAGTGTTGTACATGTAGAACTCTAATTCTGTGATATGTTTTCTTCTCCTGCATAAAGATCCTTTACAGTTAAAGACACTTGCTGTTTGTTTTTCAGAGGTTTTTGTGCTTTAATTCCCATTTGAGGTGGAAGGGTCTTCAGAGTGCAGAGGATCCTTACAGTACATGTAGAGGATCCTCAGTACATGTGCAGCTCTAATTCTCTGATGTGTTTTCTTCTCCTGCAGAACTATCTCACTTTGCTGGATGATGAAGATCATAGACTGGAATACCTTAAAATCCAAGATGAGCAGCATTTAGTAATAGAAGGTATAAAAAGTATAATTGACTATTCTTCTAAAAATAGAGGTTTGCAGAGGGAACCTGTGGGGAAGTGGTGGCAAAGCTGATTTAGGAAAGTTTGTACTTTGCCCCTGTTTTGATGTACATTTGGATCTTTTGTTGGTTTGCAACAACACAAAATAATAGTGGTGGCTCATGAATTGATTTGTTCAGAGCTGGTGGATCTTTATTGAGAATTAGAAGAAGCACTGAAAAATTTGCTATTCAACAGCAAAAGCAATCCCAAGGCTGTTTCCTAAAGATGTTACTGGTGTGGTTGGAGAGATGCCAGTGTTAGAATGAGTTCCAATAATGATTAGAAACATTGAAATGAAAACTAGCAAAAATAATAGCTAGAAGTAAGCACATTTCTAATCCCAAATATTAGAAAGTTTTAATTAAACCTCTTCAGCTGTGTAAGCTCTCTGGAGTAACAATTTTTAAAAGCCCCTTTTCATGTCCTTTTCTAGTTCGAAACAAAGACATGAGCTGGCCAGAAGAGATGTCTTTTATAGCAAACAGCAGTAAAATAGACAGACACAAAGGTGAGTCTTCCACAGAGTCACTGGATTAGGATGAGAAGAAAAATCCAAAAAACCAGTTGAAATGTTGAAACAATCCTTTTAAACACAAGTCCTGTTAACATTGGGTGGGGTCTTTCATGCTGCTTTGCTTGGCTTTTGTATTAACTTAAATCCTGGAAATGTGGGAGGGTGGGATTTTTTGTTTATTACCTTGGATTTTGTTAAAGCAAGGAATAATTAAGATTCTAACAAATGAACCCAGAATTTTCAGTACCATAATTACCTGTAAATATTCTGTATGGGTTGCTCTGCTGTCTGTGGTGGATCAAATCAACAAAATGCCTCAGTTTCTGTGAGACAGAGTTGAGAGAGCAGATATTTGAAACATCTGCTGCATCCATGTAGTTCATAATTGGGAGCAGGTTCCATTAAATTGGTTACTGTGAGAAGATGCTGCTACAACATTGTGAATTTTCTCATTTGCACAACTGCTACAATGATGGGGTTTTTTTTTTTGCTCAGTTCCTACTGAGAAGGGTGCTACAGGCCTGAGCAACCTGGGGAACACGTGCTTCATGAACTCCAGCATCCAGTGTGTCAGCAACACACAGCCCCTGACCCGTTACTTCATCTCAGGGAGGCATCTCTACGAGCTGAACAGGTAATTCCTGGGAGAGAACAGTGGCATTTTGGGTGCTGGAACATTTATTCAGGGCTGTCTGCTTCTGAAATTCAGTGGGAAGGGATGATTTAAATTCAGTGTTACCAGCTCTGCAGCAAATACTACATTAGAGGCTTGGAAATACAACCTCTTGTTGCTGGGAGCAGGAAGCTTTTCTGCTTCCTTCTTCATCTCCAGCCTTGAGCTGTGGTTACATTTGAGTCTGGTATTAATTCCTTTGTGATTTCTAGGACAAATCCCATAGGAATGAAAGGACACATGGCCAAGTGCTATGGGGATTTGGTGCAGGAGCTGTGGAGTGGCACCCAGAAGAACATAGCTCCCTTAAAGCTGAGGGTGAGTTATTCTGGGCTGGAAAACAAGATTTCTTGGGAAAGCAGAAATTCAGTGCACTTTTTTCTGCTGTTACCTGTATTGTAGCAGTTTGGAGACTCAGAGTTTTCCCTAGAAGGAGCCAGTGTTCATCAGACCTGGTGGGATTTGTGGTTGTAAGGCCAAAGGAGTTATGTGGTATAACACAAGTTGTGCCATAAGAAGTGGCTTTTGTGCCCTTTTTAGATTCAAAAGGTGATGCATTTACCTGTAAATGAGCTTTTGTTCTGAAAGCAAAGGGTCTCCCTTCAGCTCATGGCAATTTAATTTGTGTTCCTTGAGAGGACATCTCATCTACAGTATTTTGATTTATTTTTACATGATATTAAATAAGTTCCTGCTGGTTGTTTTGTTGTTTTTGTTTTTTTTTTTATAGTGGACAATAGCAAAATATGCTCCAAGATTTAATGGCTTTCAACAGCAAGACTCACAGGAACTTCTGGCTTTTCTCCTGGATGGGCTCCACGAGGACTTGAACAGAGTTCATGACAAGCCATATGTGGAGCTGAAGGACAGTGATGGCCGGCCAGACTGGGAGGTGGCAGCAGAGGTAGAGCTTCACATCTTTGTGTTTTCTCTTTTCCTTACAGTACTGAGCTGAGAAATCGTTGGTGAGGCTGCCTTTGGCAACGTTTTGGGATTCTAGCACATTTTGGAACTTGTCAGAGCTGTGATTTACAGAGATAGTTTCATCTTTGAGCTGAAAATCAATTTTAATTGTTGGAATAAAATGATGATGATGACACTTGACAACAATTTTGAACAACTCAAAATTAGGGAGTATCAAAATATTTCAAGATGCCTGATGATCCCTTCAGAAATTTTAAATTGTGTCATACCTTGATTATTGTGTTGAGAACTTCACTTGTGCTGTGACTAAATAGTTCCTATATATTAAAAATACATATTGTGTAATATTGTGGAAATACTTTGACTCCCATAAGCCAGTGAAACTTTGGAGACCAATGAAGTAGTCTCCAGTTTCTAACTTGGTATTATATTTTTTGTGCTTCATTTCAGGCCTGGGAAAACCACCTGAGAAGAAACAGATCCATTGTTGTAGATTTATTTCATGGGCAGCTGAAGTCACAAGTGAAATGTAAAACTTGTGGGCATATAAGTGTTAGGTTTGACCCTTTTAATTTTTTATCCTTGCCTTTGCCAATGGACAGCTACATGCACCTAGAAATTACAGGTGAGTGGTGTAAATGTGCCATTCCTCAAATAAAATCTGTATGAGTGGAACAGCTGTAAAACATCAAATTTTGTTTGTGTTATTTAGAATAATACAGGCATTTTAATATAAGAGTGCAAGAATTTTCATTGGAACACAGTTAAACCAAGATAAAACCTTTAGAAACAGAAAAGGATGACCCATTTTTAGTCTTGATTGAGTGATTTAATACAAAAACTTTTTAAAATGGAGATTTTGAGAACTTTCCTTCTGTTCCCTCTCTTGTGGAGGTTGTCCTAAATCTGCCCAGAGGAAAAACAGGGGCTGGGGAGAAAATACCCTATAGGTCATTAGCTGTGCTCTGAAGGAGCTGTGGATTGCTGGAAAAAGGGCAAAAGGAAAAGATGATAAAAAAGTGAAACAAATTTTGAAACCATTTTCTACTGCCTATGCAGCAAGAGATTTCCTGACACTGTGACATCGCCTGCAGACCTTAAAAATTGACTGGGAAAATGAAATAAATCATCTGTTCAAGTTGGGGAAAAAATTATTTTCCAATAAGTGGGGAGCTGTAATGTATTATTGTCATTAAAACCTGCCTGGGTTGCTGACCAGGGTGTTTCTTTTCCCCTTTAAAGTAATTAAATTAGATGGTACCACTCCTGTTCGATATGGGCTGAGATTGAACATGGATGAGAAGTACACAGGCTTGAAAAAACAGCTGAGTGAGCTCTGTGGCCTCAAACCAGAGCAGATTCTGCTTGCAGAGGTGCACAGCTCCAATATAAAGGTAAAAAGAAAAAAAGATTAATTATTGCTGCAACATGCTTTGGGTGGTTTTGTTGCTTCTTTGTTATTTTTAACATTTAAACTTTGCTTGCAAGAGCTGTGAAATAATTTAGCTAAAAGTATGGTAAAAAATCAGCTTAGTTATGGCTCTATATGAACTTTTATTTCGTTCTTAAACAGTAATATGGCTTACTGTAAATAGATTTAAATTGATTGCTAATTATATTTTTAGGGGAAAAAATCATCTTGAGGTAATAAATGTCAGGTTAAGGTGCTGTGATGAGTCTAAACACTGTCAAGACATCAGGACCATAAGTAATGACTGGCTTACAGCGTGTGTGGAGATTTCCAGGGGGATTTTTTTTGCTGTAGATTAAAAGTGCTTGAAATGAGATGCTCTGGGTGTGATTGGATAACTGATAACTCCTGCAGAGGGCTTGGGTTCTTTATTCTTCTGGAAAGGTGTGAGGAGGCAGATGGGCGGGAGGGAGGAGCTGATAAATGCAGCTTGCAGAAGAACAGAACACATTTTGGTCCCAGATGAAGGTATCCAAGTGCCTGAGCTGCTTTCCCTCTCTCCTGAAGAATTTCCCTCAGGACAACCAGAAGGTGCGGCTGTCCGTGAGCGGCTTCCTGTGTGCGTTTGAGATCCCCATCCCAGGCTCCCCCACGTCAGCATCCAGCCCCGTGCAGACAGGTGAGACAAAACTGCTTTTCTGCTCGTTTAAACTGCTCTCTGTTGAGCTCAGGACTGAAGTTTGTCCCTGAGTGAGGATTACAGAAAGGACACGTGGGGGTTGTGCTCGGTGTCCACACGGAATGGAAAGGATAAAAACCCTGATCAGCTGTGGGTAATTAATAATTTATTTGCCTGCAGAGACATCCACTGGGCCATCAGCCAACGGAGCCCCCACCATCCTGATGAACGGGGACGTGCCCAAGCCAAGCCTCATTCCCAATGGGATGCCAAACACTGTGGTGCCGTGTGGGACGGAGCGCAGCCCGCCCAGCTGGACCCTCAACGGCCACGTGCCCTCGCTGTGTGACAGCCCCTGCACAGGCTACATCATTGCAGTGCACAGGAAGATGGTCAGTGGCCTTGCACACTTGGGAAGAAATTTGAAAAAAGCAGATTTTTTTTAATGTCCACGTGATAATTGTGCAGGTTTATGTGTGATGTGGTCAGATAACCTCGCCATCGTATCATAAAATAGAAACGTGTTTCAAGTCAGTGATCAAAATTGACAGTGTTTAATATTGGAATTAGAGTAATTTTAATACAATTATCGATTAATTTTAGTTGCCAAGGTCTGAGATAAGTCACAAGGCCAGCAATCCAGGGGATTACTGTACTGTGAGTTAATGCACCTTCACATCTGACTCCTCCTTTTGCTTCCACAGATGAGGACAGAGCTGTATTTCCTCTCATCTCAGAAGAATCGGCCCAGTCTCTTTGGAATGCCACTGATTGTCCCCTGCACAGTTCACACACGCAAAAGGGACCTCTATGATGCTGTGTGGATCCAGGTTTCCAGGCTGGCCAGCCCCCTCCCTCCTCAGGAAGCCAGTAACCATGCCCAGGACTGGTGAGTTGGGCACCTCAGCCTTGCATCTGAGTTACAGTACAGTGCCTTACACTTACTTGCAAGATTTAAAATTGTGTTCATTTGGTTTCTCACAATAATGGCAGTAAATAAAATTAAATTCTTTTTAGTACAGTTAAATGTAGCTGCACTTAAATGTTGGCTTCATTCTTATCCAGTGATTGATAATTATTTATATCTGATGAGTTCAAGCCGTGGAAAGGCAGCTTTTAATATTAAATTGTAACCCAAATTATCATTTTGAGGGTTTTCTTTAAGTAATCATAACAAGCCCAGTGAAGGGAGGTAATTGCTGTGAGAGTGCTGCTGTTTGATGTTGTGTTCTCCTCTGTTTCAGTGATGACAGCATGGGGTATCAGTACCCCTTCACCCTCAGGGTAGTTCAGAAGGATGGAAATTCTTGTGCTTGGTGTCCATGGTACAGGTAAATTGTCCTTTTTTCCATTTACAGCAGGGAATCACTCCAGCAGAAAGGTAATTTATGGTAATGGGTCTGTGGTACATTTCAGACTTCAGAGCTAATATCAAACAATAAGAATCTGGAATGTAATTTCACCAGAACTCTCTCCAGGCAGACTTGCACTGCAGCACCACTTTTATGACTTGCAGAGCTGAAAGTTCTGTTGTCACAGAAACTTTAAATTAGGAGACAGAAATGAGATTATCCAAAACCTGTTAACCCCTTACAACATTCTGTGTCTGTGTGCAGCCTTGGATGTCTACAGACTTGCATGGTTTGGGGGGATTCACACAAACTCAAATTTTTAGATGTAATCCATCTACCCCTGTGAGTTCCTTACCATTTGAAGGATAAGATCTAAAATGGGCAGTGAGAAACTCACCCTGGAAGAGTGCTTGGAATTTCCCATAAACAAAGACTTGCTAATGAAAATTCCAGACCCTTGCTGGAAGGTATTCAGGCCACACACTAATTTTTTAAAAAGTGTTTTATAGCTCTTAGAACGAGTTATCATGGTGAAAATAACTTGTGGAGACAGAGCAGTGGAGTTTTTGGGATTGTAGCTGGGTTTGATCAGCACTGGATCATAATGGAATGGAAAGGATTTCAAAGATCATCCCATCCCAACCTCCTTCCATGGGCAGGGACACCTTCCAGTGGATCATGTGCAGGCAGATGGTGGAGCTCACCCAGCTGCTTCCCCTTCTCACTCTGGTAAAGTTTTGCATTAAAAACACAAATAACCCCGAGCATTGCTGCATAAAAATGTCTCACACTGGAGGCGAGGCCTGCAGCTTGGAGGGTGCAAGGAGCCAAAACAAGGAGCAGAACTGAAGGAATGCAGAAGTGATTGGACCCTGCACTGACCACACCCAATCTTTGTGATTCAGGTTCTGTCGTGGCTGCAAGATTGAGTGCACAGAGGACAGGGCCTGCGTGGGCAATGCCTACATTGCTGTGGACTGGGACCCCACCGCGCTGCACCTGCGCTACCAGACCTCGCAGGAACGGGTAAAATCCCAGCAGGAACCCTTGGTTCTCTGGGAGCACCTCTGAAACATCACCCACTGCTGCCTTTTTAGTTGTGTGATGCTGCTTTTGTCCCTTTTCTGTTAAACCAAAGGCAGCAGTCGTGGGGCAGTGTATTCTGGATAAATCGATGTCTTGATGCTAGGCCTCTTATGTGGTCTAATGGTGTGGAAGGGAAGCTTTTAAAGAACCACAGCAGTGCATTTGCTGTCTGTTGTGAATTGCTTTTAAGCTAGTCAAGATATATAGTCATATATTACATAATACATTACAAAATATCTTAATTTGATAAATTTTCTGTATCTATAAACAGTTATGCGTGTGAGTAAACCTATTTCCTCATTAAGCCAACAAAACACATCTCAAGGTGAGCCTGTAGCTGGGTGAATCTGGAATAACTGTTCCAATTTGTGAGTTTTATCTATAAAGTTGTGCTTTATGGATAATTTATGAGCAGAGCCCAAGTTAAGAACAGTGAATTATTTTTATCTGCCTCTTCATAACTCAAATGAAATTCCTGCTGAAACTTACCGCATCTCGTTATTATCTCTAATTCTGAGCAACCCAGGGAAGTTATTTGTGGTGCTGTGAGGAGAGCCCTCCTCTGAGCAGTGTGTTGTTACATTTCCAAGTCAGAGACAGTTTTCTCTCCTTTTCAGATCGTGGAAGAACACGAAAGTGTTGAACAAAGCCGCCGAGCCCAGGCAGAGCCCATCAACCTGGACAGCTGCCTGAGAGCCTTCACCAGCGAGGAGGAGCTGGGGGAGGATGAGATGTACTACTGCTCCAAGTGCAAGACCCACTGTCTGGCCACCAAAAAACTGGATCTGTGGAGACTTCCCCCTATTTTGGTAGGGTCTTGTGTCATTTTCCTCCTCAGCAGCAAACCCAAAGCACGTTGTTCCCAAATCTGCCAAGCTGCCTTGCTCTAAATAAATGATTTGCTTTGTTCACACTCTGAGGTGGGGCACTGACTGAGTTTGCAGGCAAATAAAGCAAACCTCAACTCCTTTAGAATGTTTTTAGCTGCTGCCTTGCAGGAAATGGTGGTGGTTTGTGCTCAGTGTCAGCTGCTCTGACACAGCTCATGCTCAGATGGTGACAAGATCTCTTCTCTGGTTGTGGAACACCTGCAGTTCTTATTTTTCACATTTGGTAGCTTATTCAAAACAGACAGTGCTGATCACTGAATTGAAGCAACCTTTGCCATCTTTCCACATGACAATATTAGTTTCCTATTTTACCAGCTCAATCCCAAAATCCAGACTGTCACACAGAGCATTATTTTACTAGCATAGAATAAAACGTGTATGTTTTGGGAAAAACTCTCTTTGAACAGTGAAATTACTCACTGGGCTGTCATTGCCCCCCTTTAATTATTTTCTTTACTATCTTTCCCCTTAGATCATTCACCTGAAAAGATTTCAGTTCGTTAACGGCCGCTGGATAAAATCTCAGAAAATTGTTAAATTTCCCAGAGAAAACTTTGACCCAAGTGCCTTTTTGGTACAAAGGGATCCGAGTCATTTCCAAAGGAAGCAGCTCACCCTGCAGATTGAGAGCCTTCCTGAAGCACGGCCTGGCCAAGGGGACACCAGGAAAGCAGAAGTGCAGATCAGTGGCACAGCAGGAGAAGGGGACACACTGAACAGGAGTCCATCCTCCCTAAACACTACTGTCCTCAATAATGTCAAAGGTAGGGAATGGCTGGGGAAAATTCCACTCAGTGCTGGTGTTTGGAGGGGAAAAATGTAATGTACAAAATTTTAATGTTTGGGGTTCTTTTTGCCAAAGCACTACGCTTGGAAACATTCCTCAGTGAAGCTTTAGCATAAAAATAAATTTAAGAAGTTGCTCAGTGACAACAGATCTTGGTACTTGTGTAAGTGGGCTGGAATTAGTGGGGCATGTGCTTCTGCATAAAATAATTAAATTTCAGGTTTTAGGTGTCTGGATGTGTGTGCACAAAGATGGAGTTTTATTTCCATATATTACTCATGAGCTGCAGTGAAACAATGGGGTTTAATGTTTGGTGATTCAAAAAAATAATTTCAAAAAGAAAACCAGACTGTGTTTGTACTCATCTCAGTAATCTCTGTGCTTTCTGTCCTAGCATCTCCATCCTTGGGGAGGAAAAGTGGAACCAGCTGCCCCTCAAGTAAAAACAGCAGCCCCAACAGCAGCCCAAGGACTTTGGGGAGAGGCAAAGGGCGCCTGCGGCTGCCCCAGCTGGGGAAAAACAAACTGTCCAGCAGCAAGGAAAACCTGGCTGCAAACAGGGAGAACGGTGCTGAGCACGAGCAGGGGGATGCTCTGACTAAAGGACAGGCTTTGGGGGGCAGCCAGAGCGAGCTGTACCCCGGGCAGGACAGCGAGGGGGCCCTGGCCAACGGGTACCTGTGGGAGCAGAGCTCGCTCAGCAACGGGCAGGGCGAGAACCACAGCGAGGACGACACCGCCGACGACCAAAGAGACAGAGACGACGTCTGGGTCAACCCCATCTACAACCTATATGCAATCTCGGTAGGTGGCTGCTCCTCTGCCACAGGTGCCTCCTTGGCACACTGCTTTATGCCTTCGTTGGGTTTGTGCCAGCACAGGGATCTGTAGGGAAGGAGGGTAAAAGTCAGCACCATAAATTCGCTGTAAAACTGGGGATGAATTATGTGTCTGCGTGTGTGTGTAAAGATAGTCAGCTCCAGCTGTCTAGATTGTTGTGGTGACTCATTCACAGATAATGAACTTGGGAATCATTTATTGCATGTTTGATCCAGGATTTGTTTTCTTCTTCGTTTTCCTCAGTGCCATTCAGGAATTATGGGAGGGGGTCATTACGTCACTTATGCCAAAAACCCGAACAACAAGTGGTACTGCTACAACGACAGCAGCTGCAAGGTAAAGCACTTCTTCTCCTCATTATTTCATATCATTATTCTAATTATTTCAAATAATTTTTGCCTCGGTTACCCAGAGCTGAAGAAATTAAGAATCGAAAATTCTAGCTAAAGAAATTTTAGAATCACAGAATGGTTTGGGTTGAAGGAACCTTAAAGTTCATCCCATTCCACTCCTCTGCCATGGGCAGGGACACTTTCCACTAGCTCAAACATTTGTGGAGAGCTGCTGTTTGAAATCAGGAGCATCTCCAAAGCTGCAGCAGATAAATATTAAAATTACTATCTGAAATTGTGTGTGAGGTTTTTTCCAAGGTAACATCTGTTCATCAGCTGCTCCCACAGTGAAGGGAAGATGCTTATTTTGTACAAAGATGGAAAAATGACTAAGAATGGAAAGCCAGGAATACATTTCCATGATGGCAGCAGTTTGTATTCAATTGGTGAATAACTCAGCTCTGACACTTCTAAGTATTTGCATTCATCACTATAAAATTGTCAGAGTTCCCAAGTAATTCATGGAGCGAGATAACAAAGAGGGGAGACAGACAACAGGATTCCTTATGTTGCACCCGGTTAAAAATACACATTTTGGGGCAGCAGTGTGTGTTTGAAGTGCAGCATTATCCCATGGGGTTTTTCTGGGTGTTTTCCCTGTGTCAGGAGTTGCACCCGGATGAGATCGACACGGACTCTGCCTACATTCTGTTCTACGAGCAGCAGGGGGTGGACTATGCCCAGTTCCTGCCCAAGATCGATGGCAAGAAGATGGCAGACACGAGCAGCATGGACGAGGACTTCGAGTCCGACTACAAGAAGTACTGCGTGCTGCAGTGAGCCTGAGCTCCTCAGGCTGGGGGAGAAACCCTGGGATGTGCCCCTGGGCAGGCCCTGACTGAGACAGAGAACAGCTTGTGGTTGTCGTTGTCCCCTGTGAGCTGAAAGCACAAAAAGAGCCCCTGGTTTAAGCAGTTAATATCCAGTAGTATTGTTTTGTTCTGTTTTCTCACTACATGCTCGAAACGTTTCTGATGTTGGACATCTGAGACTGCCACTGGCCTTTAAATCCAATGGTTTGAGAAAAGCCAACTAGGACCAAATAAAGAGCTAAATTAAACATCCAAATAAGAGCTAAACAGAGTAGTGTAGAGTTTACCAACTGTTCTAACACCCCCCGAGGCTCTCGTTAGGTTTAAGGTAACGGGGAAAAACAATTTATAGTGTTGTCTTTGGACAACATGATATTGCTACCTCCTTTTTCCTGCAGTTTTATTGCATTTTACTGGCAAAACAGGGAAGGCAAGAGAAGGAAAAGTGCATAAATGGAAACAAATTATTGTCATGGGGAAGAGAAGTTTCCAGTTTTGCCACCACTAATGTGTGTCAGTTGCTTTCTTTCTGTATGTTGGGAGCACAACCAAATCATCATTTGAGAAGAGATTAATTTCTACACTTGAATGGTTTATTATACTTGTGTTTTCTCCACGTGTTGGCTGTGCAGATCAACATGTTTCAGGAATGGCTTTTCTGCCTGAAGAGTGCTGGCTCAAACTTTTTTGAGCTGCCTCAAGAAGAAACTTCAGGTTGGAGAGAGTAGTTGTGATTACACTCACGGTGTCTTAAAATGTGCACATTGCACAAAAAGTTCCCAGCTTTTGGAAGGAGAGATGCTTGAGCTTATGTTTTATGACTGGTGTTGCTTTTGAAATTTGCACTTTTGAAAATGCATCTGATTCAACTGAAACCCACTGTTTGTTTGGTTTTGTTGTTGTTGTTGTTGTAAGGGCTCTGGAGTGAATGGCTGTGAGTATCCACTGTGTATTTCAAAGGAAGAAGCTGTGGCTGTCAGGTAGCTGTCGTAGCATTCATGGATGGAGGTTGTTTTTTTTTTTTAAATTGGTTTCCTAACTCAGTTTCTTGTTTTCAAAGTTTGGTTGCCTTTTCAAATGATCTTCTTTTTGTTTGTTTGTTACACCAGGTTATGCAAATACTTGCAATTAAACCAGACTTGCTTTCCATGCCCTTGCAACGTGCTCTGTAATTCAAGGGGCTTCTTGCATGAAGGGAAGTGTGACTGAGTCTTAGCAGAGACTGGAAAAAAAGAGGGTTGTTTTTTTTTATTTGAGCAGGCATTTCTTTAAACATTTTCAGTGTTAAATTGTTTGCATATCTGAATGAAGATAAAAATTTTCACTCTTTTGGCCTTTTGTTCTTCAGCTGAGCTTAAGCAGCTTATTAATTTTGTCACATCATCTTCCCAGTTCTCTATATTTTTGTACCTTCACTAACAAAACTGTTACTCACGTGGTTCTCTGCAATTAATGTTTGGATTCATTTTGGGGTGTTTGACAAGAATGCCAGACCTTCAGCAGTTTATCATTCCCAGGAGGATCTGGGGTTTATCCATTGAAGAAATGATATCAGCTGGTCTGGCTGTCTGCTCAGGCAGAGCCCTCCCAGCCTTTGGAGGTTGTGCCTCTTTGGGGACAGCAGATCTGTTCCAGAATGAGTCTTGTCTTACCTGTCAGGTGTTGCTCCTTATCCTCTGTGATCTTTTATCTTTAAAGTGGTCTGAACATTGAGCCTAAAGAAAAGCAGACATGACTAGTGAATTTCTAGGTTAGAAGCTTTTTCAACACCCACTTGTCTACTCCTCCCTCCGCAAACTCCATGAAAAGTGAAAAATTTTCAACTGATTTACTTTAAAATGTTTTATTTAAGCAGGTAGCACAATCTACTAATGTTATTTGATCTTCTGTGTTTGTTACATTGGTTGTAATTAATTTTTTAAATTAAATTAATTCAATAATTAGTAGTAAATTTATTAAGTTAACTATTAACTACATTCACTTTGTAAATTATTGTATAAAACTTATTGACAATGCACTGACTTTAGAAAGATGTTAATGTACATAAATGCCTTGTAAATAAAATAGTGTTGATGTACTGGAATATGAGCTGTATTAAAACAAAGGTATTGGTAATTGTATATGGAGTGAACCTGTTTATCTGTAACTATATTATTCAAACAAATTAAATACTGTGGATGCAGATGAAGTGTCACTTCTTGTCAGATAATTTTTAATAACTGTTTTCCTGCTTTGAAGTATCTGTGCTGCTTCTATGAAGCTTAAATGCCTTTGTCAATCCAAAAGCTGAAGCACGGGCGTGCATCCAACAATTCTTTGCAGCTTCTTCATTGTTTACAAAAGGTAAGTTGGGTATTTTGCTGATGATAATAACACTTATTACCTGAAAACAATCCATGTCAGCAGTGAAGTGATCCCTCAGGTACAGGAAGGCTTTGCTCTGGTGTCTTTGGACAGGATCTGCAGGTACCTGATGTGCAGCCAGGGCTGTGTGGCTGGGACTGCAGACAGTGCTGGACACTTCCCTGGGCAGACAGGGATGGGAGAGCCCTGCTCACTCTCAGCCTTGCTTTTTTCCAAGCAGGAAGTGGATCTGGTTGAGTTGGCAACCAGACCAAAGTCTGCACAGAGCTGATGTCAGGAGCACTCATCACCTGGGTTCTTTAGCTGGAAATGAACCATTGTTCTTTTTTTACAGCCCTCGAAGATGCTCAGTGGATATTTATCCAAGGATTAGCACGCACCAGTATCCCCAGAGTGTCTCTGGAAGTGAAGCCATCTGTGGCTAGGATGGGAGTGTTGGTGCAGCACTGGGTGGTGACACTTTCCTGGTGATCTACTCTCAGAGAATTGGTCATTCTTACTGGGTGTGGTCACCCCATGGCCTCACTGGGGTCACTTGGGCATTTTCAAGGTTGAAAATTTCATTTCAATATAAAGAATATGGACTACAGTAGTTCCTGTCATGAATTTCCCTGTGTTACTTTGAGGTTATTGGAAGGGGAATTTAAAAGGATGAAAAACTCTTAATTACTGAGGATGTTCATACAGGCTGCTGTCAGTGGTAAAGCTTTTATTGATTTCATGCAGCAGGGGACATTGAAGAGATGAGGGTCTCACATCCCTGCCCAGCCTGCAGCCACAGGCTGCTGCTGAATCCCTTCGACTTCCCCCATCAGAGCTGTGCAGGTCCCACAGGAGGGCTCAGAACTGAGCAGAGCCCCTTTTGTGAGGTGGGAGCAGTGGGAAACGGGCTCTGCTGGGGCTGTCCCTGCTCCCTTTGTGTGTGTGGAGTGCAGGAAGCGCCTGTCCTGCTTTTGGGGTGGCTCAGGCAGACTTTGCAAACCTGGGGTGGCTTTTGGTGCTTCTCCTGGGAGGGAGGGGAAGGACCCAGCAGGGACAGCACCTCTTGTGCCAAACCCTCTTATTCCCCCCAGGCAGAGGGGAGGGATGGATGCACCAGCCCTACAGGGCCCTGCTGCCCACAGGAGTGAGTGACCACTGTCCCCTCCCTCCCCTGAATCCCAAACCCAAAGGCGTTTTCCATCCTGATCCAGGTGTTGGATCCGTTCTGGAGCTGTTGTTGCAGCCCTGCTCCCTGTCCTCCCCTGGGCTGGCACAGGAGGCTCTATCCCTGCTTTTCCCTCTATCTAAATATCAAAATATCCCAGATTTATCTGTGATCATGTCCTGAGAACGTGCCGGGCTCCAGGCACAGCCGCTGGCCCGGGGCCCGGAGCATCCACGTAGATATTAATTACGTTAATTATACCTTTTGTTACCCTTTTTCCCTCAGGTCCAGTAAATTGAAGCAAGAAGTGAGTAAAACGCAGTCATCCATGCTTGCTGATTTATCGTTTCAGGAAAATAAAAACCTGTCAGGAGCTGGGGAGATTGTGCCTTTTGTTTGGGACAAGCCTCTGGCTTCCTCGATCGTGTGTAAAAGATTTCCTGTTTGTGAAAATGGAAAGCAATGTTTGATAAGGTCCCTTCAGCAAAATCAGTCACAAAGGAGAAAACAGATTAAGGATGCTTCTAGATTTGATAGAAATTAAATTTCTCTGGGAGTTGTGAGCATAGAAAACCAATGAGGAAATCTTGTGGCAAAATACAGGTTTTATTTATATTTAGGGTCATTTCAGGCACACCTGATGACTGAACCTCACCCAACTTTTACCAGTGCCTTTAAAACTCGTGGTGAGGGCACAGAGATGTCCCCAGGTGGGTCACAAGCTGCTTTGGGTGGTCAAAGTTCATGCACTTCCCTCCCCTGCAAAAAAAAATAAACAGCAGCAGATGCTTCAGAGCCTTTGTCAGTGTTTGTGAGAGCTGGCAATGCAGCGCTCTCTGTACTCTCATATTTTTTATCTCAGTCCTACTGAAATTTTTTTCACCATTCGGTTTTTATTGGGTGCAAAGTCCAAATGAAGTGGCTGAGAGAGCTGTGCTGTGTGATGAGTTCTCTGGATTTTGGATATACTGTCTGTAAACAGCTGTGAACATTCTCAGTGTTGTTTCTCAGCTCTGTGTGAGGTTCAAATCCTGTGGTTTTCCCTGATCCTGAACAGGGGAAACACAGGGAGCTCCTGGGACCCTTACCAAGGTATTATTTTGCATAGAACTATTGAATCCCAAGTATTTTCTGACTCTTCTCCAGCTTCTTATTCACTCAAACTACCTTGCAAATTACACTGTCTTTACACCATGAATTTGACAGGTTTTGGTCAAACTGATGTTGAAGAAAGGAACTAAACCAACAAATAAATAGGAAAGGTGTGGATTACATGCTGTGTTTGGAGTCAATGAAAAGGTTTGGGCCAACAGGTTTGGCTCAGTCTTTACATCCCACAGAATTTTGTCCAGGAATTGCTGCATCTCTGGGTAATGTGGTTTAAAGTTTGCTGAAATGTGATCTAGAAAGCAGAGTTTTAGGTTAAATCTCCTGTATGTTTAGCATGCAATGAAGTTGTGCCTTCACCTAACGCAGCATTTTGTTGGGGACAATATTTATGTGTCTTATAAATAAACCTTGGCCTGCCGAGGAGAAGCTGCAGGAAAGCTGGAGCGTGGGTGTTGGTTGGGAGCTGGAGAACAACAAAGGGAAGCTGCTGCAGGGCCAGAAAAAGGATCCAACACCAGCACTGGCAAATCAAAACCCTTACAAATGGTGTTTGTGCTGTGATGTTTGGAGTAGGGAGACAATGCAAGGAACAGGGTGATTACAGAGCTCAGCCCCGGACATTGTGAGGCAGATCCCTCCTCCAGGGCTCGGGTGACAGGGTGACAGCTGTCCCTGCTGCCTGGGGAGGGCAGAGGAGCTGGGGGCTTGTGCAGAGCAGCTGTGGGTCCCTGGAAGTGCCCATGGCCAGGCTGGATGGGGCTTGGAGCACCCTGGGGTGGTGGAAGGTGTCCCTGCCACGGCAGGGGTGGGATGAGGATGTTTCATGCCCCTTCCAACCCAAACCATCCTGGGATTCCAAGAGAGGGAGGAAAGGCTCAGCAATGGGGCAGAATGAACATACCCCAATGTGATGCAGACTCAAATATTTAGGAATACTTGGCAGAGAGCCATTAAATGTGGGCTGTGATGATGTCCCTCAGCTCAGCACTGTCAGACACAGCTGGGACATACCCCCAGCTCAGACCAGCCCGGGGAATTGCAGAGATCAGGGCTGAACTGGCTGCAGTTGGAGCTCTGGGATGATTTCAACCACAGCTCAGTGCTGGAGGTTTGTGTTGAGAGCCCTCAGCAAGCAGAAGAGAAAGGTGGATTTTTGTTCCGTGCTGTTTTCATTCTGATATGGAATATAAACCCCTTTAAATCAAAGCCACTCCAGTTGTACCCAAACTCTCCCTGAAGGCCAGGGAAGGATTCCACACAGGAAGGCTCTGGTGCTGCACACTGGCTTTGAGCACACACTCATTTTTGGGACCTTGCTCAGGAGCTAACATGTTGGAAATGTTTGCTTGCCATGTGGCCGTGCCTTTTTATCTGCAGGTTTGATTATATAAATGTTCCTGTTTAAGAGACACACGCCAAGGAATAAATCTCTGGGCCCACAGACTCTTTGAGCACTGGCAGCCCCAGCATTTAACTGGTAACAAAGAGAGTTGGAGTGGAAGCTTTTTGATGAAGAGTTGGCAGCATATCAGAGGAGCAGCTTGGCCACGAGATGTGAGCAAGGATGTCACACTGGGTGTTTAAACTTCTTACCTTTCCTTCCAATTCCTTTCTATTTTTTTTTTCTTTAAATGATTATGAATGAATTATAAGAGAGACTGTGATTGTTTTCAGGGTGTATGTGCTCAGATAGTGGTTCAGTTAAAAAAGATGTTAACTTTGGATTTGAACACAATCCAGAGATCTGGCTGCTCTAACTGCAGTTTAAGTAGTAAGGACTAAGAGTGACCTGAAGAATGATCAGCTTTTAGCACGAAATCTCTTGTTTAACTGATTTAACTGGGCCCAAACCTCTGGCTATAATTTGAGGTTTTCTTCCATGAGAGTGGCAGGTGCTGCCACACAGCAAAAGCCAAGTTGAGTGTGAGGAAGGGTAGAGTTCAAATAAACAAAATACACCAAGGGATGACTAAAGGGAGGTGGGGGATAGAACACAGATGTGAATTTCCCTTCTGAATATCTTCCCCTGCCTTTGGCTGCTGGGCTTTGATGTCGCAGAGCACAAAGAGGCTCCTCCTGTACCTGAGCTCTGTGTTCCAGGCAGAGCCCAGCCAGGTTATAAATCTGTAACGTTGCACTTCACCTTTTGTGTCTTGCTTAATGACCTTTTAAAAATAAATGCAGGATGGCTGAGGGGAACAGGAGCAGCGGTGGAAAAGCTGACACGTCCGCAACCTGAGCTCTGATCCCTCTGATTGCTCCAGCCCGTTAAACAAAACTTCTTTTGCTTTGTGCTTTAAAGAAAAAAAAATAAAAGAGGGAAAAGGGGGACAGGGAAGGGTTTTCTTAGCTGGGTTCTCTGTCTTAAAATGCAGCTGGAAAGTGCTTTACTGGGGAAATGCTGCATGGAGTTACCTCCCTAAAGAACACAGCTGCAGTCACCCAAATATCAAAATATATTCTATCTGCTATTTCATTTTCATGGAAAGCTGCTGTTTTAAGGCTTTTGCCCCTTTGGAAGTGTCATCCTTCATTTCTCTTGCACAAAAATGACCATTTAAAATCCTCATCAGGCTCTTGTTCTGTTTCACACAATACTAAATTTAATATGCACAGCTGTAATATGAATATATGTCTGATAACTCTTACTCAAGTCCATGAAAATGTAAGTTATTCCTGAGGAATATCTTTCCATAAAATGTCCTCCACTTGAATGAAAGGAAAACTGCAGTTTCCCACCATATCAGACCGGGACAATAATTTATTTTGGTGATGATTATAGTGGATATTTTTGATTCATGTGTACAATAGTAAAACTGACACTATTTTCTTTTGTTTGTGTATTTTGCTTAAAATAAAAGATTACTCCAAAGGAAGGCATTTGAGGAAGACTGCTTGCAGAGAGGGGCCAGATTTATTTTGGCTGGCTGTGCTGTCCTGTCAGCTGGACAACAACCTGCACCATTCCCAGTCCTTCAACCCCTCTCAGCTGCCTTTGCCACAACAATTTCCCTACAGAATCCCTGCTGGAGCTCAGCTGACTGATGCTGACCAAAGCTGTACCAAAAACTTTCCAGCAATTTTACTTCTTAGGATTCCCCAAATATCTGGAACACCAAAATCCCAGTGTGTTTTGGGCAGGTCACTTGTATTATCTTTAATTTCTGCAGTTGTGGTGTGCCTTGTGAGGGATTTTATTTCTTTTGTAGGGCCCTAATTGATTTTTTCTTTCAGAATATTGCTGTTTTCACCTAATCTTTGCAGTTTTGTCCTGTGCCTGGCTTTTCCCTGGCTGTGCATTCCAGCCTGTGCTGCATCCCTGGTTTGCTCCTACGAGCAGCTGGTAAAGCTGAATTTTGCAGTCATTGGTGGGGATTCTTTTTTAAACAAAAGGAAAAAAAACGAGCAAAGGATGGGAGGAGAGGAAATTAATTCAATCTTAGATCTCTTGCTGGTTTTCTGCAGTAAATGAACTGAACTCTGAAGGGGTGCTGCATCCCTGTGTCCATGAGGGAATTCCTCCTGTGCTTTCACCTCTGTCCCGAGGCTGAATCCTTGCCGAGCTCACTCAGGAGCACACAGGGCAGGATTTTGGTGTTTGATAAACTTTACCTGAGGCATTTGGAAACTTTACCTGAGGCATTTGGAAATCGCGGCCTGGTCCCACCGGGCCCTCACCGCTACAACCCCAAACAGCCCCGCGGCTGCCGCGGGAATTGCGCCGGATTTTAAAGGGCGATCGGAATGTTTGTTCTTTAACAGCTTTAATGCCTTTTTTTTTTTTTTTAGAATAAATCCATAGGGTTCTGTCACATGTGCGCTCCTATCTGTGGGATCATAAACCCCAACGTCCCGTTTATGGCCTGGCACTGCCACATCAACAAAGGGACAGCAGGAAAACTCGGCCCAGAGGGGTGAGGTGACCCCAGAGCCCTTTTTGCAGCGCTCGATAAGACACCGTGTTCCTGCCAATCAAAAAAATAATAATAATTTGTTTTTTAAAAAAAGGGTTATAAAACCCTTGGAGGAAATGGAGCCTTGGCAATTTTTCTGCTCCTGGCCTGCTCTGTGGGCTGAGCTCTCTCCATGTTCCTGGGACTGTCCCAGCTCCCAGTCCCCGAAATGTCTGAGCTGTTCCAAGGATTTGGAGCCCTGGAATTCCCTGAGGAGGTGGAAATGAGAGCTGGATCCTCCTCTCCTCAGATGTGTTTGGCAGGAAGGGAATGTGAGGCATCCTCAGTCATGGAGGGTCTCAACTTCACAGAGAAGCTTCAGCACCTCCACAGTTGATCTTTTGTCCTTATCATGCTCTTTTAAGACTTAAACTCTTTTTGTTTTCTTCAGGGAGGTAGCTGCTCTTTACCAGGATCATTTTTGTGTTTCCCAGTGGCTGCTGAGCTCCAGGACATGAGCCATTATGTTTTACTGCCTGTAAGAAAAGCATTTTGTGTAAAGCTGAGAACTTTGTGTACCACAAACTCCAGTGGCTGGAGGCTTCCAAAGATACTGCACTCTTGATAGGGATTGTCTATGATTTATTTGGAGTTTAATCTCGACATCAGCACAATCAGCAAAATGTAAAACTTCTCTGCCTTTCTTTCTCTCTCATAAATTCTTCATAACCACGCTCAATCTGAAAACTCATCCATCAAGATCTCTCAGTGCTGGGAACAAGGAGCAGCCCTGGTGGGGAGGGGAAGGGTGGTGACATTCTAAAGGTGATTCCACTCAATGGAAACCAATGTATTTCTGTGAAGCAATAAAAAGGAAGGGCAGGGAAAAGTTTAGGTGGCTTGGAGTGGGTTATGGGGAAACAAAAGTCATTAAAACAGTGTCATCTCTTTGGGTTTTCTTTTACATCAAACTGTGTTTGAGTACTGGGTGTCTAAATCACTTCAGAAGGTATTAACAGGTAAAAGGTAATAAAATAACCCAAACTGATTACCATCTTATACCCTTTATGATATAACTTCAAATGCAAATTGCATTCAACTGCAAGAAGGGAAATAATGTGCCAAAGGCATTTCAATTAATTGCTGTAGTTAATTACACCCATAATTTTACTTGTGTGACTAATTATAATCAGCTTTTAACGGTGTATATGGATTTATTTCTGATACTAAAAGCCCCAAACAGCAGGTTATTTTTAGGAAATGCATTTAAACCTTGCATACTCCCATTCTCAGAAGTTGTCTTGAGGAGCTGTGTCTGTTCAGGAGGAGTTTGGAGGAGATCTGGAAGGAAAAGTGTCCTGGCTGAGGTCACTGTGGCCCTGCTGTGCCTCCAGCTGGGCTTTCATTGCCTTTTCCACAGGTACACATAATTTACCAGTAAATCCTACATTTCTTTTCTTTAAAAATCCAATTTACATATGAATTTCTCCCACACAACGCATTTTCCACAGCCACCTCAGTTCCCAGGTAATTTGTTTTTCTGTCATTGCAGAGTTTTTAAATCCCCTCTCATTTCAGTGCTTTGTGGAAGAAAATCACCAAGTCCGCTTTTAACTCTATCAAAAAGAGCCTCCCATCTCCAAGAGTGATGATTTTCCATAGAATCATTTCTAGAATAATAGAACCATTTAGGTTGGAAGAGATCTTTAAGATCCTTGAGTCCAGCTGGGATTTTTGGGGTGTTTCTCCTGTGCAATGGGGTCCCTGTCCCTGGAGCAGAGAGGCTTGATGTTACACCTGGTATTTATTAAGCTCCACACTTATTAAACTCTAAAACCAGCCTGGGAAGTTTGATAGACTTCTCTG
This sequence comes from Onychostruthus taczanowskii, assembly GCF_017590055.1. NCBI lineage: Eukaryota > Metazoa > Chordata > Aves > Passeriformes > Passeridae > Onychostruthus > Onychostruthus taczanowskii. The sequence continues at coordinate 1,809,637 of NW_024506882.1, read as the reverse complement.
TATCCTTTTTTTTTTTTTTTTTTTTTCTTTTTTTTTGACCACAAGTGGATGAATGGATTTTTTTTACACGGATTTGCTGTGTGACATCTTTTTAATAGGAAGGGTGCTGGCAAGTGTTGTTTTCCCTGTGGAATCCACATCTGGCTGGACAAGGAAGGAAAGGACTAAGGAAAAACCTTTGTCCTTCTCTCTCAGCAGTCACAGAAAACTAATTTTGTCCAGACAAGTTCATTTTGAGCTGGTGTTTTGTCACAGGAGGAGCTGATTGTAAGTGGAGTTGCCAAATTCATCAGAATTCTTTGTGGATAATGTAAATACATTTCTAGTGAGTAATGGTTTGGTTTCCTTGTCTCTCTGTGCTTCCTGAGAAGAATGTTTTGCTGAAAACACATTGTATTAGGATTTTTTTTGTGCCTGCCCCTGCTGTCACCCCCTGCCCCTCTGATGACTGGGAAGGAGCAGTGCCTTCACCTCTCACATCTCTGAGCTGCTCTCAAACCAAGGTGCAGCCCAAAGCTGGGAAAGGATTGCTTGTGGATGGGTTGTACAATCCCCTCTCTGTTTTATTTGTTTTAACCCCAATTTTAATTGCCAGTGTTGTTTCATTTTTCCCTGGGACTGCAGCTTTCAGCCCCACAGCCATCAGCCCTGGCTCCAACATATGTGAAATGTATCAGTGCAGTTCTGTGCTAACAGCAATGGACATGGGAAAATAATGTTCTTGCTGGATCCTTCCAAATGCTTCTGTTCCTCCCCCCACCCTTTCCTGTATCATGCCTTGGCTATTTGTCCTTCAGGACTGACTGTCATTTCCTGGTGTCTTCACAATAAAAGAATTTCATGCCAAACGTGGCCAAGACAAAATTCCTGAAAACCAGCACCTCAGGTTACCTGTGGAACAGCAAATTGCTTTTCCATAACCGTCCTCACAAAGCAAATCAGATGTCTCACTCAAAGCCTTCTTGGCTTTTCCTGGGAAAAGGGTTTTTGGGGGTTTTTGTTTATTCCCTGCATTATTGCTGGTCCTGTCCTTGTCACCTCCTGCCCCAGAGCAGAACCTAGGTGCCAAGAGGGGCCTTGGGCAGAGCACAGCCTGGTCTCAATCCCTGTGACAGGAGCAGATGGAGCAATTCCCTTTCCCTTACTGAGCACTGAGCCACTCAGTAAAAACACTGATCCTTGTCCAGGGAGATTTTATTCACACTGGGCTTGGTGCTGAAGAGCTCTTAGAGAAGACTCACCCTCTTTTCAGCAGAATTTTTTCTTCCTTGTAGTTCTGTTTTAATCTGTTTCATTGAGGCTCTGCCCTGTGATTTATCATTTATTATTAGCAATAAATGACAGCTGAGCCAGAACCTGCAGGGTTTATTCCAATCAGCCCTTAGAGAGCTGCCTATGAAAAGAGAATTGAGGAAACAACCTGAAGGAGAGGGATGGTGGCTCTTGCACACCTTGGTGAGTGCAAAAGGCGTTTCTCAGGTATCCCAAGGAGTGTTCCCATCACTGCTTTTAAAGCAGGAGTTCCCTTTCCAGGGAGCTGGGCGGGGTTGGGCACCAGTTCTGCACACCTGGGCAAGGTGCCAGGCTCCAGGAATCTGCTGAGTGCAGAGAACACCCTGTGAAACAGAGCCCCCAACTCTGCTGACAGTGGAAACATCCCCAGGCACTGCACATCCCTGCCCCAAAAATGCAAACCCAGCCCTAAACCCAACCCTAAATATTGTGAAGAAAACAGGGGGTGGGGGGGAAAGTCACGTTCCTCTTCTGAAAGTTTATGGATTCCCCTTCAGGAAGGACGAAAGAAATAAAAACTCAGAACAATTCAAATATAGGTCTGTTGTTCACCTTTAATATTTCATTTCAGTAGCATAAAAACACAGTTAAAGTATTAATCTTTCCTTTAAACTTAAATAGGTTCATTTGCTTTCCCATCTGGGTTTTTTTTTTTTTTTAAAGCTTTACTGATTGATTAATATGAAAATACTTTCCCTGCTTTTGGTGAGCTGTGGTTGATCTCACTGCGAGGATTTTCCTGAAAATATATAAAGTCATCTCTGCAAACATTGCCCTTAAAGGAAAAAAAATACAAATCTGCTAATATGAAATCCTATTTTGGTGTGGCCAAAATCTAAAATCCTAAAAGAAGCTGTAACATGTTATATGGCACTAGCCAAAGAGAAATGTTATGTCCCTCTTCAGAGGGACAGGGAAACCCCATTTCCCAACTTATTTTCTATAAGGAATTGGGTAAGATCTGAAGGGATTGGTTCAAACCACAATCTTGGAAAAAACTGTGAATCTTGACCATGTGTGACTATTGCAGGTATGCTACTGTAAAAAATTATATATATAAAAGAAATATATATATATATTTATATGTAAGAAAGAGCCATTTCTTGAGCTGTCCTATTTTATTAGGCAAATAACAACTACAAAGGATGATCAGAGTCTCCTGCTTCAGAAGGAGCCCTCCAAAGAGAGGGAATTTCCACAGATGTGCCTCTGGTCCTTGGGGATGAGCCTCCCTGCTGCTCCCCAGCACATCACATCGGCCATGGCATCCCAGAGAGGGATGAATAAATAACAGAGGAACCTGATAGCCCCAGCAGGAGATGGGGTGGAAGGAATCCAGTGTCCTTATCTGAAATTAGCTGAGATATTCCGAAGGAAGGAGGGGGATTTATGTGCTGGGTGAGTGCCCTTCCCTGGAGGGGATGAGCCGGGTGCTGCTCGCTGTGTGTGAGCATTTGATCTTTGCTCTGTGTTGTACCTTCAGGTAGGACAGAGTGGGGTTGTAGGAACTGCTCCACATTTCACTGCCACATTTGCAGAGTTGAATGTAAACGTGCTCCAAACCAACCCCTTCACAGGCACTTAAGAACAGATTCTTCTCTGAGGTTCTCTGTGCAGCTCCTCCCAGAGCTGCCTTAAAACTACAGCATAATCCAGACTAACGCTTTCTCTGAGTGTATTGGCTTTTAAAATTGAATTTTCATTGCTTTATCTCCCAGTTCCTTTGAGTTCCGGTGGTTTGAGTTTCACCAGAGCAGCACAGAAGCCCTTGGTTAATGTCTGGAGGAGGACAAAGCTATTCTGTATTGGGACAAAATTCATGAGAGGCTGAGACAAAGAACAGCAAAAATAACAAGAAATTAAGGCCCAGGACGTTGAATGAGGTGGGAAAGGCTCAGTGGGACAGAGAGCTGAGGGTGCAGGTCAGAGCCAGGGCCAGGGCCAGCAGCTGTGCCGTGGGCAGGGCGATGCCAGCCCCTGACCAGAGCACCTTGCGCGTGTTCAGGAGCTGCACTGGCCGGAAATTCTCCATCATGGGAGTGGAGTTCTTCCCATCAAAGTGCAGTGCTGCGAACTGGGACAGCTGCAAAACACAACAGCTTGTTAAATCTGCTCTGACAACTCCGGGAGTTGTGTTGCCAAGCCGTGCTGCCTCGCTCGGGTTTTGAGCCTGAGGGTTTAATGGGCGCCTTAAACCCCGCAGGAAAGGCCGTGCCAGAGGCCACTGGAGAGGTCACCGAGTGATGGCTCCTTCCAGCCTTGGCAATCATGGGCACTTCCTCTGAGTGGGGCCAAATGCTCTGTGCAGCCCCAGGACTGGCTCCCCCCGAGCTCCTGACGCACACGGCGCCAGCCCAGCCACCGCGTCAGGGTGACACCAGGCAGGAACAGCAGGAATTCTGTCCTTGGTCAGGTCCCTGTGTGACCCTGGGCTGTGCTGGGGCACTGTGACAGCGCTCAGGGCAGGAACAGCAGGAATTCTGTCCTTGGTCAGGCTCCTGGCTGCTCTGGGCTGTGCTGGGGTACTGTGACAGCGCTCAGGGCAGGAACAGCAGGAATTCTGTCCTTGGTCAGGCTCCTGGCTGCTCTGGGCTGTGCTGGGGCACTGTGACAGCGCTCAGGGCATGCTGTGAGTGAGGAGATGAACTGGCTCTGGGCCAGGCTGTGTGATCTCTGCACAACCTGTGTTTCCCAAGCATTCTTAATTCCATCTCCTCTTCCTGCCTGCAGGTCGAAAATGGGCTGCTTGACACTGATGGGCCCAAGGTTTGAGGTTTGGGTTTGGAATTATTGTCCTGACAATGGGAGAAAAGCCATGGAGCTGAGGAGTGACCATGTGGCATCAGTGGAAGTACTGCTGACAAAGCCCTGAGCTTGGGGCGGTTTCTTGGCTCTCTCCTCACGCCATCATTTCCCCTTCCTGCCCCTTTCCTGCCATTTTCTGAGGGATGATTTAACAGGGTCAGTCAGCTGGCAGCACGTTGAGGCTGCTGCCAAGTGAGGTGTGTGGGGAGCAAGACACCGAGGTGTCACCCTGCAGCCCAGGGACACGGCACAGAACCTCCAGGCCGTGCCTCTGCCACTCACCTGGCGCTGGCTGAGCTCAACTGGCGTCTCAAAAATCGTCCAGATGACCCCCTGGTAGCAGTCAGGGGTGGTGAGGGACCCCAGATAGCGATAGTACCTCCCAAGGTCTTCCTCAGGTGGGAGGAGAGAGCTCAGTGGCAAAGGATCCACCTTTGCTGATTGCCCTGGGAAAACCACGGGGGGAAAATCCCTTGTAATGCTTGTGGCTGCAGGTTTTGCCCACATTTATCCTCACCCCACACAGCTTGTGAAATCCCTTACCTTTGTATGTAATATTCTTTAATTTGCTCAGTAGAGTTTCGTAGTTTTCATTTTGTTTGTCAGCCTGAAAGGGAAATATTTTCATTCCACGTCGTGTATTTCTCTACAAGTGGCTGCTTTTAATCAGTGGTGAATAAAACAGAAAAGGGCCACAAGAAGAAATAACAGCAAGCAGGGTGTAGAAAAGGGGAGAGGAACTCAGTGCTGGCAGAATGCCTGCAGAAGATAGGGAGGTTAAATCTTGGGCTACTGTAATGTTGACATAAACATAAAATAGTAACATAAACAGTCCCTCAGCCAAACTGCTGGCTGAGATTTGAGAGGTGCAGTTGAAAATTTCCCTGCCTACCTTTACAAAGAAGGCCAACACAGCCAAACCATCTGTCGTTTTCTTGGCTTCTGTCACATCTGAAACATCTTCTCTGATGTGGACGATATGCAACTGGAACACAACAGCCAAGGACAATTATTTCCACCCTCAGACCTCCCTAGGGGAACTAGCCAAGAGATTTTGTGAGCAGGATCTCAGAATTCCAGAGTTCTGGAGTGAAAGCCATGCTCCACATGTCCCACCTACCTCCATGGGGTATTTCTCTCCATCTATGCTGTGCTCTGAGCCAGGGGTGTTTTGTTGCTCACCCAGGACTCCCCAGTGAAAATGGAATTCTACTGCCTTGTATTTTCTCTCCAGGCCTCCTCCTCCGATTTTAGGGGATGTGTCTAGTGCCACTTTAACTGGGGGAAAAAAGCATAAATTGTTTTGAAGGAGAAGAGCAGGTCCTACATTAACAGTATGTGAGAGCAGAGATGTTCTTGAGATTCAAATTTATCTTCAAGTTCTCACTTGGCTTTTCAGACTGAGTGTTCCAGAAATTCTGCTCTGCAGAAACTGAACTTCTACAAAATCATGGCTGAGTTTAATTTGAGATTAATTCTAACCATTATGACCTCTGGAGTCAGAGCTTTTTATACCTCTCAGAAGACCCTATATTCGTTCATTTTTTTCCTAAAAAAACACCCTCTATCAAAGTAAATTTGATCCCAGTTTATTTGGGTTTTAACCATCATTTTAATCTCCTGTTTACTGCACTGTAACATTTCTTTGCGGCAGGGTTTAAAGATATTCTGTTTTAATTTAGAGTAGTGCTGCAATTTAAGGCTAAATCATACATATTTGAGATATACTTTAAAATTTTGCTTTTTGTGACCCCCACACGAAGCACAGCACTTCTCTTTGCATAGGAAAATTCCGGGTTGCAGCCCCAGAGGAAAATTCTGGATTGCAGCCCCAGAGATTTCATTTCTGTTCTGAATTCCAAATGAACTTGGAGAGTGCATGAGTCATTTAGTTCCTTTGCTTTTTAATCTGTAAATGGATGAGTCAGATGTCTTTGTGGGCTTTGTTTATTTAGCTTAAGACCTTTGAGACAGCGACCTTTGCTATGTGTCCATCACGGAATATAATGAGGGTCTAATCTCACCTGCCGCCTCTAATTGCAGCTGTAATTTAAGCAATAACCTCCTCATTTAGTACGGGAATTGGTTGCCTTCAGAAGGAAGAGATTTTAAAAGCCCAGATTAAACCCCTAATCCTTATGCATGGCTGGGGAAGATGAGGAGCAGTCCTTATAAATATTAATTTTGATGTAAAAGGGACTGTAATTGGACATTCTGGAATATCACCCTGTAACAGGAAAGTCATTAATCCATATGTTAATGAAAAGTCAAAACATTCCTTTTTCTTGTGTCTGCCACAATTTCTGGCTGTTAAAATCTCCCCAGCTGCCTTCCCACCTTTCCCTTTTAAATCAGGAAATATTTGCCTCTTGCTGCTTTCTGCTTTGAGGATTTGGCAGTTCAAACAACCCATCCAAGATTTTAAAAACACCTACAGGTAACTTAAAAAAAAAAAAAAATTAGATTACAGGCTTATTTTTAAAGTCGAAATAATTGAACATTTTTGGTAACTTAAAAAAAAAAAAAAATTAGATTACAGGCTTATTTTTAAAGTCGAAATAATCGAACATAAATTTTTTTGGAGCAGCATCCTCAGTATTGTGAAGGAAGGTGGAGGAAGAGGAACAGTTCTAAATTACTGTTAATTGATTCAAGGTTTACTGATTCACTAAGTAGCTGATCAACATCAGATAACTTCTGTGTGCTGAGAAAACAGGTCTGAATCTGAGAAGAATATAGCTCATTATTTAAAGAACTAATAACACCCAGAATGACTTTCCCACAGCAGGCTTTCCCCCAGCAGGATCCTTTGTGCAGAGGCAAGAGTTGGAAAGGAGCAGCCCGGGAATGAAGTGGTTTCAGCAGAAAATGATAAAATTCTGCCCAAATTGTTGTCCTGCCCCCAGCTCTGGACTCTGTTTGGGTTGGGGGGTTTTGCTTTAGAGCTTCTGTGACACCTCCTGCACAGAAATTCCTGCTGGGATGTTCATGAACCACATCCACAACCCCAGAACTTCGTCATTCCCACCGACTTCCCAATTTTGACGCCAAAAACCTTCTGGGAGCTTCGCTTCTGAAGCAGAGAGGTGGGATCCCATCTGTGCTCCAGGGACCTGGAAGGACCTGGAAGGACCTGGAAAAACCCAAATCCAGCCCAGGAGCAGGCTGGGCACCACTTGCCTGTGTGGCCGTTGTTCTGCAGGTCCCACTTGGCCGAGCCCTTGACGTCGTAGCCCTCGAAAGTCAGGGGCTGCAGGCTCCCGTCGTACTCCGCATTTCGGGTGACAATGTTGACAGGGGACTGCCTGTCCCCTTCGCACGCCACGTTGATCTCGTGCCATTGGGCAGGACCTGCTCAGGGAGGAAGAAAATGTGGTGATTTTTTACCCTGTAGACAGCAAACCCTCGAGGAAGCCAAACCACCCAGCCAGAACGGGGCATTGGAGACGTCACCCCAACTTCTGGGGTGATTTTCACATTTGTGTATTTGATTTTCACATTTGTGCATTTGCATTTTTACATTAGTGTATTTACATTTTCACATTTGTGCATTTGATTTTTACATTTCTGTATCTGATCTTTACATTTGGGCATTTACATTTTTACATTTGTGCGTTTACATTCTTACATTTATTTGTACATTTCTGCATTACCCTTGGTCGACACAAAACGAGCACCCAGGGCTCCAAAATACCCTGTTTGGCACTGAAATGGTCACAAATAATGTGACCACGAGGCATTAAAGGCTGAGTGCTCTGTATTTTTTTGCATTATTTCTCTCAGCAGCCCCTTTGCAAAGCAGAAAGAATCACCAATGTGATTGGAAAAATAAATTGCTTGGCTGTACCTTTACACTGTGGCAGCTCACACTTCTGGGACCGATAGCACCAGTGGCCCACTAAAAAATAATAAATAAAACAGGTAAATGAACATCTGTACAAATAATGCCCCCAAAAAGCAGCAGGGCAATGGATTGGCAGCTCTGCCCTCTCTAGATCTCCTCCTGATCTCTCATAAACCAATTTATAGCCATTAATATCTCCCCAAAAACCTGTGCTGGCAGGAATCCTTAGGACACCAGAATTCTGAATGGGCTGCAATCCTAGAGAATTTGATTTTCAAACCTTGGCTTCCTCAAATTCTTGAGGCAAAAGTTCCACATTTGAATATATGCAGTGTTAAAGTAAATTTCCTTTTATCAGCTCTGCACTTGCCAGCCTCTCACAGACTTGTAAATTCACTTATGCAAGAGGACTTATCTCAGCCTGTTCCAGGAACTCCTTTGAAGTTTACCTGGGGAAGAATTCTGAGAAATTAAGGATCTCACTTCCTGCAGGACCTGGATGTCCTTTGGTCTAACTCAGCTGTGTTCCCCACAGGGATGGATGCAAAACTCTTCAGCAGAACATCTGAATTTGACTTTTTCATTGTCAAAAGAAATACAAAATTCAAAGGACAAGAGCTGATTTAACTTTATGTGTTTATCTAGTTAGGACAGTAGGATTGTTTTGTTTGTCCTAAGTTGCTTCAGTGGCTCTTTATTTATTCTAAACTTTAAATTGACTTTGACAGGGGTAGTTCTCTTTGGCTATTTAACTTCAGTCAATAACAATTCAAACCCTCTTATAATGATGATTAATACCACACCTTCTGTTTGCTTGGGATTAGTAAATTATAGACTTTTTAATAAATGGCTAATCAATTTTAAGGATAATTATGGAGAAGCCCTATCACTTGACTGGTAATTACCTTAATTGGTAATTTATAACACACCTGCTGGAAGGCTTTTAACACCTTTATCTTGATATCAGTGGCATAACAATGCATGCATCTATTAAGGATTTAGAAGTTATAAATAAAGAATTGTTGTAGAACCTGAGCAGCTGTGACACAGAGGGAGACCTCGAGGCAATTAATATAACCTTAAAAAAAATGACAGTTTCTGTTTTTCTTTCACAAAAACGAAATTTCTGCTCAAAACTACAAACAATGTTGCCTCACTTTGGAGCTTGGCAAGACTGGGAAGAAAAACAAACTTTGCTTTTTTTTGTGTGGTAAGAACTGCAGGGATTTCTATGTTGTTACCCAAAAACTGGGTTTGAAGAGGTTTTATCTTTTTGGCAGATTTTTAACATACACAAGACTTCACTTTCCAGCACTGATTGTTGCTTTTTTTTTTTTTTTTTTTAATTTTCCAGGACAGTGGCACCGAGATCTTCCTCATCCCCACTGGGAAACTGCAGAAGTTCCAAGCACAGGATATCACCGAGTGCCTTAATCGATATTTTAATGAACAAATGAAAATTAATCATTTTAATTCAGGTGTGTTTTCACACGGATCAAAGACTCCAGGTGTGGTTCTGGCAGCTGCTCTGGGGTCGGTGTGAACTTTTACCAATCCCAGCAGCCTGGGATTGGGAGTTTCTTGGCAATTTACACACGAAGGAGCCTTCAGGTGTGAAAAAAAAAAAAAAAAAAACAGCAGGAATAGCCTGGAAGGATTTGCTGCCAAATCTTTGGGATGGAAAGCAGAGGGGGAAGGTGAGAGCTCCAGGCTGGGCAGCTCCAGGAGGTTTCACAGTGGAGAGGGAGCACGGCCTGGACATCAAAGCACTTCTGCAATGTAAATCCCATTTTCCAGGTGTGAGCCACAGCTGGGAGCCAGAACAGCAGGCTCAAGAGATTTTAAACCTCCACCGTGGAAGCACCAAATTCAAACAGAGCCACGGGGGGAAGGGGAATTATCCCCAAATTGTGGTGGTCCTGAGCCAGGGGGATGGAAATGGGTTATGTCCCACTCTTCTCAAATACAGAAATCACTGAATTTTTACCCCCTGAACACATGTCTGGGAAGTTGTGTCAAATAAACTCGTGGTTTATTCACCTCTCAATAAACTGACACTTGAGCACAGCACAGATCTTCCGGCCTGGGTGTAAAAATGATGGGGAGAAAAAGTTGAATAAAAATAAATTTAATTTTGATAAAATTTAATTTTGAAAATCCAGCCCTCAGTGGCTACAGCTGCCTCACATCCAGCACTCAGGAGCGTTTAATAATTATTATCTGATTTTTGCATCTTTCCACCAAATTCCCAATGTCTCTGAACAAGGTAAGGATTGTGTTTTCTACCAAGTCACACACTTGTTGTTGGATAATATCAGTGAAGTAGAAGAGCACATAAATCCAGCATTTCATAAGAGAAATGTCCTTGAAGCTGTTAAACCTTAAAGACCGAGCTAATTAAACATTACAGAATACCTGAGCAAACAGTGGATTCACGTTTAGTGTGAGTTAGGGCTGGTTTTTTTGGTTTGTTTTTGGTTTTTTTTTGATTGGCAGCAATGGAACATTGGGGAACAGGAGCCTTTGTGTGGGTGCTGCTCAGGCCCTGAGGAGGAAAATTTGCATTTGGATTTGATGGGAGTGGGATGGAGCCTCCCTCCCTGCAGGAACCTTGATTCACAATGGCTCTTTCTTCCCCTGAGCTTTGGGGAAGGTCCCTGTCACATCTCTCCGTGGTTTTAGGCAGGATTATGCCCTCAGGCTCCTTGTCCAGGCCACTTTTAATTGTCCAGAGGCTCCTGCCACTTCCCTTGGAAGACTTTTCCCCAGTGCACTAGGCCACGCTGCCAGGAAATGTTTCCTATTGAATAGCTCACATTTTCCACTTCGTTATCTGCAGCTCATCACTCCTAGAAATATCACTGAACCACCCTAAACAATTCTTTTCCCTCCCTGCTGTTTACAGCCTCCAAAGAGTTCCCTCTTCATCTGCAATTCCTGTCCTGGCTTCATTCATCTTTTGTCCCACTGTCCCCTCTTCAAAATCTCCCTCTGAACCCCTTTTTTTTAATGGGGTCTGGGACCCCTCAGGTCCCACCCTGCTCTGCTCTTCCCATCAAACCTCAATTCCCACTCTCTCTTCCCTGTAGCTCATTTTATTGCTGGAAAAACACAGCAGAAAGTGAGGTTTTCAGTGTTTTAGGGAGGGATTTTTGGTTTGTTTTTATGGTTGAGGTGTTGAAATCATTGGAATCATATATAAAAATATATAGATAAAGATATAGATCTAGATATGCACACCTGGACTCACTGTATTATCAATTATATCTTTCTCTTATTTTTTATTATGGATTTATCCTTGATTTCAGTGGTTCTGCACCGTCCCACAGGTTGTGAGGTTTTCAGTGTTTTAGGGAGGGATTTTTGGTTTGTTTTTATGGTTGAGGTGCTGAAATCATTGCTGTGATACACAGATATAAAAATATATAGATATAGATAAAGATACAGATATGCACACCTGGACTCACTGTATTATCAATTATATCTTTCTCTTATTTTTTATTATGGATTTATCCTTGATTTCAGTGGTTCTGCACCGTCCCACAGGTTGTGAGGTTTTCAGTGTTTTAGGGAGGGATTTTTGGTTTGTTTTTATGGTTGAGGTGCTGAAATCATTGCTGTGATACACAGATATAAAAATATATAGATATAGATAAAGATACAGATATGCACACCTGGACTCACTGTATTATCAATTATATCTTTCTCTTATTTTTTATTATGGATTTATCCTTGATTTCAGTGGTTCTGTGCCATCCCACAGGTGTCACCTTGACTTTATTTGGTTTAACTTAGGGTAGGGCTGGACAGGGCTGGCTCTTCCTCCACAGAGTTCAGCACAGTTAAATTTAGGGAGTCTCTCTTGGCACGGGAGCAGTCCCACTTATCTCTGCCTCTTCCTCCTGGAATTTACAACTGGCTCCTGCCCAAGCTGCTTCTTGGCACGGGGGTGGCCGAAGAAAACAATAAAAATTACGTATTGTTTTCATTTTATTGCAAACATTTTCAATTGTTTTAGCTATCAAGCCTCGTTTGGAAGCTGGAGACAAAAAAATAAATTAAATATTGCTGCAGTTGAGACCTCCCTCTCCTGCCCAGGGAGGTGGGAGGTGCTGCTGGCCGGGGCCCAGGCTGGAGCAGCCCTGCCAAGGTGCTATTGTGAGATCTAGGAAAAGACCCTTTGGACCACGCTCAGATTTGTCTGAATTCCATAAAAATTCCCAAATCTGCTCTGTCCCACTGTGCACTGCTTGCTGCCCTACTCGGAGCTGCTTGGTGTGGCTGAAAATACCATTTAACCTGTGAGCCACTAAAACAGCCTCAACTCCTGCTTCTGATGGAGTGGCTGTGAATTCAGCTTCTATTTTGCCCTTTTTATTACTATTATTGCATTTTTATTATTATTTTTGCGGGGTTTATTATTATTTTTGTGGTTTTTATGATTATTTTTGCTGGTTTTATTAACAATATTGAGCCTCTGGGAGTGTCAATGACCTTTTTGCCCGGGACAACAGGAATGTCCTGTGTTGATTTTTGATTCAAATCCCTTCTATCTTTCACCTGAATCCTCTCTTTGTCCCTTTAGCCTCCTGTCCCCCTTCCAGCCATCCTGCCTGGCCATTCCCTGTTCTCCTGGTGGTCCCAGTGCCCATCCCAGAGCCAGGGATGCCCCCAGAGCTCTCCCTGCTCTGGGTTCTCAAATCCATCCCCAAAATCTGCTCTCACCTCTGCATCCTTTTCCAGCAAAATGGCAAAAGCTGGGTTTGCATGGGATTTATTTTTAGGTTTGGCTTGTGTTGGGCTCGTCCTATTTTTAGCTGGCTTTGTGAAACTTTCTATTTTTAGTGCAAAAGACAAAACAAAAGCAATTGTTATCTAAGCCTGTCTTTCTAATTAATGGGATTGCTGAGCACAAAGTGAGCATATAGGCATGAGAATATTTCTGCCTCCTGAATTATTACACATCCTCAGGAAGCCCCAGTCACCCCTTTGACAGACCAAACCAGGTCCAAAAGTTCACCTCGAGGTTTGAGTGTCTCTGCAAGCGTTCCTGGCCATTCACTGCTCTTCACTTTTAACCTTAATTTGATTTTCCCTGGGGACACACACATCTTCATGCAGGCGTGTTGCAGGAGGTGGGGAATTAACCCTGCAAACCAGCTTTGTTGTGGTGGTGAAGCCTTGCAAGGCTGCACATCTGATGTTTCTCACTTGCACACAAAAATCACAAGCTGGATGAGGCCTCTGGAACAGACACAAACTGCAGGGAAAATCCAAAGGGGCTCAGGGATCCTGGATATGCCCTATTAACAATTTAACATCTGCAAACGACTTCCTCTGTGTCAGAGAGCAGGGGAAGGTTTTCAGCTGTGACCTGTGATCCTCTGCTGCAGATAATGTGCCCTCAGAAATGTCCTGTATCAAAGGCAGGAGCTGTAACAAAAAATGAGTATCCAGGACTAAGGTGATTTCCTCCTGTGAGAGGTTTTGCTTTGCTTTCTGTAATAAAAATGCAGTTCAGATTTATTTATTTTAAAGTATTTTTAAAATTTAATTCAGACAAATCACTCGGTAGATTTGCTGGCCTTTTGCAGCCTTTTGTGCTGAGCTTTTGGTGGCTGATCCTGTGGCTAAAAATATGACTAAAAATCTAATCACAGGCCATTGGATGGATGCTGGAACACAACAAAGCATCTCCTGCAATGCCACAAGCAGGGAAAAGAGCCTGCACAGAGACAGGCCCTGGACTTGGCAGCTTTTCTAGGAGACCTCAAGGTTTCTGCTTTTTTTTTTTTTCAAAGTGCCAAAGGCTTTTCTGCTTCCAACATCCCAGTGGAAGAGCCAGGAGGATCCGTGGGGAAATCATGGATAAAACTGAGCAGGATCATCCTCATCCCTGGGGAAGGGGCAGCTTGGATTCCGACCTGATGGAGACTCCAGAGGTGACCTAAACCCCTCACATGGGTAATTCCATAATTCCTATGGCTCCCTGCCTTTTCTCTCTGTTCCAGATCTTGCATTGCATTTATTATCCTTGCTTTAATCAGCTGAAAATGCAACTTTTCACCCCAGAGTGTGTCCAAGTGCGCCAGCATCCCAACTTTGCCAGCTCTAAAATGGCTTTGGAGCCCAACCATAAATGTGTGCAGTTCAATTAGAACTGGAAAGGGAAGAAGTCACAGCATCTTTTCATTTTATTTTATTTTTTTACAGCTGCTGATGGAGCTCTCAGGGGTGTTTTGTACCTGAAAGGCCCTGAGGAAACCCCAGAGTGAGAATTGACGCCAATGTCCGCATGGTTATGTAAATTTAATGTTTGTGACGGGTAAAAACATGTGGGCAGAAATATAGAAAATTAGAGGGATCTAATCTCATCTAAATTAGAGGAATGTCCTATCAGGCATCAATCTTTTGGAGCAGCAGAGCATGGACTGTGGGAGATTTGTCTCCTCATGGCTGAGTCCTGCTCTGTGATAAAGCAAAAGGTTAAAACGTGCTGGGGTTCATTCCATTCCCGCTGAAGAAAATTAATTTTCAGTGACTTTGCTGTAACCCCACCCCAGAGCTGCTGGAGGGAGGGATGGAGGAATGGAAGGATGGATGGATGGATGGATGGAGGGATGATGGATGGATGGATGGATGGATGGATGGATGGATGGATATCCCTCACTCTCACGAGGTTTTGAGCATTCCTGCTGGAAATTGCAGACACTTTGTCTCTCTTTTCCCCCAAAACAGCACCAGAGGGTCCCTGAGCTCTCAAAGTAACCAGACAAGAAACCTGAGGGGGATCAGAGCAGCTGCAAATGGAACACACTGAGACCTGGATGAGGATGAGGGGCTGATGGTTTCATCCCTGAGCAGGTGCCTGCACCAGCGTGCCTCAGTTTCCCTCTCCTACAACAGGGATAACGCCCCTCCGTTCCTTAGAAAGCCCTCTAAGGACTGTTAACAGTGATTTTAAGCCCCAGGTGCTCTGCTGTTCAGACAAGGCTGGCAGCAATTCCAGATTAGCAATCAGTCATTTCACTGTTTCAGTGTGGTGAGTTATCAGCTGCCCAGGTGGAGCTGGGCTCAACGAGCTGATCAGACCCAGGCTGGTTCTGACAAGTGGCAAGACAGGAAGGAAAGGTTTATTCTTTAAAAAAAAAATGTAGAGAACAAGAAGGAATACAAGAAGGAATTTCAGCTGATTGTCAAAAGTGGAGTTTCTGGAAATGTGTAGCCTTTAACTGAATAGATTGTATCCTGTGGAGCTGCTGCCTGAGGAAAGTTTGGAGAAGAAGGTGCAGAGAGCAAGTTTCTTGTGTATTAATGACTGTGTAATTTGGTCCACGCTCAAGGAAAAAGGTGCAAATAACCAGGGGGGGGTGCAAAAACTGCCAAATTATCATCTAAGCATTCCCCGTGTTACTTCCTTCTGATAGAGAGGTAAACCCTAATTATTAACACCAATCTAATCAAGTTACAAGGGTCTTCTAGATAGTCTTTAGGTTTGCCCAATAAAGCCCCAAATGGGGCAGTAAATTTGGCAAAGTGTTGATAGCCAGGGATCAATCAGAAGCGAACACGAGGGGCAGAGTTTGGAAAAGCAAAAGCTTTTTTCAGTGTTTTTGTTCACCTGGCCCAGGTGTGGCAGCCCCTGCAGGGAGAGCAGCCCTGCAGCACAGGGAAGGGCTTGGAATTCCAGCTAAGAATCTGGGAAAGCCAAGCTGCTGAGGGACAGGGAATTCATTAGGAGCAGAGAAATAAACGCAGGGAAACCCTTCAGGACTTTTTGAGCAGCTCTGAACCTTGATCTGCTTTAACACCATCTCCCTTCAGCAGATCTCAGGGCAGCACTTCCCCCTGATAAAGCTGGGTCCCTTTTCTCCTCGCTGCACTCTGCTCTATTTTAGTGCAAACAATGGACCCTTCGTCACTTTGAAGAGCTGCAGTGTTTAATTTCGAGCCTCTGTGCTGGTATTTGCATAGGAAAAGGGATTTATTCAGTGCTGCTGATTGAACAGGAGCAGGGGGAAAAATACCTCCTGCATTTTTCAATACCAATTATAGATCACTATTTAATTGAGCCAGCCTAAGTGCACAGTGTACTTATAGTGTCCACGGAGCAAAAATAGATGGGGCTGCTGGGCTGATGCAGCAAAGACATATTGTTCTTTCTCCCTCAGCAGAATTTCATCTTGGATCATACACAGCAAAGCGAAGGGAGTAGAAATTTCAAACAAGAGATTTCTTTCAAGTTTAAAGGGATTTTAAAGATAAAGAAATTAAGTTTTGGTATTTCAAATGCACGTACATAATAAAATACAGAGATCAAGTCAAAGCTCATTGATTTTTCTTGGAGGAGGAAGGCAGATAGAATCTCTAAAGGCGAAAAGAAACCCCCAAAGCACTCATTCATTCATGAGAAAAGCCTGTCCTTGATATTTTAACACAAAAAAATAAAAGGCAGAGAAATAAATAAATCAATCATCCTTCATTTACCAGAGAGAAGAATCAGAGAGCCTGCACTGCATGTCCTGATAGTCAGAAACAAATCAGAAATAAGAGTAACCTTAAGGTGGGGTTAGAAAGAGCAGGGAAGGACTTACCTACTGCCTCTGTCTTGAGAATGTGCAGGCAGAACACAGCAAGGAACAGCAATTCCATTCTCCAGTTTAAATAGGCTCAGTGTTGAAACCAGAATTGATTAGACTCCTCAGGACGTGATCACATTTCTGCTCTCAGTTTTATACTGGAGTAAGTAGTCCAGGACAGACCTGAAAGCCATAGCAGGAAGGTGAACTCCTCCCCTTTGTAATTTCTCCAGATTTGCCCTGCTCCTGATTTGCCTGAATTTATTCATTCTCCAAAGTGGATGGCAAAAGGAGTGAGGCTTTCTGGCACTGAGCAAGGAGCCTTCAGTGAATATCTGAGGTTTTGTAACCTGCACAGGTTCAGCAGCAAGAGTAAAATGCCACATTTTTATTTACTGGGAGTTTTTCTCCTGGCAGCCTCATGACATTCAATTAATACGTGTGTTGTTAATGTTTCCTTTTCAAAAACAACCCCAGGGAGACAAATAAAACCCCAACTCCTCCTCACTTCTACCCCCCAGCTCTCCAAACAGGATTGGAGTTGATTTGTGGGACTGGAAAATGGGAATTCCATGTGCAGCAACAGGAAATGTTAATTAGGTGACATACAACACCTTACGTATGTAATTAAACAACAATACATTTTTTTAATAATCCTTTTTCTCAGCGTTCTGCTTCTGCTACTGTAGAATTATAAATTCACAGATTTTTAATTTTGGTCCCCTTTGTTTTCCCATCTAAATTATTCTTTGAATTAAACATGATTCAGGGGCAACTCAGACTTTACATTCAACAGAGAAAAGCGACACAGCTTTATTCCAGACACAGCATCATCTTTGGGATTTTTGGGGGTGGATTTTCATCCAGCTGAGGAACACAAATGAAGCAAAATCCTTCCCCCAAATGTCCGTGGGGGTACAGGGCCAGAGCTGGGCTGGGAGGAAGAGCAGGATGGGCAGAGTGAAGTGATGTTATCCCAGCCAAGCTGAGCTTGCAGAGTCATCCAGCAGAGCTGAATTCCACAAAAAGGAGCTGAGAAACCTCTCCGTGCCCTGCTGCTCTCGCAGTGGGGTGGCAGGGGCTCAGGAGCTGCAGGCACGCCCAGAGCAGCTCCTTTATTGATAAAAAACGGGCTGTAAAGAACATTCCCACCGCGCAGATCTGCCGGGGAGGATTTCCCCACCCCGCACATGGTGATGAGGTAAATAATTCCTGCAGGGGAGAACAATGAGGGGTTGGTGGCTTTGTCCCTCCAGGTCCCTGGTGGATGCTGAGCACGCAGAGCAGCTCTGCAGCTCCAAGGGCATCCAAGAGACAATTGCCCCCTGGGCTCTGCTCCTTCCCTGGGCTGCTCCTCACCGGGGAGCTGAAGCAACATCTCTGTGTGGTTTTCCTGCTCTATTTCCTTGAAGTCCTCTGTTCAGGACTGAAAAGCTGAGGGTTAGAAATATTGGTCTTGAAAATCAGGATTCTTGATTTATTTATCTATCCATTTATTTATTTATTTATTCATTCATTTTTGTTTTGTTCTTTTGGGGTTTTTTTTCCCTCTTCTTTTTGTTTCTAAACCTTCCAGCCTGTCATTATCAAAGTGGTAATAAACTGCACTGCAGTCACATCAATTAAGCCTTCATTTGAGCTCAAAAGTGAAGGCATGCTCAGGCAAAGGCATTCCCTTTCCTTCTAAAGCCTGTCATCTAAATAAGCAGGGCTGGCATAATTTGATCTCCTTATTTCTATATTTTTTTCCTAAGGAAACTCCCCTGACAGGTGCTTGGATATCAGTTCTTGATGGCATCGTTGCACCTCAGCACAGTTCTGATTCCTTTTCAAAACCAAAACTGAGATGCCACGATGCCATCAAGAACTGGGTGCATTTTACACAAAGATTTTTGGATACTGAACCTGAAGATGTGAGAACATCTCGGTCAGAGGAGGTGACACAAAGTTAAGCAGCTCTCTGAATTCCAGGCTGGATTTTCCTGGCAGCTACAGCGTAGGGAAGGACAACTGGGAATATCAAATCCAGTAAAATCTGCACTTATTTTGTGGCCTGGAGAGCCGCAGCAGCAAGGGCTGAGAGGGGGAGACTGGCTGGAGTCCAAACCCTGGTCAGAGGGGAGCTGACCCAGCAGGGATTGCCCTCCAGGGGACAGGGAAGCACTTCTGAGGGACTGGAAACCCAGATGGGTTTCAGGATTAGCGAGTGGGTGATTGGGAATCCCACCCTGCAGGGTGAGAAAACACGGAGTGCTCTTCATTTAGCTGCGTGCTGTCATTTTATTCCTGAGAGTTCCCACACCCCTGAAGAGGAAATCTGGAATTTCAGAGCTCTGGGTGAAGCAGAAACATTACAGCTTCATCTCCCATGTGCAGAGTGGCCTGGCTCTGACTCTCCCAGGAATGCTGTCCCGGGAATGCTGTCCCAGCACAAGGAGGAGCACTGGGAGCAGGGATGGGATCTGCTCTGCCTCCCTCACACCCAGCTGATCCTGGAGAGGCTCTGCTTGCCACACACCTGGCTCCAGGTGTTTGTCTCCCATCACCCCAAACCTGAGGCAAAAATTCCTCCAAGAGAGAGGCTGGAGCAGGGAGGAGCAGAACTCTGTGTTTTCAAAACAGCTCAAAAAAATCTTGGACGGAGATCACACACCCCATTTGTGTCTCCCTCTCCAGAAAGGAAGGCTTTAATCTGCATTAATTGAAACATAAATTGGATAAATAGCCTCCTTATTTGCATCACTGCCTTTCCTGACTGTTTCTTCCTTGCAGGCCTCGTGATGGCCGTGCAGAGCCGGGGCAGAGGGACACTGTGATCCCACAGCTCTGCTGAGGCTCGTGCCACTGAAACTCGGATCCATGGAACCATCCTGCCGAGCTGCTCAGGCCTCTTGGCCATTTTTGGCCCAGGTTTGGTGTCTGCAGCGTGGTGACAGTGCAGAGCTGGGTGCAGGGACAACGGGGAGAAAGCAGAACCATCCCAATTCCCAGGATGTGGGTCAGGAATGGGGAATGTGACAGGGCAGAAAGCAGGGCACTGACACCCCTCATCCTTTTTGGATTGGCCTGGGTGCACATGACCTGTGGCTCGTGCTGCATCTCCTCTCCTCCCTGAGCTCTGGCATTCCTATTTCATCACAAGGATGCAGTTTTTCTCTGGAATTCCAGGCACAATTCCAATTCCAGCACAGAGGACACTGCCTTACCAGGGAGAGGGTGGGAGCTGTCCAAGGGTTCCTGGGCAGGGCTGGGCTCAGCTCCTGGATGAATTCCCTGTTTTGGGATCAATTTTGGTGAGTCCCAGCTGGGGTCTCTCCTTCTGAGCCCTTGTGGGTCCCACTGGAGGCTGAGAGCTGCAGCTGGGTGAACTTGGATTTTCCACACTTGAACCATCACTAAAAATTCAGCCTGAAGCCTCTGGTGCCTCTTTCTCTTCAGTGTGGTCAGTGGTTATTGTCTTCCCCACAGGCACAATCAAGAGATAATTCCACACAATGAGGCTATTTCTTACACATACATCAAAATAAATTGGGCATTCAGATAAAGACGTGTCAATAAAATCACAGAACCAAAAGAAAAGCAATCACAGAACTAAAAAAAAAAAGTGTTGCAGGAGGTGAAGTCTGGGTAAATAGAAATCAAAGGCTGCCCACAGCAAGGTACAGTCAGTGTTTGAGGTGTCAGCCCGAGATCCTGGAGATTAGATAGAGTTGCTTGGAATCCTGTGTCACCTTAAACAAACAATGGGATTGTTCTTTCCCCATTTATAGGATGCAGATAACAATTCCTCGCAAGGGTGTAGTAAGGTAAGCACAGGGAATGCTGCACAGTTCCTGGAATATGGGAGTGGGAAAACGCCCTTGGATTGAGGTTGTTCCATGAAGAGGTTGGGTTTTGAATTTAAAGTATTTTTCATCTGGTTTTGGGAGCCCCAGCTGCATCACAGAGGGTTGGAATATCCAAATCTGGGGGTTTCTGTGTGTTAAAGCCACTAAAAAAGCAGCTTCCACACTATTGTCTCCCTTAATCCAGCAACATGATGGTAATTTGTATGCAATTCTATTAGGGAAATCAGATTACAAATCTTTTGTGGAGAGCTATTTATACCACTTGATATTACTTTAATTACATTCAGATCTCACAACGTTTAGCTCGAGCACCAAATTTTCAAATTAGAGCAACTTCAAGCAGCATTTTCAGGAATATCTAGAGCCCCTTGGAGCCCAAATTCACAGCTAAGTTATTTTTATCCACCAGGGTATTTTCAGAACCGTTTTGCTCCGTGGATGTTGTGTCCATCACAGGTGTCCTGTGCCCACCTGGGCCGTGCTGCCACTGCTGCTGGGAGGGAAAGGATTTGCTGGGCTGGCTCAGGGGTGAAGGAAATAGTGGAGCCCTTGTTCAGCAGCAACCTCACACCTGAGCTGTGGCTGCCAGGGCTGCCCCCGCTGGGATTACAAAGGGAGTTTTATCTGGGACACTGGGAGAGGAATATTTTGTAGGGTGTTAATACACCCCCAGGCTTGACTGGTCAATTCTCAGCCCTTATTTCTATGTTGTCACTCCCTTGTGACCTTCTGAAATGATTGTTGCTTACTTAGACTTGTATAAAATATAATAATCACGCTTTAAAAGTGTATTAATTAATTATAAAGTATTCCTGGTACTCAAAAATTGTGGGTGCTGACAGCACATTAAACTGAATATACTTTCATACACTTCAATAGGAAAAAAAAAAAAAAAAAAAGCTGTAGAAATCCCGTTTTTAAACTCAAAATTATAGCCTAAATTTCTTACATTTTAAATTTGGCAGAGCTATCAGAGTTCACAGATTCCCACCTCTGGGGCTGGAATTGCTGCTGTAATGATCAGTGCTGAATGTGGGAGCCCAAAAATTCAGCTGAGCTGCTTGGCAAGGCTGTGGTAGAAAACTGTGACCAAAGAAGGTGAATCTTTCATCAAGGTAACAATAAAATACCAATTGAATCAGAGTAAATAACGTGGATAAATGGATAATTTATGTGGATAATTGTCCTGCTCACCTGGACTGCTCAGCTGGTTAAAATCTCCCTGCTGCCTCTGTAGCCTGTATCTTATTCCAGCAGTGCCCTCTGCTGAGAGCATGGAATGTGTGTCCCCAGAGCTTTTTTCCTCCCTTCAGCTCTCAGGTATTTTCAATCTAAGTTCTCAAAAACCATTTGCATTTAAAAAGATGGAGAAAGAAAAGCTTCACTGGTGTTGGTACTGATTTATTAATGAGCAAGCCACATGAAATAAACAAAATATCCTGTAAGAAAGGCATGGTAGTGGGGCTGGCTGGGTTTTAGCTGTGTTATCATGGAAGAATTAAGTAGGAAAAGGCATTTTCTGGGCTATTGGGTCCAGGCTGGAGACACAGCCCTGATGTTTATTTCAGCTCCCACAGCCCTCCAAACCCACAAAACTCCGCTCCCCCTTTCCTGCCTCTCTAGTCCTTTATGATCTACTTAATTTGTGAGTTAAATTGATTCACTTCACTCCATTTTGAGAACATCCCTGAAGAGTTTTAAGCTGCAGGCGTCACCACCCATCTGCCCAAGCCCTGGGCAGGTTTTGCTCTTGTCAAAGGTTGCTTCCAGCAGCTCATCCGTGTGGGAAATGTGTTCTGTAGTTTGGGCTATCCTAGCAACTCCCAGGGATCAGCACAGCCCCCAGCTGGCAACCCAAATATTTAAAAACACGCCTGGTTAAAGTTTAACCCCCGTGACGATGATGATGTGGCAGCAGGAGCTGCGTGTCAGGAGAGGATCCGCGCCCGGGGATCGAGGTGGGAGCTCCTGAGGAGAATGGGATGAGCAGAGCCGGCCCAAAGGAGCAGCTCCCACCATGAATGGGTTCCCAAACTGCTCTGCCAACCACACCAAGATCTGGAGTCACTACTTGGTGCTGGCCCTGGGTATCCCCCAGCTGACCATCAACGTCGTCTCCATCATCTTCAACTGCACCGTCATCTTCACCCGCCTGGCCACCAGGGACCTGCACAAGCCCATCTCCATCCTCTTCTGCAACCTGGCTATATCTGACCTCTTCACCAGCTTCTCTGGCTTCTGGATTTCCATGCTGTTCATCACCAACCCCGACATCACCATCTTTGGCTCCCAGGAAATGCTGGCTCCCTACTCCCTGTACACCACGTCCATCCTGTCCACCATCTACAACCTCGTGAGCATCGGCATCGAGCGCTACCTGGCTGTGGCCGAGAGCATGAGGACGAGGTTCAGGGTGGCCAGGAACCACTCCATCGCCGTGGTCTTCATCAACTGGGTCCTGGCTTTCTTCCTGGGCTGCCTGCCCCTGATGGGCTGGAACTGCCTGCACGGGGAGAGCAACGTCTCGGTGCTCTACAGCCCCTTCTGCGTCAACTACCTCGTCTTCATCGCCATGCCCAACGTGGCCGTGGCCTTCCTCGTGCCCCTCTTCACCTACCTGAGGATCATCATCATCCTGAGGAAGAGGAAGCTGAGGATGCAGGCGTGTGGCCAAGCCACGGACACCTACAAGTCGGCAGAGACGCAAGTGGCCAGGACCAGCATCTCCATCTGGCTGCTGGCCCTGGTGTCCTACGCGCCGTTCCTGGCCGGCGTCATCTTCGACGCGGCCAACCAGCGCTGCCACAGCGAGCTGTACCCCGGGGTGTACATCTTCAGGAACTGCACGGCCATGCTGATCACCATCACCTGCCTGGGCAACCCCGTGCTCTACACGCTGAAGCTCAGGGCGCTGGGGGCCCGGCTGAAGGCGCTGCGCGGCCTCTGGGCCTCCCGCGTGCGGGCCTGCGCCATCGGCCACGTCTGAGCGGGCCCGCCCGCCGTGCCGGGGTGACCTTGTGGTGCTTGTGTCCCCAGTTGTGTGCTCCGTTCACGCTGGGTGTTCTGTTCTGGGCCTTCAAGGCCGGCTCTGGCAGCGAAGGTGGGGAGAAGGAGAAGCACGGAGTTTGTTATCAGGGACTCCTCTGAAAGCAGCACCGCACGTTCTGCGCTGGGCTGGGCCGTGAGGGCACCGACGGAGCAGAGCAGAGCGCTCCTTTGCTTTTGAGTTAGTTTAGCTAGCTGAGGCAGAGTTTTCCCTGGACTGTTTTTTTTTTCCTTTCCCTTTTCTGGGAACTGTTGGAAGCTGCTCTGGACTGGGAGCTGGGGAGCACCGAGAGCTTGCACCTTGTGGCCACAGGGCCTGCTCTGGGCAGCAGCCATCCCCAGTGCTGAGGGACTGATAACAGAGACCCCCACACGAGAGACTTTCTGAATTTGTATGTCTAAAGAGCGGCCACTGAGTTTTGTCATCTGGTATTGTTCATTTTGTGTGTGCTGGGAGGTGCTTGGCCTGTTAAATAAACAGGGTTTTTCCACTTCTCTCTGAGGAAACCCTCCCCGAGCCGGCTGTGGGGAGGGACCGTGTGGGTTTGCTTTCTGGGGGGGCCCTTTTGGAGGCTTTCCCCTGAATTTCCCCTGAATTTCCCCCAAAGCAGGACACTGAGGGCCCAAACCCCACAGCAGGCTGCCAAAACCCCGTGGGGATGAGGCCCTGCAGGGCCTGGTGGCATCTCAGAGCTCCTTCCCAGCCTCGGCAGCGCCGTGGGTCCCTCATGGGGAACAAATGGGGCATGGAGCCCTCAGCAGTGTCCTGGGTCACTCACGGGGAAAAAATGGGACATGGAGCCCCCAGAAGTGTCCTGGGTCCCTCATGAGGAACAAATGGGACATGGAGTCCCCAGCAGTGTCCCCAGGTCCTTCATGAGGAACAAATGGGACATGGAGCCCCCAGAAGTGTCCTGGGTCCCTCATGGGGAACAAATCGGGGATGGACCCTCCCAGCAGTGTCCCCAGGTGGGACATGGAGCCCCCAGCAGTGTCCTGGGTCCTTAGTGAGGAACAAATCGGGGATAGAACCCCCCAGCAGTGTCCTGGGTCCCTCATGGGGAACAAATGGGGCATGGAGCCCCCAGCAGTGTCCCCAGGTGGGGCATGGAGCCCCCAGCAGTGTCCCCAGGTCCTTCATGAGGAACAAATGGGGCATGGACCCTCCCAGCAGTGTCCCCAGGTCCCTGCTGGGGAGCAGAAGCTCCATTCCAGGTGGGGGAAGGACTCTCCTAGCAATGTCCCTGCTTCTTGGAATTCCAGGCTCTCTCTTGCTCCAAGGTCAGGGCAAATAAAACTCAGGAGGCTTCTTTACAAGCCTGGACTGGATAGATTTTGTGGCACCAGCTCATGCTTCTGTGGTTTTTCATCAGCGCACAGCAATAAAATTCCATGGAAATCCAGAGGGTGATGAAGTTCTCACACTCATCACACACAATCCCACCCACCTGGAGCTTTCAGGGACTTCTTTCCAGTTCCTTTGCTTTCTTTCTATCTATCTATATTTCTCTCTATATATATTTCTCTATTTTATTTATTTTTTATATATTTTTTCTATTTCTATATTTTATATATGCCCGTATCTATACCTCTACTCCTATCTCGATATACACACCTCTCACTCCACTCCTCCTTCTTCCCCCGCACACAGCGCTCTCTCTGTATATATCTACGTCCATATATCTCTCTACATTTATTTATTTATAGAAATATCTCTGAAAATCTCCACAAAACACCCTGGCTACGCCTGCGCTCGGCGGTGGATTAAACACGCCTGGCTGGCGGCGCTCGATTGGCAGCCCTGGCCGGTAGAGCGGAAGCGGAAGCGGCGGCCATGCGGGCACCGGGACCGTGCGCGGAGTGCGCGGCGGGGGCCGCGGCCCGGTACCGCTGTCCGCGCTGTGGAACCGCTTAGTGAGCGAGGGAAGGGCTGGGGGGAGCGGGCCGGCACCGCTTAGTGAGGGGGTACCGGGCTCGTTTCTCACGCCGTTCTCCCCGCAGCTGCTCCGTGCCGTGCTGCCGGACCCACCGCGGTGAGTGCGGGCCGGGAGGGACCGGGGCGGACCGGGGCTGACCGGGGCTAACGCGGCTCTGCCCGCAGAGCGCTGCGCGCCCGGTGCCCCGCGGGAGAAGGAGAAGGAGGCGGCCGGGCAGGGATCACCCCCGGCCCCCGCAGCCAGCCCCGGGGCCCCGGAGGACATCCTGAGCGAGGAGGAGGAGCAGGACCGCGTCCCGCCGCAGAAACTGCAGCTCCTGGGTAATAAATCCACGAATCCTGCACGGAGGTGGGGAATGGATGGGGTGGGATCGGGTCTGGGGAATGTGAAATGGATGGGATGGGATTGGGTCTGGGAAATAAGAAATGAATGCTGGAGGTGTTCTGTCGGAAAGTTATGCCGTGTTAATCTCCTTTAAGTTATGCTGTGTTAATCTCCTCTGAGCAGTGTGGTAAATACAGTTTTTAGGCTATAGCACAATATTAAAATAGAAACCACGCAATGTAAAATACTTTTTGTAACCGGCCTAAAGAATGGCAAAGATAATCAAGAAGTTCTTTGAGTTGTCCTCTCTGGATGGAGCAAAAACACCGAGATGGCAAAAGAAGAATTCTTGCTTCCTTATCAGGAAGGCCCAGACTTTGAGGAACCCAGAAAATTGATTTACAAGATGGGGGGGGGAAGCTGAAATTGAGCAGAAACACCCTGGTGTGAAAGGAATGTTTGAGATCTGTGAATATGCAACAAGCTATTGCTTTAAGGGTTAATCCTTTGTTAGCACGGGCTGCTGCGGGGCAGGGTGGGACATCTGTAATTCTTTGGTTTTTATTGTCTTTTATTGTGCTAACTTTGATTGTCCAGATTCTTGTTGTCCAGATTCTTGTTGTCCAAATTCTTACTGTCCTAATTTTTATTCTCCTAATTTTCATTACTCTTCCCATTACTCTTAAACCTCTGAAGTGTTAACCCAGGTTTCCCAGCTCGCTGCTCTTTCCCCGAGAGCTCCGGCAGTTCCCGTGTCCCTGGGCGGCTTTGCTGGCCCAGGCACGGCTGTAACTTTGTTTTTTTCTCCCTCCCTGCTCCAGGGGAATCGGCGGAGCTGCGGGATCTGCTGCGGAACCCGCACCTGCGGCAGCTGCTGCTGGCCCTGGAGCAGGCTCGGGACAAAAGCTCCCTCCTGCGGCGGCTGATGCAGGAGCCGCTGTTCGTGGAGTTTGCCGACTGCTGCCTGGGCATTGTGGAGCCTCCCGAGGAGAAGGAGAACGTCCTCCCCGAGTGAGCTGCTGGGGCAGTGGGGCTTGGCTAATTTGGCCTTGAGATTTTTGTTCTGTGAGCTTTGCCAGAGCTGCTCTTGGCCACTGTGCCCGTGGGTGTCAGTGCTCTGAGCTGACAGGGGCAGGGCTGTGCTGGGACTCGTTTTTACATCCTTACCTGCACGAAAATTTGGGATTCAAGTGGGGGGTTGAACTAAACACTCTGTGGATTTCTTTCTGTTGGCACAGAAATGCTGGCAGCCACAGGAAATGTTGCTTCACAGTGACAATATTAAATATATTTGCATTTATTTTAATCCGCGAGGACTCTGACATGTTTTTGTTCACTAAAGGTTGTTGGGAATGGTCAGACATTGACAAGGCATCGAGCACTTTCCTTTAAATGACACAGAGCAGCTGAACATTTTCAAGATCCACGAGCAACCAAGGGAGGGTTCAGAGCACTCCTGGTGAGCCCCTGGGCAGGGTGGTGCTGTCTGGGGAGCTCTGCACACACCTGGCAGCTGTGGGAGCTCACAGATTTTGGTTCTGTAGATAAAAGCAAGAGCCCAGCCTTGCTTTTCCCTGAGACATCTGCCCCTAGTGCTGCAGCTGGCTGCTCCTCTCCCCCTGGGGACACTCGTGGTCAGTCAGGAGGGTTGCAGCAATCAGGAATATTTATTGGCATTATATGCAGTGCCAGCAGCATTCAGTTCAAGTATTCATTGCTTCAAGCACCTGATCTGTTGGAATTGATTTGTTCCCATAGTGTTGATATTTCCTGTAAGGTGGGGGGGGAGCAGGAGCTGCCCCCACCCCCAGTAAATGGAATTTAATGTTATTATAATGTGCATGATAAGGGGTATCCCATTCCCTCACGTTGGACGTACAAGGCAGCGCTGTGGAAGCTCTGAGGTAGCAGCAGAAGTGGACATTGAGTGATTTGGAAGCAGCAGCTTGCAGAGAGCCCTCCTGGAGGCCAGGGCCAGAGCTATGTGGGCAGCAGTTCCTGTCTGTCCAGCAGGATCTGGTTGAATCCCGTGATGGAAAACGCCTCCGAGTGGGGGCTGACGTTGGCAAAGTGCAGGGGGGACCTCCTGCAGTGGAACTTGACAGGGCCCTGCAGGGACGAGAAGGGGAGAGTTCAGCCAGAGGTGCAGCTGATTTCGTTACTCACATTTAGCTCTGGAGTGTGTGAACCACGGGGGGATGAGAACAAAGGAACCTCCAGAGGAGTCCCCACAACTGGGCTGAAGAGAAATGGTCACTGGAGAAAATGGCAGCACTGTGAACTGGACTGAGGTCAGCTCAGGCTCTGGAGGCTGCAGTGCTGAGCTCTGGACCTGGCACAGTTTGCAGCAGCTGTGGCAGCTCCTGCACACAGAATTGGAGGCAAACACAAAAATGTTTCCCCCTCCAGACCCCAGGATGAATGGAAGTGCAGTTTCTGAGGGAAGGCAGTGCCAGCCAGTGGGAAATGCTATCCCAGCCTGTTCCCAGGCTGCAGCCAGGAGGGAGGGGTGGGTACCTGTGGGAGGGCTCTGATGGAGGGGATGCCACAGCCCAGGTGTCCCCTGGGGCTCTCCTGCAGCCCCCTGAGGCAGCCCAGCAGCGCCAGCGCCCGCCGTGGGCCCGTGGCACTGCCAGGGGCAGCAGCCAGCACCAGCCCCAGGGGCCAGAGCTGCACTTGTGCCTGCAGAGGCCACGCTGTGCCCACGGAACAGGGAGCTTTGGCCAGGGCAGCTCCAGGGGCTGGGAGCTCCTCTCCTCCTTCCCCCTCGTCCAGCTCTGCTGCTGCCAGCGCGGCCGCTTTTGCCTGAAAAAGACACAAGGACAATATCCTCAAATGTCCTGGGCACAACTCAGGAGTGCAAAGCTGAGTCTATGAAGAGGGACTCAGGGAGGACAGCACACCCCAATTTCCATGCAGGTAAGGAATGAGTTTATGCTGCAGGATGAGCCAGAAGCAGCTGTGCAGCACCGGCATCTGCTCTTCAGCTGGAGAAGAGTTTTCTGGAGCACTGGGTTTGCAGTTCTCAGAGTTATTACTCTTTTCTCAGACCCTGAGAAGCCTCAGGCTCCTCCTCAGAGCTGTCCTGTCCCCCAGACTCACCTTCCACCTCCTCCAGCCCCGCTGGATGACGCGGGCGGCCCTGCGCAGCCTCTGGAAGCGACTCTTGGCCAGCCAGGAACGAACAGCTGAGGATTGGATGGGAGAAACCTGAGCGCAGAGAATCTCAGCAGCTCCTGCACACACTGGAGATGGCACTTAGCCACCCGTGCCACTGTAATCCCCCAGAGGGACTGGAGATGTCCCTTGCTCTGTTATTTCAGCCCCACCCCACAAGTCACCTGCTTGGATGAGAGTTGCAGAGTGTTTCTCCTTTGCTGTTTTCCTCTCTTTAAATCTTCTCCAGCAGCACTGGATGCAAAATGCCTTCTCATTTAACACCTCTGCTCTCCTGGCTTCCAGGAGCTCCAGCTGCAGTGGGGAACAGGAGCCTGGAGTTAGGGATGGAATTGTGCTCACAACTCTCCCCTCTTTTACATTCTCTTGGTGTTTGCCAGGGGACCACAGCCCCATTCCAGTGTCCCATGGCTGCTGGATTAGGTTTGGGAAGTGACAGCACTTCAGTGGTGCTTTTCAGGCATGGAAATGAAAATAATGGAAGTTCTTGGGAAGGAAAGTGGAGCCTCCCAAAGTCCCAGCAGCAGCAGGTTCATACCCAGCTCCACTGAAGGGGCTGCTTCTAGGCAGCAAGCTGGGCAGAAGTGCCTTTGACTCCTTCCTCTCTTTCCCCAGGCCTGTTGGAGCAGCCAGATCTGTCATGTGGAGCTGAGGAAAGCTGCCATCTTTACTGGAATTCTGACACAAGTGCAACTCCTTGTCCAAGACAGAGGCCATTACACAATGTGCTTTGCAGAGCTGGATTCTGATGGGTGCTTGGTTGAGTTTAATAATTGGATGGAAAATGCTCAGTTCTGGTCACACTGGCTTGGCAGGAGCTCTGCCTCTGTGCCAGAATGGCCCTGAGGCAGGAGCACTCCAGAGGCATCAGCCAAGGAACAGCACTTACCAGGGAATTGGCCAGGAACACTTTGGTTTTGCCACAGTAGACTGAGGGGATTCCTGCTCCATCCCCTGCTGCCTGAGCAGGGGTTTGTCCCCTGACAGCATCCTGAAGGATCTCCAGCACAGCAGCACGTGGTGCTTTGTCATCACCCATCCCTGGAGTCTCACCTGGCAGTGAAACATCGAGGAGAAGGCATCACAAAATTTGGAAATTGGGGCCAGGGCATTGTCTTTGCACTGAGATTTCTTGGCCACTTAGAGGGGAAACACCTGCAGCATGAGGGGAGGAGGAGATGGCTGGGAGAACTTGATCTGGCTGTGTTTAAACTTAAAATGTGACAGCACAGATTCCAGCAAGCAGAAATCCAGTGTGGGGTGTTTTAACTGGGCTGTGGTTGGGTGCTGCCTTCTCTTCTGTTATCACCTCTGTTCTCCACAGGTAAAACTGTCATACCAGGGAGGGCTCAGGTGTTATCCCATTCCAAGCTTCCCACATGGAAGCAGGAGAAAGCAGCAGCAATGCCATTAAGAATAGACT
This sequence comes from Onychostruthus taczanowskii, assembly GCF_017590055.1. Lineage (NCBI taxonomy): Eukaryota > Metazoa > Chordata > Aves > Passeriformes > Passeridae > Onychostruthus > Onychostruthus taczanowskii. Next base: position 1,779,362 of record NW_024506882.1, on the reverse strand, counting down.
GAGCAGCTCAGGCCTAAGAAAATCCCATTAAATACTCAAAACTCAAAGCTGTGGGAGCAAAGAACAAAAGGCAGGGAATTGTAGCCTTAATGTACAGGAAAAAGTGCAGGAAGGGGAAACAAATTCTACACAATTGTACAGCTGTCACAGGGCACTGGGAGCAGCTATGGGGTCCTGTACTGAGCAGGAATTTATGGCAGCAATTACAGGTTATTAAAGCCATTTCTGGGACACAGTGCACAATTTTATACATTACAAACAGGTCAGCCAGATGAATCTCTGTGGAATAGAGATAGACTTAATTCAGACCTGGAACAAGAGGTTGTTGCAGGAGCTCCTGCATGCACAGGGCTGGATGGGTTTTGCATCATTCCATCCTGGATACTGTTTGTTTTTCTGCTATAAATATTTCTAAGGAGATGAGAGCATTTTAAGGTCCTGAAAACAAATAGAAGCAATTCTTGCTTACAGGAAGACATCTGGTGGCTCTGATGATGTTCATGGGGCTGGGCTGATAAGGGAACCAAAAGCTTATCCCTGTGTTTGGGCAATTGTTTTGCTTTGTTTGCAGCTTATTACCCCCTCAAGATAAAAAGGACTAAAAACCCATCACAAAGAGGCTCTGCAGTTAATGGGTTTGTAATTGAGCGGGAAAGATCCACTGTGTAAGTAATTTTCCAGCCTGCACTTCCTTACTTCACCCCATTTCCACAGGATGAACAGATTTCCACCATTTTTACTCATCTGAACAGGCTGCTCCTGCTTCCCACAGCTGCTGCTTGTTGAACTGACCCACTGGATGAAAAAGGGGATTCACTGGGGGCACAGAAAGGGGCTGCAATAACCTTCAATATTTAATGTAACCACCTGAGGAGCTCCTCCTTTCAGGAGCTCATAGCAAAGGCATTACCTGTGGGCTGGATTGTGTTTGTTAAAGTCCATCCTCACTCTTGCTTAGAAAAAGAGAAGTTTGCAAAAGGTGGAAGAAGCAGCAGAGTCCAGGTAAGCTGGAAGGTCAGTGATTCAGCAAGGAAACAAGGTGGGGGGGAAAGAAAGGAAAGAAAAGGAAAATAAAGCAAAAGGTAAGTAGTTTTCAAGTAGTTTTCTACTAAAGAATCAACTCTAAAATTATATTGGGTGAAGGGAACCCCAGACACATCAGTAACTGGTTGTTCCACCCAGGAGGAGCACAGAAAACCAGCAGTGAGGGGTAAGATTTTAAGTGTTAAGCAAATTAGAAACACAGGTTGGTGATAAGTTAAAGAAATATTTTGAGAATGGTGGTGAATACAGTAATTCAGTAATTACCTGATCTGTGTGACACCAAATGGGTGCAGTGACAATTGTACTTGATGGCAGAGGGATTACCTGAAGAAACTCACCTTTTTTCTCAGCAGGATGAGAGTTGCTTTTATCCCACACTCTTTTTTTACTGGAGCCCCAGGATTTCCTCAGTAGTTCGTAGCGCTCAGTGAAACTTTGGAAAGGGATCCTGGGAGACAAAATGTGCACTGAATTCCAGGCAAGAACCATTACTGTAAATAACTGATCCTTTTTGCTGAAGGGTAAATAACTTATCCTCTGAAGGGGGAAAATTCCAGAATGGCTTTGTGGATCCAGTGCAGGATCTGAAATTCAGATTTCCCTGTAACAGTAGCAAAGCCACGGCAGGAATTGTGCTTGGATACGCTGATGGTGCAAAATATTTGGGTTTCCTGCCTTATAAGCTCTTCTGAATAACTTAAATGCCACTAATTGCTATAGAAATGGATTATGCTGAAGAAGCTGGACTTACCTGACTGGGAAACCTGCTGCACTGATGGTGATGGCTTCCACTATTCCACAGGCCTGGAGCTGGCTGAGAACCTGAGGCACAAATTGAGATGGTTTAGGCAAAGCTGACTTTTGTGGAAGCTGCTCCTTGTGTGCCCTGTCCTGGGCATCCAAAGCCAGCAGGGTGTGAAAAACCAGTGCTGGTATTTCCAGGCTCAGCAGATTCCATGGGTGTTTGAAGCCTGATTGCCCATCAGATGAGGTTCTCTAGTTACAGCTTGAGCATCTGCTGCTCTGCTCCCAAAGCTTCTCAGCTTCCTGGAGTCCAGGAGCAGCACAGTTTTGTTCTGAAGGTGTTTGTGAGCCCAGGGCTGCTCAGATCCCCTCCACCTGTTTGAAGGGCTGGGAGGGCAGCACCCCAAATCACCCCAGCAACAAGCAAGGTGCAGCTGGAAGAGCTGCTGTGCTTAGGAGCTGTTTTGGACAAGCACCTCAGTGACTCTGGAAGAGCTGTTTCAAAATGTGCTGTGGAAAGAGCTTTGCAAGTGACTGAAGGTCCTAAGAAAGCCAGGGCAAAGCCCTGGGGAAGGCTTTGCAAGAGTTACCTCTTCTCTCCTGAAAGTCATGGCCTTGCAGTCAGCGTTGGGCTTGATGCAGCGGATGTAATGGGGTGTGGTTCTGCTCAAAATCTCCATCAGATGTTCCAGGGAGCTCTGCAGGAGCAAACACAGGGCTCATCAGGGCTCCTCCTCCTCAGGGATCTGCCATCCACCCCATGAAGCTGCTCGTGGCAAGGATGGCTTTACACACTCAGTGTTGGAGCACTTCTACAGGACAGCACTCTGTGGATGCATTCCATCAAATTGTTGATGGTAAATCCACAAAGCTTCCAAAATTACAGCAGAAACCTGAACAGGATGTACCTTGAACTTGGACACCACTGTAACAACAGTTGCTCTGTTCTGGGTTTTGGTGTTATTTTGGTTCTTTTCTGTCACAGGAAATAATTTTTGAAGCAAAGGATCCTTTGAGTTCTGCAAAACGTGGACCAGCTCTGGTGGAACAGCATCCTGCAAACAGACATGACCTGTCAGTATGTGGACCTGGCAGGCACCTGCACCTCTGAAAATAACTAAGAATTCCACATATAGAGATAGAAGAGTATTTCTGATGCCAAATTTGATGTGACCACAGCTGCAGTTTCAAATCTGATGATGTGCATTCATTCACAGTCAGATTTAGGAACAGAAAACAATGTTTGGCTGAACATTCAGCAAATCCAGTCAAATGTACAACTGCTCCCATCACTGCTCTTGTTGTTACACAGCCTCAGGGAGCTCCAGCTCTCAGGAGTGGTTTAATCCCTGAAGAACAGACTGCAGCAGGCATTAGAAATATTCATCTGAATTAAGAGATGGTGTTTTATTGCTAAATTAATAATAGCACTTGCCATAATTGCTGGGGATGTCAGAGCTGAGAAGGGACCCTCCTCTCTGCAGACTATTTCACATTTCAGGTATTCCCTGATGGCCAAAATTTGAGCACTTTCAGCAGTTAGGCCCAGCTCTTGTTTCTCATAAATTTACCTGAATTTTTTTGGGCATTAAGTGCTGTTAAAATTTGAGCACTTTGAGCACTTTCAGCAGTTAGGCCCAGCTCTTGTTTCCCATAAATTTACCTGAATTTTTTTTGGCATTAAGTGCTGTGTTTGTAGTTATAAAAATGCCCTGATGCCATTAACAATTCTGCATGCCCCAGGAATGGAAGAAGCCCTGATTTGGTGATGGTTCCCTTCAAGCCCAGCTCAAAGGTGTAACAAAGCATCTGCTCATGGCATTGGTGGTTCAGAGAATCACACCAAGGACATCACTCAGTTTCACATGGCCTGAAGGATTTATTTGCAGCAAGTTATGTCCAGTACCCAGCACTGAATATATTTGTTTGACTTAAATCACTTTAGGTCTGTAAGATACATTTAAGATTTTTTAAACAGCTCTTTCTGCAAACACCTACCTTATTTTTCTCCACCATTGCTGCCAGATGATAGCAGACTTTGCCAGCATAATGTGAAATTATAAAGTTGGGCTTCTTACTGAACTTATCTCGACTTAAACACTGATTACTGGACAAGGCTTTCTCAATCCTGGTCTGGAACAGGTCAGTGTTGGAGGCTCTGTTCAGACGACACTCCTGCAAAGGACACACAACTGCAGCATCTCTTATTTGTCCCAAAGAACTGACTCTAAAATCTGCAACATTTAACATTCAAATCGTAGCAATTTTACCTTTAGAGCTGCTTTGAGTATGCAAGGCCTGAAATATTGGGAAGGAAGGGGGGGATGAAGTCATTGAGGCTTTGTATTTGAATCAGAACATCCAGGATCAGAGGGAAAAAGACAACTCAGAACAGGAGGAAGCAGTGGCATGATTTTGTGAAACTGAAGCCCTGCAGAAAGTTTATAGCTGACAGGTTTTCTATTAATTTACTGTTTGTGTTTTCTTTGGTGGTGTGGGACAAAGGCAGGAACCTGGGCCCAAAAAATGAAGGGTTGAGATCACACTTACCTCATTCAGCAAGGAAAAAATGCTGAGAGGGTTTCCCTCTATCAGATCAAGGCAGTTCTGGTTATCCTGGTAGTTTATGAATGACCACTGCAGGCCTTCAGCTGCATATTCTTCCTGAAGGAAGAGGGAAGGGGTTATTCTGCAGCAGAGGGCACCAGAGCTCAGAACTCTGTGCCCTGGGCTGATCCAGGTCCTGTTTGAGGAGTTAATCCCAGCTCAGCTCCAGGTCAACACCAAGCTTGAGAAAAAAAAAAAACAACCCACATGAGGATGTTCTACCCCAGGTAGTTTTTGGGTGTGGATCAGAACCTGCTGGAACAATTTATCTGAGGATTTGGGAACCCCATGGATTTATCAGAGTGAGCTGCAAGGCTGCTTTAGAGAGCAAACAAAGGCCACAGTCACACAAAGCCTCTCCTGGCTGTGCTGAGATTTCCCCTGAAGGACAAGGAACAAGCAGAACTCCTTCCCTGGACTGGGACACAGCCCCAGCCCAACCTTTGTGTGCCAGGCTCTACTGACTGAGCTCCATTTAAAGCAAAGCCTGATCTGGAAGGAAGTGCAGGGAGATAGTGGTTGGAATAATTGGTACAATATTTATGCTGAATTACAGGACAAACTGTCAGCAGTGTTTAACAAGCACAAGCTCTGGGCAGTTATTTGAAAAGCCTCCTGCCAAAAGCTTGCTCAGCACAGCCACTAATGGCATTTAAGTGGTTTGGGGGACAGCCAGATCCAGAGGTAAGAGGGCAGGCAGGGAGTGGGAGGGGTGCTATAAACAGAGGTCATGGAGCCATTTCAAGCAAAGCAATTGTGTGCCTGAACTTGCTTTCCATCTTCCCTGACCATTAACCCCTGGCATGCTGACCAGGGCAGCAGGGAAAGCAGCCTGGCAATAGCAAAGCACAAATGGCAGTCAAAGAAATACTTAACTCCTGAATAAATTGACAAAACCCTGCTGTGAGTCAGGAGCTGCCAGCACGCTGCTGCCATAAAGAAAACAATTTCCCTGATTCCAGTTAATGGCAAAGAGCATTTTGGTAATGGATCTGCAGTGGGGAGGGGCAGAGCAGCAGCCCTGGCAGGGACTCTGCACCTTGCAGGGCACTCAGATGAGAGCTGGAATTAGCAGTGTGTGAGCAGTGAGGGACTGCACGGTGCAAAAAAATCCTTCTCTGCTGTGAAACAGCATTTGTGTCCCTCCTCACTCAAGGATAAAAGCTGGAGCACACTGGGGTTTGTTTTAAAGGCAGCAGCGTGGCTGGGTTCAGGGAGCTGTGGCAGGAGGTCCCACAGGTCCCACGTGCTCAGGTGTGGGTGACAGGGGTCTGGTGGGCTCTGAATCACACCAAGCTCAGCCTAGAAGCTCCACTCTTCAGGGACTTTGTGCTTCATGGGTGTAAGCAGAAACTTCCAAGAGAATCTCAGCTCAGGCTGCACTTACCCAAGAATTTACTCTCAAGTGTTCAGCTCTTTGAGGAGAAGCAAGCAGTCTGACAGGCAGAGATCCAGTGGGGCTGGGAACAGATTTCCAGTCCCCAAGAGACAGGGCTGGGTGATTCCCACTGCCCCACACTTCCCTCTTTACAAAGCCACTGCTCCCTCCCACTGCCTTCTGTGGCATTATTGACTGAATGTTCCATCTGACCACGGGCACAGCAATGCAATTGAAGTGACAAAAAGATGCTGTTTTAAATCAGATACTGAAGATTTGATCTTCAGTTTGGGGTATTACCTGCTGTGCCTTCAGGTAGTGAGCTACAAAGTGCTGCTGCAGTTTCTCATTGGCATAATTAATGCAGAGCTGCTCCAAGTTGTTTTCAGGAAAGGCTTCAAACCCATAAACATCCAACAAACCTGGAAGCAATGTGAGAGGACAAGGAGCTTTAGTTTAGGAGCAGCTTGGAGGGCTGCTGGCCCCTGAGTTAAACCAGGGTGGGATATCCATACCTATGAAGCTGGTCCACACTGAGGGATCTGTGTAGATGTTTTCATTTATGACCAAAACCAGCCACTCAAACAACCTGCAGACAGCAACAGTGGGATTAGCTGGAAGCTGCTTGCTTGCAATAATCAGAATTGTTTCTTTTACTGCTGTTTCCATCAGCGTCACTTGGAAGGAAGAGGAATTTCTGATGTGCTGCCACGAAACAGCAGCAAGTAAATCCCTCTGGCCTCCCCAATCCCTCCCAAAAACCACCTGGATTAGCCCATCCTTACCTGGCATAGATGATTTTGGCCAGGCAGTCCCTCCTGGTCTCACACTCAGCTCTGGAGCACGGCTTCTTGAACACCTGCTGCTGTTTTCCAGCAGTGATTGTTCGAATCCTTAAAGATTCCAGGAGCTCCTCAGTGGGAATCTGGAGCAGATCCCCCGTGGTCTTCACAAACTCTTGTTCAGGAGAACAAACAGTGCAAGGTTACCTGGTGTGTTCATACCTCTGAAAACAAGGAAGGTCTAGAGATTGTGTGGGAAAATGCCACTTCCATCAGCTCCCCAACTGAAATGTGGATTTTGGATCTTTCTACCCAAACTTGGGATTAAGTTTTGCAAAACCAGACTCTTAATTTGGATAGAGAGTGCCCCTAGAATTCTGGGTCCTCTCTTTAAAATGAATACCAGAAACAGCTGAAGTTTGCCACACTGAAGTTGATTTTCTCTCTAGGTGTGTGTTTGTTACTTTTTCACCTTTTTTGAGCAGGAACCCCAAAATCCAGACAGATAAATCAGTCATGACCAGGAAAAAAGCAGGGATTTGGGGATAGAAAGGAAGTGTAGAAGAATGAGTATTTGCTGACAAAGCATTTAAGATCTTTCTCAGCTGAGCTGCATTCAAAATTATTTGAATATTAAGCAGTTTGAGTTCAGAGCATGTGAAATTGTAGCAGGAATTCACTATTCAGGGCAGTTTTAGCTCTGAAGGAAATCCAGATCCACAAGCCTCCTGAAGACAGGCAGAACAACCTCTGCTTCTGCTGCAATGTAACAGATTTGTTGTCACTGCCTTTTGGTCTTTATCATGAAAACTTCCAAGCTTTCCTGTGAAAAGCCCTGCTCTCCCTCTGGGTCAGATTTCTGCCAGCCCTGTGATGGCAGAGTAAGATTACAAACAAGAGCCACAGTTCTGCCATAATCCTCCTGAAATCACTGGGTGATGCTGCAGTTGCCCTGACCTGTCAGGGAAGGATATTATCTCTCAGGGCAGGGGAGCATTAGATTTTTGTTTGGTCACAAAAACACGCCTAAATTTTGGGCTCCTCACAGCCATGATTGTCTCCTATCAGCAGGAGAGTTATTGTTCAAATTCTTTTCTTTAATAAGGAATTCTTTCTGAATTAAATGAAGAAATTAAATTAATTTAAATTAAACAAATTTGATTTAGTAATTTAAAATGTAATAAATGCAATACTGTTTAAACAAATTTATTAATTTTCAAAATTAAGTTATTAACAAAGTCATTAGACTTATTAGTAGTTAAAAGGAATTAATAATGAAAAGTAATAATAGTTAAAATTACTAACGTGAAAATTTGGTAGAGTTAATAAATTTTAAGATATGTTAATAATGAAATAAATACAATAAGTAAATCTAAGTTAACTAACTAAATAAAGGAAAGAATTCTCTCCATTCTTTCCTTTCTCTAATCCTCTCCCTTGGGCATCTGCACTGAACTAACAAGGCTCTGGAGCATGGCATGGCTGTTGCCTCACCTTTGGTTTTGTCTTCCAGTTCACAAGGCTGAGATTCATCCACTGGATTGGAGAACTGAACATTCCCAAGGTGCAGAAGGCCTGACAACACCTGGAATGCAACCAGGGAGTTTTTCAGGACAGCTTCCCCCAAGGCAGGCTCCCCTGAGCTCTCCTTTAGCCTGGAACAGGCCAGCTCCTGCACATCCCTGCACAGAAGGCAGCAAAGAGACCCCAAACCTCTGTGTGCTTCCCTAATGCTGCAGTTCCTGAAGGCAAACTGAAATTCAGAGGTGCACACTTTTAGCTCTGATCCAACCTTCAGCTGTGCAGCCTGATGTGCAGCTGAGGGCCCTGCAGTGAGGAGCAGCAGCTCTGCACAGGGACAGGGATTCATCCCAGCAGCAATCCCACCCTGGGAACACATTCCCAGCAGCCTCCTGCTGTCCCTGCTGCTGACCTTGAAAATGTTGCTCTGCGTGGCACGGCCGATGCCCAGGTGGAACATTGCCTCTCTGGTCACCTCGAAGCAGTCCTCTGAAAAGCCAAACAGTGCTCTTGAAAAAGCCAAGCACACAAACAGGGGCAAGCAGAACATCTCAGCACATCCAGCCCAGCTGGAATGGTCAGTGGAGAGCAGGGAAGCTGTTTGGGTAAATCCCACACTCAAACTGCAGAACCAACCCACTGGTTTTTTTCTGTCAGGTGAAGCACAAGCAAAGACAAGACAGTTTCTAAACAAAGCCACAAAGATGCAAATTTGCCAGGCCAGAACCAGCTGGTTTAAGCCAGGTGACTGATTTTAAGCTTTAAAACTTAATAGTGCCAAGTGAAACTTAGAAAGAATCCCATTAATGGAGGTGGCTTTGCAAAACGTCTGCTGTTGGCTGCCCAGGGGGTTGAACAGGATGCATTTTGCCTCCCTTTAAAGTTCCAGCCATTATTAATGGATTGATTAATTAGTTAGTGAAGCTAATCTTTACCCTCTAAGTTTCTTTCAGAATTTGGCAGCCAGCGGTACTCAGCCCCTTCTGGAAGGTTCCACTCCAGCCTCTCCTCTGCAGTAGCACCTTTTGTGATCTGGAGACAGAAAACAAGGTAAAAATTGAATTCTGCCTTTGGAGTTTACAGCTCCCAGACAGTGAAGAATAACATACTGGGAGGATGATTTAATTTGGAAGCCTGGCAGACAGGGAAACTGGTAATTATTAAAAGTTGCAACTGTGCTAAATCTGGTGATTCCATCCCTGCTGTGTGTCAGAAATAATCAGCAAAATTAACTGTAGGCAAACCTGATAAAAAATATGGAAGTTTCTTTCACTGGGAGCCTGATAGGCAACTCTTGTTTTCTCTAGAAGGAAAGTCTGGATGGAAGCACCAGTCAGATGATGGAATCTGGAGAGGGAAAAAGAGCAAAGATTTCAACAAAACCTCTTCACAGAATCCAAGAGGGGTTGTGCTGTTCTGAGACCAACTGACTGTGAATGCTTAGCAGTTCACCTTCAGTTTTGTTCATATTTTGTTCAGAGTTCTTAACTACATCTCTATTTTTCCATTGCTCTCTCTTAGAGATCAGGGTAAGAGTTTGCAGGAAAAAAAAGAAAAAGAAAGGAAAATAATAACAGTTTAAGCTGCCAGCAAACCAAAAAACGCTCTAAAGACATAAAATATTCTATGGCAGATTTCAGAAATAAACTTTAAAGGAAAAAGATTATGAAAATTTAAAGGACCAAGACAACAGGTAAGGTTTTACCCAGTAATTCTTACCTGTCTAGCTGGAGCTGGATGTATTTCCCAAACCTGCTGCTGTTGTTGTTCCTCAGGGTGCAGGCGTTCCCTGTGAAATTGCCAGTGGCAGACACAGACAATGAGAGTGGTCCCACTCTGCCATGCAGCAGAGGCATACAGGCATTTATATAATAGCTGTTCTATTTATATAATACATACAGGTATTTAGGGTGCTCTGTAAACAGCTCCAGTATTTGAAGAGCTTGTTTGTAAGGAGAGAAGCAAGAAATAGCTTAGACTCGTGTGGGAACAAAGGAAATTCCCACAGTGGCCATTGCTTTACTTTGCTGCTAAAAAAGCCACAATTACCAAATGCCTCCATGACAGGGTTGGAATCCAGCACTCTCTTCTCTATCCTTTCCACAGTTTCGTTGCCTTTTGGGGAGATAACTGAGGCAGCAACAGAGGCATAGAACTTCATAAGGCAGCGAGAGGTCCAGGTCTGCAAGGGAGAGATGTGACAGTAGCTCTTTAACATGTCACCAGTTATGGCAGTGGAGCAGTGCTGCCTTCTGGAAACACAGTGTGCAGGTGGAGGGAGGCTAAGGAGAGGAACTGTGTCAGGTTCAGAGCTCTGGTTCAGTGGAAACTCTGTGCCACAGACACACATTTCAGTGCTGCTGCAGTGGGAGTGCTCCATCGAGGTGTCACCATCTGGAAGCTCAGCCAGAATGAACAGCTACTGCCTTGGGATGGAATGAATGTGAATGGATTTTGAGTCATTAACATTCAGAAAAGCACCTTGTTCTTGGGCTTTGAAGTACCCTCAGCATTGTCCTGGCAGGGATGGACCATCACAGGAGCTGAATCCACTGCTCTGAGTCTTTACAGAGGGTTTGCTGAGACTCACAGAGCTCCCTGACAGACCAGGCTGAGGCATGAACTCAGGTGCAATTCCTGCTGAATGATTCAAACCCAGCCCTCCAGAAATGACAGATGTCACCTGAAGAGCTGCTATATTAAGCAGAGTGTGTTTAACTGCAGCAATCACTTAATGCTTCACACACATTTCAAGAGAGTCGTGCTGGGCAGATTGGCTACGTGCTGTGTCAGAGGGGTTTTTAATTCATCTTTGCTCATTCACTGCACTACTCTGCACTACAAATCACTGGCAGAGCTCAAAACTTGAGAGCAATGTCACAGAAAAACATTTCCTTACCTTCCCAGCACCACTTTCTCCACTCACAATGATGGACTGGTTCACAGGGTCCATCTGCTTTTGGACATTCCTGTAGGTTTGCTCAGCCACTGCAAAGATGTGAGGTTTTAAATCCTGGCAGTGAAAGAGAATATTCATATTTAAGAGTACAATAACCACACAGTTCAATAGCAATGGATAGCAAGGGTCATCTCACATTCACCTGAAAACAGCACTGCTCTTTTAACAGAACTAATATTTCACAGAAATGGGGTTTATCCTGTGGGAGTATTTTGCTCAGATAAATTTGGAGCAGTTTGACACCTGGGCTCTGCAGAAGGTCAGTGATCTCACACACAAGGGTTACCTGAGGACAAAGTGCAACGTGGTACTCCCTCATGAGCTCAGGTGAGTAGAGGCAGGAGAAAGGCTGGAAAGGATTTAAAGCCACCAGGCTGCAGCCAGCATTTGTATAGAACAGGTTGACTCTGTATCTTGCTTGAAGACATTTCAGAACTGAAAAGCAACACCTTCTGTCAGCATCTTTTGCAAAGTGTGTTTGACCCTTGCTGTGCCTGCTGGTAACAAGAGACTCAGGTGTGTTATCTATCAGGTTGAATAGAGAATGAGGTGATCAAGAGAGTGCTGCAGGTGTAATATAGATAACTGCTGTGCTGATGGTGTTAATGCAGTGAGAGCAGGAGCTGCCACGTGTCAGTGGCCAGCAGGAAAAGGGATCCCTCAGCAGACAGTCCCTGGCTGCTCACCTGTCCTGGTTGTCACTGGATTCACCTTGGTGAGGTCATCAAAAAGATGCAGTTTCTCTTCATCACCGAGGAAGGCTCTAACTTCTTCTTCAAATGATTCACTGAGGTCATTCTGGATGAGAGAATCTTCCCTTTGGTCATTTTCCTGGAGGGGATGTCACATCAGCACCAGTAAAAGGTGAAGAGCTGGACTTTCACCTCATCCCCTGCTCCAGCTCTTCTGCTGCTTCCATGTCACCGAATTTTAGTCTCAGCAGGAGCCAGACCTCAGGATGAGAGAGCTGCTCCTCCTCCTGCTCTGATGTTAGAAAAGGGTTCTGGCTGTGAGCAAAGGCACTCAGAGAACGTGGCCTTGGGCTCACACTGCAGCTCTGCACACACACATACACACACCCACCATGTTCTAGCAACTGGCTCATTTGTAAGCCTTGCATGTCATGCATTCAACCCAAGCAGTGCCCTGGGCTCAGGGAGGTAGGGAGGGCTGGCTGCAGGTACAGCTGGAAGCCCCTGCAGGCCAAAACAAATGCAGCTTTCCTAGCAGAGACTCTCATTTTCAGGGGGAAAGCTGCACACATCACAGGAATGGTGCTGGGGGAAGAGCTGCCCTGCCTTCTGCAGGCCAAAACAAATGCAGCTTTCCTAGCAGAGACTCTCATTTGCAGGGGGAAAGCTGCAGAGTGCACACATCACAGGGATGGCGCTGGGGGAAGAGCTGCCCTGCCTCAGCTGAAGTTTTGTCCCCTTTGAATCACTTAAAATATTCAGATGTCAGCCTCTGGGCTCCCATGTCCTTGACAACATTATTTGGAAGGACACACTTGTTGTATGTAATGGAAAACCAGCCAGAAGAGAGATTCCAGGACCTGTTTGCCATTTCTAGGGAAAGGAGAGGCTAGAAGAGCAAATGAAGAATGGAAAAGATGCCAGTCCTGATTTCTGCACTCTGTACACTCCTCTTGTTATCTCCTTCTCTTTGACAGAAAGTTCTCCAAACTATCCCTGCTCACCTGTACCACACGCTAACCCATGGACAGCATCACCTTGTTTGTACAGAAAATGCTAAATTTAGTCAGCAGCATTCCCACTATGTGAGCTGAGCTCATTAATATAAGGGAAATGCACTGCAAACCCCACTTAGCATGTTCCTAAAAAAAAAAAAAAATAAGCAAGCTACTCATTTAGGAGAATTTTTATCTTTTGCAGACAGCATAAATACTTCATTTCCAGTGATACAGAATTTTACACAGTAAGGGGAAAAAAAAAAAAAGCTTAGCAACTTGCCATCCAAGTGATTTCTGTTATTCTCCTCTGAATGAGCTTTAAGCAGCTTGCTGCTGTCAGAGAACAGACACCACAATTAGGAAACACTGCATGGACTCAGGAGTTCCTGCCCATTCCCCTTTCTCTCCGTGCTCCTGTGTCACACCAGGCAAGTTAAACCCACTGTGAGACTGCAAGACCTGAGGAAGGGCTTGGTTCTGCTGCCCTGCTCAGCTCAGATGATGATTGCCCAGCCAAAAGTAAAAGAATATTTGGCAATAAATCCCAACTCTCGTGTCCATTCACCTTCCTGAGCAAACACCCTTAGGATGTGCTTGCTGCCTGCATGAACACCTGCCCTGTTAGAGCCCAGGGCACAACAAAAATCACTGCCTGGTGTCTCTAATACAGCTCAAACCCACAGCAAACAGGGCCAGTCAATTCATGAAGCAGGGGTGAATATTCATTAGTAGTTACCTAATCTTGACTGTGTGGAAATAAGCCAAGAATTCTCTCCTGGCAGTAACATTTAATTAGCACACACAATTCCTGCTTTTCTTTTTACCTGCTTTGGCATCTTGTCCAGGCCTGTGGACGGGAACACAGGAGAGAGCCTTTACTTTAGGGTACTTCATTCAAATCACATATGGAGAATGCTTAAATAAAGAAAATAGAAAGGAATTTAGATAAAAATAACTCTGGCCATTCTCCAGAGGGTTCCACAAGCAAATCCCAAGACTTCAGACAGAATTACTGATCCCAGGGGGCCCAAGTAACATGGGAGCTGGAAATCCTACCCAGAGTGATGGTCATGTGCTGCTGCCCCTGCAAATAAAGCTTTTTTGGAGGGAATTGTGTATCTTCCCTTCCATCAGGAATAAAATTCTTTGCTTGCCTTTAATAAATCAAATTTTATTGGCAAGAAACTGCAACTACTTGCTCAGTTCCTCCTGTTTGGAGAAACTGGGCAGATCTGAGGGTCTGGCAGCGGCAGAGAAGCCAGAGCTTTGGGAAGGGGAGGGACTGGGAGAAGTTTGTGCTGTCCCGTTCCTGTTTCCTCTGAAAATCTCTGGGAGCCAACCCAAGGTGAGTCAGGCCCTTTGAATTTCTGTGATAAACGCTGAGATTCCAGTCACACCGCCAGGAAGAATTCTTCTGTCCTTCCTGCAGCTGAAGCTGCCATTACTTCCACTCCTTTTCTATTCTAATTCCATTATATTCCATTCTAATTCTATTCTAATTTTGTTCTATTATACCCTAATTGTTTTAATTCCATTCCATTCCAATTCCACTCTATGCCATTCCTATTCAGTTCCTCTTCTTATTCCATTCCCCTTCCTCTTCCCTTGTTATTCCCATCCCATCCCGAATTTCCTTCCTAACCCATGAAAACACCACTTGGAGTCAGTTCGGAGTCCCGGGCGCGCTCCCATCCCCAAAGCCCCGTCCGATCCATCCCTGCAGAGCCCTTTGTGCCTGCAGATCCCGGGGGACGCAGAGGACACGCGGGGGACACGGGGGACACAGAGGACACGCGGGGGACACGGGCGGGCCCCGAGGGTGGCGGGCGCGGGGTCCCCTCAGGGCCGCGGGGTCCCCTCAGGGCCGCGCGGGCCGGGGCTGAGGCGGGCCGGGCAGGACGGGAGGGCAGGGCCGGCTCGGGACTTACCGCGGGCGGCAGCGGGGCCGGAGCGGGGCCGGGGCCGGGAGCGGAGCGGGCGGGTCGGGGAGGCGGAACCGGGGTGGGGCTCGGGCGCTGCGGAAGCGGCGAAAGTGCGGGCGGGGAACGCGGGCCGGGTTTACCGGGCCCGGCTTCACCAGGACACTCTTCACTTCGGCCCCGCTTTACCGGGACCGGCTTCATCCGGCCCCGCTTTACCAGAACCGGCTTTACCCGACCCCGCTTCACCCCGGCCCCGTTTTGCCCCGGCTTTACCCCGGGCCCGGCTTCACCCGCGGCCGCCTCTCCCGCCCTCACGGCCCCGCCGCTCCGGCCCCACAGCGCCATCCGTGCCCCCGCTCCCGGTAAGCTCCCGCGGCTGAGCACAACCCCTGATTAATTCACGCTTTTTCCATCCCGCGGGGTTCTCCTGCTGCTGTAAAAAGGCACCCGGGGGCTGCGGCTGCTGGTTGTACTCACCAGGCAGCACGAAGTTCTGTAGGAGCACGTTTTTACATATCTGTGCCATTTGCACCATAGAGGATGTGGCAAAGTACGTTCTACGGAGCAGTACGATTATTCGCCGTGTGAATATTCGGTGGAATATTTGATGTTTAGAGATCTCCCTCCAAAATGTACGAAGCATCTTGTTGGATGTAAAATCAGGATGTAAAAGCAGGATATAAAATGCTGGAGCTTCCTCGAGCCTGTGCCTGTCCTTGGCTTCCCAGGCCAGCTCCAGTGCTGCTCTGTGTTCTTTAAATTCAAAAGCAATTCAGTAACTCCTGAAATCAACGTTGTTTTAATGAACTGGTTCATTTTTAAGGAGTTCTGAGACCCGTTTTACAAAGCTACCTCAAGTTCACGTATTGTGTTTTCAGAGGAAGGAAGAAGAATGTCCCAAAAGCAGCTGAAAGAAGCCTTTATCAGCAATCTGAACGGAACGAGTTTGCTGGAAATTACTGCAGGCTTGTCCCTGCCTCCACTGTGCCTGCTCTGCAGAGGGCTCCTCCTGATCCTGTACTACCTGCACCACGGAAAACCTGTAAGCTCAAGGAAGTACAGCCTGCTGCTGGACTTCTTGGTGCTGGTGTCTCCTCTCGTGTTCTCCTGCACTGTCTTGTCTCCAATCATCTTTTTCATACCGGTTATCCTTGCTGCCTTCTGTGCCGGAATATTTTCCAAAATATACAGCCAGACAAAACGGGAGGCCAGAGCTCCCTTTGGGCAAATTGTGAAAGAATTCCAGAAGGCCTGCTTGGACCCCGAGTGCATTCCAGCAATAACTGTGTTCCGTGTTTATGTCAACGTGCTGACATCCATCAGCATTCTGGCCGTGGATTTCCCGCAGTATCCCCGGCGATACGCCAAGGCCGAGACCTACGGCACCGGAGCCATGGATTTCGGCGTGGGAGCCTTCATCTTTGGAAATGCTCTCGTTTGCCCTGAGCTTCGGCAGAAGGCTCACACGGCGCAGCCCAGGTTCTCCAGCCTGGCCAGGCAGGCGTTTTCCGTGTGGCCGCTGATTTCCCTCGGCGCGGGGCGGCTGCTGAGCGTTAAATCCATCGAGTACCACGAGCACACCTCGGAGTACGGGGTGCACTGGAACTTCTTCTTTACCTTGGCACTGGTGAGACTCGCAGCCTCTCTGCTTTTAGCCATATTCCCCAAACACAAGGCTTGGCTTGTGGCTCTAGCTGTGGCTGTGCTTTACCAGCTCCTCCTCAGCACTACCTCTCTGAAGACGTTCATCCTGCACGGCAGCGACGGCCGCGGCTCCCGGCTCGGCTTCCTGGATGCCAACCGGGAAGGGCTGTTCTCCCTCTTTGGCTACCTGGCCATCTACCTGGCGAGCGTGCAGGTGGGGCTGTGGCTGCTGCAGCGCAGGAGCTCGGTGAGGGGCTGGCTGGAAGCCCTCGGGGGGCTGGCCCTGGCCGTTGTGGTGCTGTCGGCGTCGCTGTGGCTGTGCCAGGCGTGCACGGAGCCCGTGTCCCGCCGCGTGGCCAACCTGCCCTTCTGCACCTGGGTGCTCGCCCACTGCCTGCTGCTGCTGGGCTTCTTTGTGCTCGCTGACCTCGCCCTGGTGTTCACAAAGCTGCTGGTCAAGGGGTCCAGCGTGCCCTGCTGCTGGAAGGTTGTGCAGCCCCCCGATTCCGGGAAAAAGCACGGAATGGAGGCCGAGCCGGCGGGGAGGCAAGACAAGCTGTCACAGCTGTGCCTGATTAGTGCTATTAACAAAAATCAGTTACTGTTTTTCTTGCTAGCGAATGTTATGACTGGTGCTGTGAACATCCTGATAGACACAATCCACAGCAAGGCTGCCTTTGCGTTATGCGTACTGCACTTGTACATGTTTTTTAACTGTTTAATTGTGTATGTGTTGCATGCCAGAAATATAGTATTAAAGTTTTGGTGATTCCACTTTGGCTGAGTGGACTGGCTGGACTTTGTTTGCTGTAGTTGAATGATGGTATTTAATGGAAAAATTAGTATTTTTCCTGGATGTGTTGCAATAATTTATAATTTAGCAGAGCTTTTTATTATTTAGTGTTGATTACTCTCTAATGGTTCATTTTACCAAATTATGCAGTTGATGATCTTACCTGTTGGGAGTTGTTGCACATTATCCTGAAAACGTAGGTTTGGAGATTGCTGAATATTCCTGCTGCTCCTGAGAGTAAATTGTATTTACAGTTAGTGAACTGTGTTCATACCCAAAGAATTAGATAACAAGGCAGAGCAGAAACCAGATGAAAAGTAAGATGAGGAGTAATTATATGGAGAGAGAGGCCTAGCTGTGTCAAGATTTACCTAGTTAAGGCCCTTGCATAAATAATAGATAAGAATAATTCTTTATAGCAAATGTATTGAATAAGTGGATACTTGAAAATGTTTTGGCCCCAGTCCTGCAGAGACTTATGCATATGCTTGACTTTGATGGTAGTAATTGTGGAATGTTAATCATATACTGAAACCTAAATTAGCCTTTGAATTAAAGCTAAATTTTACTTCCATCCCCACTGATGAATATAAATGAAGACCTGAGATAAAATGTGATGCTCTGAAGGATAAACTCAACTGCAGATGAATTCATAAAGCAGTTGTTGGAGGTTGTGGTGCAGGTAATAAGAGCAACACTTCATAAGAAAATACAAAGATACCAAGTGCTCCAACCTGCAGACCAGCACATTGAATACTGTATTTTGCCAGCTGTCTCCAAGGGGGGACATTTGGTGTCAATTTTTATTAGCAAACAAACAGGGTGCAGATGGAAAGAAGTGCAGTGCACTGGGTTGGGGTTCTGGCAATGGCTTGAGAAGGGAACTGCTCAGCTTCTCAGTCTTCCTTGCAAGGCCAGAGCAGAGCACCCTCTGTGCTCCCTTTCCTGACTGTGACAGTTCTTCCCGACCTCATAAAGTTGTTGGGAAGAGAAATACACTTTAAACTTGTGAGGAATTCAATAATGGGATATAAATACTTTAGGAGTAGAATACCAATGGTAGTTGATGATAGATGTCCAGTGTCAGTGGAGTTACAGCAGTACACATGGGCCTTATTTCATATTTCTCCTTGTCTATCACAAGTGATGAATCAAACCTTTGGAGAGTAAGCCTCTAAATCAGATTCCTTAAGACAGACATGGTGTGGAAGAGTCATACATTTATTAAGTTTTCCAAGCCCCTGGCCAGCAAAAAGGTAAAGTCTGAGGATTACAGGCTGTGGCCATGCTGAGTTCATGCTTGTTTGCTTGCAGCTTAAAGCCATGTAGTCCTGAGGATTAAAGCAAACCAGCCTGTATTATCCTGGGGACAGATGCAAGAACTGGCAACAACCTCTTAGAAACAGTTGTCAGTTTACAGCAGAGTTTTCTGGTAACTGGTGGATGTGTTTATTTTAAAACACTTCCTAGACTTGCCTAGGGAAGAAAGGTCTCCCTCGTGAACGAACTGGCACTACTCATTTATGCAAAATCACTCATGGATATTTATTTTTGAAATATTTAAAGCCCAGGACCTGCAGTGAGTTCTGCCTGTGAGCACAAGCCTGTCGGTGTGATTCAGAACGAGCTGGGTGTGACAGGCAGAGCTGTGTCTGGACAAGCACAGGGCACCCAGCTGCCAACTGCACTGGCTGAAGCTGGCAGGACGTGGGAGGGCTGGTGGTGCCAGTTCCAGGGCTGCAGCTGTGCTTGCCACAACAGCAGCCAGCCCAGGGGATCACCTGAGTGAGAACAGCCCTCTCACCAAGGCCAGCTTCTCATCCTGAGACTTCTCCTGCTTCTAAAGGCCTGAGGAGTGAGTTAGAGGTTGTAGCCAGGTAGCTTTGGTCTCTGCTGCCAGGCAGCAAGTGACGCAAAGAGAGGACATGGCCTCAAGCTGCACCAGGTTGGACATCAGGAGGGGTTTCTCCATGGAAGTGTGGTCAGGCACTGGAAGGTGTCCAAGGAATGACTGCATGTGGCACTCAGTGCTCTGGGCTGGTTCACAAAGTGTGGATCGGTCACAGGTTTGGCTTGGTGGTCTCAGAGGTCTTTTCCAACCTAAATGATTCTGGGATTCTGTGGGCTGTTCACCAGTGAATTCATGAGAGACAATTCTCATTGCCTGCTGTCGATAACAAATGCAGAGAGCTCTGCCCTGAAGCAGCCGGTGCAGTTGTGAATGCTGAGTGTTCAGCCTGTGAACACAAGATAATTGCCCAGGCCTCTGAAAGAACCCAGAGATGCAAGCGAGCATCCTTTGATCACAGGAGAAGCAAACAGCTCTGTTTGGGTTTGAAAAGACGTGGAAAGTGAACACTGGGACACTGCTGCTCTCCACACACCTCCACAGCTGAAGGAAAAGGAACTCTGCATTTCACTTCACTCTGGGCTCTGTTTAGACAAAGAACCCTTTGTACAGATTAAAGGTGGATTTTTTTTAAATCAGAAATTTTTATTTAGTTGTTACAGAATGAGTAAAAATTTAAGATATTTGAAGTAGGGAGACATGGTGGTTCAACCATCATGTGTCACCTACTTCAACAATAGTAAAGCAGAGGAAAACAGAAATTGTTTTCCTTTGCTGCCATAATTCCACCAAATTACCTTTCTGTAGGGCTGCAGGGTAGAAAAATGCTGGGATATGGTGAGAGAGTAGAGCTGATTACATTTATCCTTAACTTTTTATTAAACATCACTAACTCCTTAACACATCTCATTATTTTAAGGATCAACTCCTCTCCCAGCTGCAGTGGTGTCTCTTTTGAAGTCAGAAGCTACCCCGAAGATTCCAGGCAGTATCCTATTTCAAAGCCACACTGTCCCAGAGAACAGGTATTTCTTCCAGGCAAATGAGCACAGGAAGGGGCTGGCTGCCTTTCCACCGCCTTGGAGATAACAAAACAAGCCACGTGTTCCAGCGACTTAAAAAAAACATTAAAAATCCATGGATAAAAATGGTATTAATGGTGCTTTTTGCATCAATGTGCGCTCCAAGAACACAGAACCTGGGACAATGCTGCTGTTGTTGTGGGAGGGAGGAGTGACACGGGAAAGCACATCCCTAAATTCATCTCTGCTCGTAACAAACCCCAGCTTTCTGCTGCAGAAAACCACGAACACACCGGCTGCTGTTCCCGTTACAGCTGCTGCACGAGGAGCTCGAGTAAATCAGCTCCTCCACTAAAAATCGTTCTCATGCAGACACAAGAAAGAATCCTGCTCCTTTATTACCTCCCCTGCATTTTCTTGTGAGGGCTTTAGTGCCTATATCCATACACAACAAGAATGAACAGGCCAGCCGTATTATTCAGTAGTTCAAGAAAGACTCTGGCTTCGTTGTTTTTTAATTTTTTTTTTTTTTTGGGCTGCTTAATGTAGGCAGCCACAGGATTTCGGGCTGGCTGCACTGGGGCGCTGCAGGCGCCGAGCAGAGCTGTTAAATCCTGCCCTGCCTGGCTCGGCACCAGCGCTGAGGGCTGAGCCGCGTTTGATGCCGGGGCAGCGTCTGAGGCGGAGAATTTAGCGAGCCCCAAGGACACCGAGCCCAGCGCTTATCCGGGCACAGGACACCCCAAAATCTCCTCCTCCCCGTGCCTCAGAGCGTTGAGCTCAGCGCGTTTTTATCAGCCCGCGCTCCCGGCGGGGCCGTTCGCACCCGCGCTAACGCCCGGCCCGGCCCCGCTCGTTGTAACCCCCAACGCTCCAGGGCCGCCACCCGCCCCCGGCCCAACCGCCGGTCCGGGAGCCGTTCCTGGCACCGCCGGGAGCCGTTCCCGACAGCCGCGGGCACAGCCCCGCGTCCCTCCCGGCCGCCCGGAGCGGCCGCTGCGCCCCGCGGGGGCGGGCAGGGAGGAGGCGGCTCCGGGACCCGCGGTGCCGCCCGCCTGTCACAGCGCCCGGGCCGCCCAGCGCCGCCAGCAGCCGGTAAGGGCCCGCCGGCCGCGGGGCAGCGCTCCCGGAGGGGGCGAGGGTAGGGGAGGCAGCATGGGGTCCGCCCCGCCGCGTCGGGTGGCTCCCCGCCAGCGCAGCCCCGCGTGGGGAGCCGGGCGAGGCCGCGCAGCAACGGGAGGAAGGGGTGGGTCTGCCGGGGCAGCTGT